>NW_006399760.1:3658538-3668596 GCF_000299155.1 Elephantulus edwardii | reverse complement strand
TGAGTCGCAAACGACTCGACGGCACATAACAACAACAGTCTGGAAGGACCAGTCTTTGGAGAAGGACATCCTGTTTGGAAGGGTCAAGGGACAGTGCAGAAGAGGAAGACGCCAGGTTAGATGAACTGACACAGTGACTGGGTAATGGGTTTAGATATGTTAGAGAGAGTGAGTCTGGCTCATGATAGAGTGCAGAATTATTAGGATTCCTAGAGTTCCCGTGAATTATAGTCAACTATACATAACAACAACAACAATAACAATAACAACATTTACTTTCCACCATTGATTTTTCAAGTTTTGGACTGACAGTATGCTAGTGAAAATTGGACAATGAATGAGGAATGCTTATGGCAAATTAATGGCATTGTTTATAATGGATACTATTTTTAAGAGTACATCAGAGCTTGACATGTCTGTGAGTTTCTTTGAAACAGACATGCTTAGGATAACTTATAGTAGTAGTTTATTATACCTTTGTCTTAATATTGAGATTCAAGTATATATTTTTTCACATTATGTTGTATAAGTTTACTTTACCAAATCTCATAGAAAAAAAATTACAGTTCATGAGCAGTCACAAAAAGCCATTGTTTATGTATTTAATAAGTATTAACTGATGAAAATATTGTAAGTTTTACCCATCTGTCTCTCTGCTCAAAAGTGTGAAGAAGGAAAATTGTTGAACAGGGTAAGTGAATGACCGTTGTTTCCTCCCTGATTATGACTTTCCAGGCTTCTGCCCCAGAAGAAATGTAGTCTAATATGACCTAAAACTTGGGAAGCCCAGATAGTGAATAGAACCAAAAAGTTCATACAACAACATTTTCTTCGCTTGAAGGATTTTTATAAAAATCTCAAGAAAATAAAATATATCCTGGAAAGTATTTATAGTTCTTCTATTTCTTTTACTTACATTAACAACTTGTTTCTATTGAGTAGGAACTAATAACAAGTTTTTAAATGTGTAAATTACATGGCAGGATAGTGTCCATCTTTTTCTTGCTGTGGTGCTTGTAGATTTGAACCTTCAGCATAATTCCCTGTGGAGTTAGGTTACTTTTAAAACTGCAGGTGATCCCTGATAAAATTACTGCTTTTCAAATGTTGAATTCATAAAATGTGTACTGATTCCCCAAGCCATTTCACTAATAAATTATTTATTACGTTAAAACAAGTTAATAAGATACCAAAAAACATCATATTACTTGATATTGAAGCGACAAGTTGGTATAATTAAGCAAGGACTATACTGTACTTTAGATTGAGTCTGAGCAGTGTGTTGAAATAAAATACAACATAGTGTAAATGAAAATTTATCATTGAGGAGTGCAAAGCTGGCAAGGTTTTGTTAGCAATTTATTCCTGGTATTCATGGAAAGGAAGCTATTTTATGTAAATGTGTTTTCTTGTCTTTGCACATTCAAAATACATACATATTTCAAGGTGGTGTTATACCCAAATGTAGGAACTGTCTTTATTATAAATAACATTGTAGTGAACATTATTTTTTACATGTCAACTTCAGCCTGCACCTTTATTTTATCATGCTAATGCTGTCTGTTCTGTGGATGTTATTACCATGACTGTCTAAATACAAATAATTTTCGCTTCACTTACTATTTCAATAATTACTGGTTTAGAGATTGGGCTGCTAAGATCCATTGTTTGAACCCACTAGCCACTATATAGGAGGAAAAGGGACAGTATTTACCATCTCAGAAACACTAAGATTGCAATGAATAGGAATCATCAGGGTGGCAGTGAATTACCATTTCATTATGTGTGATTACTGGATTAAATAGGCTAACTAATGTAAATATTTGGTTTTGTTTTGGTTGTTTTTTTTTTAGTTTTTTAATTATTTTTTGTGCGTACCGTCAAATCAGATCTGACAGGTACAGGAGGAGATTGTTCCTCCTTCTCCAGCACAGCATCTGGTGGATTTGAACCGTGAACCTCTGGGATTGCAGTACACCTTCTTGCCACTAGGCCACCAGAGCTCGCCTAATGTAAATATTTGTAATTGAAATATTGTACTTATTTTGGCAGTACTGGATGAACATAAATGCTGGCAATACTGACACAACATTTATAAATTATTTTATAAATCTATTGCGAAGTGAGGATTTTGTAAAGTTTTTTATTCTTCCCATTTCATTCTGGATTACAGAGCACTTTGTAAGGAACATTGTGTCTAGAGAGTCAGGTAAAGAGGAGAGAAACCTACGTGGTGCAGGCTAAGTAATAAAAGCAGATAAAGAAGAAGAAAAAATCTTTCTAGGACCAGATATGTAATTTATAGTCAAGTTCAAAAATTAAGATTCAAACTTCATTCTTCAAATAATATTATGGCAAATAGTGAAAGCAAAGTTTTATACTGGGCTAAAGTTCTAACATTTCATTGGGCACATGTCCTCAATTCCATCCCCAGGCATACCTTGCCTGACTGCTTTTGGACTGTGGAAGATTAAACCCCAAGGCTAAACCTGTTTGGTGGTTTGAATTCACTATCAAGTGAAGGTAAAAATCTGGACACTCTCCTCTCATGTCATTTATAGTCTTGGAAACCCAGTACAGGGTCAGCTATGAATTGGTTGTGACTTGATTGCAGTGAGTTGAGCTATTGTTGGACTTTTATAAAAAGAGTTAAAATGACTTGTCTTGCTTGGTACTGCTGAATGGGTTAGAAGAAAGTTTGAATTAATTGCCTTATAGCTAAGACCTTTCATTAGTTTTTGAGGTTGCAATTATGGAAGGAGACTTCCCGTCATTTTCCAAAGAGAACTCAAATCACTAGAGAAGCATGGATTTGAGGTTAGCATCACAACTATTGCAGACTTGACCACCGAAACTTCTAATTATGAGTGTAGAGAAACTAAAGTGAAATGAAGAACCAATAGAGAACTGAAAAGAAGATTCAGAAAACAGCTCAAGAAGAAGACAAAGTATTATAAGGAAATGTGAAAATAATGGAATTTAGAAAACCAAAAAGACAGAAGGTGCTCAGAATTTCTCAAAATGAAAAAAAAAAAATTGAAGGGAAAAACACCCTAAACTCTCAAGCCTCAAGTTCCAATAATGGATAATTGTGTAGGAGAAATATTAAACACAGAAAGCATTAGAAAAATATGAAAAGAATACATAGGGTCATTGCATCAAAAAGAATCAATCAAAAAGTTTAAACAATTGAGTCAACCATATATTTCAATCACTGTTCCAAAAAAGGTAAGCCACCAGAACATGGAAATTATCGAACAATATCATTAATATCACATCCAAGTACAAACCTACTGAGGATTATTAAAAACAGATAGAAGAGATTATTTACAGGGCAGTGCCAGAAAATCAAACTGAGTTCAGGAGAGGCTTTGAAATGAAGGATGTCAATGTTAATGTCAAATTGATTTTCATTGAAAACAAAACACACCAGAAAAATGTTTACTTCTGTTTCCTGATTGTGCAAAGAAATTTGATTGTGTGCATCATAAGAAAAGATGTCTCAGTGAGACTGGCTCAGGATAGGGCAGCTTCAGAACTGTTTTACATAGAGTGGCTATGAATCACGGCATCTTGATGTCACCAAACAACAACACAATAATGAGATTCCTCAACTATCTGCTTTATGCTGATGACATAATCTTGCTTGCTGAAAGTAAAGAGAACTAGAAAAACTTCCTGCATTCTTCAAGATAGACTACATCTCAACATCAAGAAAACAAACATTCTCACCACCGCGCCAAAAGGTAAAATTTTGTGTGTGTTGTCAGGAAGGGCCAGGTCTTAAAGTAAGAAATCATTGTGGGAAATGTATAGGGTTAGTGAAACAGAGGAAGATGCTCACCAAAATGGATTGACACAGTGACTATAACATTGGCCTCAAGCATATCAGAAGTCTTAAGGAGGGGGTAGGGTAAAACTAGGTTCAGAACCATTGTTTATAGGATTGCTATGAGTCATACTTGACTTGATGACCCATAACAACATTCATGCTTTACTGCTGCATTGTATACAGCATGTGGGGATGCTAATGTGGTCTGTTGCTACTGTTGTTAATTGCATAGGGACACTATGAACATTAGATCTGAACTCTGTACTATCCTGTACCATCCTATCATCCTCCACAGATTTGTGTCCATTTCCATATTATTGTTTTATGTACCTTTGAGTCACTTGCAACTCATAGTGACCCTATGTACGATAGCCCTGAAACCTGCTCCATCCTGTGCCAACTTTATTGTCTCTGACACACCTACCCTCCTTACCCTAGTGACTGTATCAATCCATCTCATTTCTCTTTCTCTCTCCATCTCTTTCTCTATACCTCCACCCTTCCAAGTTTGATGTCCCTCTCCAAGAACCAGTCACTCTTTTAACATGCCCAAAGCATGTCAGATGAAGCCTCAGAATCCTTGCCCATGGATACTACATAAATTCATCTCATTGAAAGTCTTCCTCTTCCTTGCTGCCCCTCTCTGACACCCCACATTCCAGGCAAGGAGTCCCTTTCCAAGGAATAGTGTTTTAAAACAATATGTTCAAAAAAAGTGAGACCGGGCATCAAAATCTTTGCCTCCAAGGGATGCTATGTTTGCTCTTCTTTCAAGACATGTTGGTTCTTTTGACAGTCCATGAAGTATTCAGTGTTCTTCTCCAACACCACAATTCAAGTGCACTGATTCTTCTCCTGTCATTCTTATTTTGTCTACCTCTCAGATGTATAGCAGGGGCTTGGAAAGACTGTGCCTTGAGTCTGGCATACCTTACTTTTTAAACTCATATCGTTGCCCTTTAAGACTTAAGAGAGAAATCTAACAGCATATTTTCTCTATGCTATACATCTCCCTGTCTCCTGACTGCTGGTACCAAAGATGTTGACTGTAGATCCAAGAATGATGATATTGTTGACAATTTCAATGTTTTCTCCGTCTAGCATGATGTTGCCTATTGGTCCAGTGGTGAGAATTTTTGTCTTCTTGATGTTAAGATGCAATCTGTATTGAGGACTGCCATCCTTGAGCCTTTGTGGTGAGTGCCTCAGGTGTTCCTCACTTTGAGCAAGCAAGGTTGTGTCATCAGCATAACATAGGTTGTTGAGAAGCCTTCCTCCAATCCTGATGCCACACTCAGCATTTAGATTTAATAGATATCGGGTGAGGATTTAATCCCAACACAAACCTTTCTCAATTTTAAACCTTTCAAGTGTTCCTTTGCTCTGTTCAGACAAGAGCTTCTTAGTAAGTAATGAGTAGTTCTAGGGTGGCCTTGTGAAATTGCACTGCCAATCCAAAGTCACGTGGTTTGAATCCACCAGTTTCTCGATAAATAAAAGATACACAATCTCCTCCTCTGTGATTTTCTGCCTCTGAAAACTTCTTGGAGGGTCAACTATGGATCAATTTCAAATGAATGGTACATAAGATTGACAATTTTACATAAGATTCAAATGAATGGTACATATGATATACAACCAAAAGATTGACAATTTTAATCCGCCAGCCCCTCCAAGAAACAAATACCAACAATGTCTTCCTGTAAAGATTTAGTGCCTCAAAGATCTAATGGAGGCTCAGCGTGAGGTAGAATCAACTTGATGGCAGTAGGTTTGGTTTGGGAGTTTATAATGGTTTATTATAACCAATGATTGAAAACCAGCTGAGTTTTAGGTTGATATCAAGGATATGATCCACGAAGAGAGTAAAAAGTCATTATAAAGACAGAAGATAAAGAAAAAACCAAAAAATTAATGTCAGAAAAGACTCTGAAAACTGCACTAGAACATCGAGAAGACAAAACAAAGAGAAAAGATGTCCTGAAGTAAAATAATTGAACATAATATTTCAAAGAGCAGCTTAAGGGGACAAAAAAAGTGTTATCATGGAAGGACAGAGAGCTGGAATTGGAGGGTAAAAAGGAAGAACTCATTCTGCATTTCTTAAGATGAGAGAACTGAAAAACAAATGTAGGCCTCTAGTCACAGTATTGAAAGACGCCATGGGCAATATATTGAATGACCCAGGAAGCATCAAAAGAAGATGGAGAGAATACACACAGTCACTATACCAAAAAGAACTGACTTATATTGAAAACTTTAGCAAGTTTTTTTAAAATCAAATTTTTATAAAATTTCATGAGCAGAAACCAATGTTAATGAAGGAGGAAGTTGAAGCTTCATTGAAAGCATTGGAAAAAAAAGCCTTCAGGAATCAATGGAACACTGATTGACTTGTTTTAATTCAAAGATGCAACCCTGGGTGCACTCACAATTCTATGCCAGGAAATTTGGAGGACAGCTGTCTGGTCAATGGATTGGAAGAGATCCATGTTTGTTCCCATTCCCAAGAAAACCAATCCAACAGAATGTGTGGAAACTACCAAAGAATATCATTAATACCACATGCAAGCAAAATACTGCTGAAAATCATTCAAAACCAGCTAGAACATAGCTTGAGAACTGCCAGATGTTCAAGCAGAATTTAGAAGATGCCATAGCACCAGGGATATCATTGCTGATGTCAGATGGATCCTGGCTGAAAGTAAAAATATCAGGAGAATATCTATTTGTGCTTTATTGAGTATGCAAAGGCATTTGACTATGTGTATCTAAACAAATTATTACTATTATTCAGAAGAATGGGAATCCTAGAGCACTTAATTGTACTCACGCAAAACCTATACCTAGACCAAGAGGCAGTTCTATGAACAGAGCAAGGGAACGCTATAGGGTTTAAAATTAAGAATGGAGTATATCAGAGTTGTGTTTTCTCTCCATACATATTCAATATGTGTTGTTCTTGTTGTTGTTATTTGTCATTGAGTCACCCCCGATACACGATGAATGATAAATAGCTTTGAACCCTAACCTGAGCCAGTCTCACTGACTCCTACACTCCTAACCGCATTATACCAGTTATCATGTGAATGTATCTCATTCAAGGTTTTCTTCTCTTGTGCTGTCCCTCTACCCTTCCAAGCATGATGTCCCTCTCCAAAGACTGGTCCCTCCTGGACACATGTCCCAAGTATGTGAGAAGAAGCTTCAAAATACTTGCCTCCAAGGAGGAACTTGGTTTCACCATCTATAAGACAGACCTATTTGCTGTTCTGGTAGTCCATGATATGTTCAATACTCTTCTCCAGAACCACAACTCAGAGGTATCAATTATTCTTCTGTTATCCTTAGTCATTATCCAGCTCTCTGATGCATAGAAAGAAAATGCAAACACCATGGCCTGGATCAGACATACCTTGGTCTCTAGACTGACATCATTGCTCTTTAGCACATTGGAGAGGTCCCTGACAGCAGACTTCCCCAATGTAATTATTTGAGAAACTAACCTTATGAAGAAAAATGTGACATCAAGATTGGAGGAAGACTCATCAATAACCTGTGTAATGCAGATGACACAATCTTGCTTGCTGAAACTGGGGAGAACCTGAGACATTTATTGCAGATGTTCAAGGACTGTAGCCTTCAATATGAGTTGTAGCTCAATGTCAAGAAAACAAAAATTCTTACCCTTGGACTGATAGGCAATATCATGATTGATGAAGAAAAGATTAAAACGGTCAACAACTTTATCTTACTTGGATCCACAAACAATATCCTTGTTACCAGCAGTCAGAAAATTAGGAAAAATATTGCACCAAGAAAGTCTGTAGTTAGAGACCTCTCCAAATTATTAAGGAGTAATGATGTCAGTTTGAGGACTAAAGTGCATCTGATTCAGGCCACAGTCTTGTTGATAATTTGCTATGCAACTGAGAGCTGGACAGTGAAAAAGGATGACAGAACTGATGCCTTCAAGCTGTGGTGTTGGAGAAGAATATTGAACATACCTTAGACTGTCAAAAGAACAAACAAATATGTCTTGGAAAGGATACAGAGTGCTCTTTGGAGGCAAAGATGATAAAGCTTCTCCTTATAGATTTCGGGTATGTTGTTATTAGGGCCTATTCCTTGGAGAGGGACATGATTCTCAGAAAGGCAGAGGGTCTGTGAAGTAGAGGAAGACCCTCAACCAGGTGGATTGACATGGTTACTGCAGCAAAGGGCTCTAATGTGTCAGGAAGTCTAAGAATGGCACAAGATAGGACAAGGTTCATACCTGTTTTTCACAGGGTTGCTATTTGTTGTACTCAACTCACTCAACAACACCTAACAACAGCAGCAATGGTTTATTAAACACTTTTGCATAGATAGTTACTTTGCAAAATTTGTCCTAGTAGACAAAATATGTGACCTGAAGAAAATAGAACATGCTTTCCAGGAAAACAAATGACTTTTTTGTACATACTATCTTTTCTGGAAATATTTATGAAATGCATAATGGATTGAATGTTGACTTTCTTCAACATTTTTAAGCTGGCTTACTGATATTAGTTGCTGTAGGCTTATATAATATTGAATTGATATTTTCAAGCCCAAACAGCGAATGAAATAATCATGGTTCATAAATCTTCTTTCTGTAGTTATTTAATATAAAATAGAGAAAGTTCTGGCTTGAGAGTAAAGAAATCTTGATTTAGTGATATTTCTGCCACTAAATGATTGTAGGACTCCATATATCACTTAATTACCTTAAATTCCATTTTATTTATTCACTCACTGGAGAAGTTAGACTAAATGTTCTCTAAGACTAATGGCAACTTCATTTTATTTGATGGATGAGTCTATGTTATACAGCAGTTCTCCTTTGTGAACTGATTATAGTGAAAGATTTCTTCATTTGCTCACATATATTTGTCAGTCACTGACATTAAATATGTAAGAAAATTTTATCATATATTGCCAACTTATTGTAAAGTGTATCTCCTTACATCTGTAAAAGTATCTACAAGAATTTCAAAGTCGGATTACCTAGAGCATCCTGGAACAAGCAAGAATCTTTTTTAACAAGAATAAGTTAAGAAACGTATTGAGTCTATGGGACATGAATAGAGACAGTAGAGCACCTTAGATTAGTTATGTTTGTTCTCATCTGCATCTCAATGAAAATAAACTACTACAAAACATAGTCAGTCTTCTTTTAAACAATTCTAATTGCAGAAAAGCAGAAAGGGTTGATTATTTCCTATATTGCACATTCTTATGATTCCATGGGACTTAATAATTTTATTGGTTTAAAAATATACTTCCAAAAAGCCAAGGTGACCAACATTTAAGTAAAGAGACCATTGATAGGCCTGATAGCTCGGGTGACTTAGTGGTAAGAAGCTGAACTGCAACCCCAAAGCACACAGTTCAAATCTATAAGCTGCTCAGCTGGAGAAGGATGGGCAATCTCCTCCAGGACTATTAACTGCTTCTGAAAACCCACCAGGGGCTCAGATATGAGTCAGTTCTGACTTAACGGTACACAAGAACAACAAAAACACATTTCATAGAGTTTCCAGAAGCATCATAAATAGTAAACATAATAAATATTAAAATTTCAAGGTATGAAGCAAAATAAAGGTTGACATATTCTTCTCTATATCACAGTCAATTTTCAAATTAAGACCAAAAAAATTACAGTTCTATTCTTTCTCATGGCCGTACATTTGTAGTCCATGATTGCTTTTCTCTTTATTATATTTTATCTGTTAATGTTGTATATATGGAGCAGTGACTTGAACAGAATTGAACTCACTATGCCAGGAATATGAAGTCTCTATTCCCTCTTCAACTAAATTCTCTCCAGAAGTGCCGCAATGAATGAATGGAAATCCAAAATCTCTCTAAATGTTCATTAAAGTATTAAAAAAATTAAGATAAATAAAAAAATAAAGTGTTATAATAAAAAATTATAAAACAAAGAAAAAAAAGGAATATACGATTGAGTGTTATTTGCATGACAACAGTCCAGAATACGAGGTGCATAGTAAGGTAGACGGGGGCGGGGGCGGGGGTATGGTGAAAATGTGCAACAATGAACGAACTTTTTTTTTCTTCTGAAGGAACTTTTTGAAGAGAAAGTAGACTAGGGGCAGGTAGGGAGGAAAATGTTCAACAATGTATGAATGGAAATTCAAGTTTTCTGTAAATTTCATATATCTATATCTATATCTATGTATAT
>NW_006399760.1:3650751-3658438 GCF_000299155.1 Elephantulus edwardii | reverse complement strand
TTTTCAAGTCAGAACTGACTCATATCTGACTCTCCAGCAAGTTTTCAGAGACTATAGATCACACAAGAAGAGTTTGTACATTCAAACTTTTTATAAAAGAATTCCTAACTTGGGAATTTAAATCAAGTTGTGGAAGAACCTGTTCCTTCCTAAAAGAAAACTGCTACCTGAAACAGGACAATGTGAAAATTAACAGGAATAGTTATGCTTGATTGTCCCTATACACTAATACACTAAACAAAGCTTTCTAGACCTAATATCTGAGCCCTCTGTGCTGCCAGTGAGACAAATGCTTCATGATAGGACTAATTCCTGGTGCTGATTCTTTTTTCCTACGATAAGTTATCTTCAGTATTCATTTCCTTCACCAATCCTCTCTCAAAGTTTGAAGTTATGGACTTCCAAGGCTTTCCTATAGTTTCTGGTTCAATGATACTTCCCTTTGAATTTCTGTAATGATTTTAGATTTATGACTACTTTTATTGCTTATAGGCAACAGGAACATAAGAGGGAAGGGCTGGAACACTTGTCTAATCAATCATTTTGCATCTATAGTGGCCAGATAGTAAATAGAAAGTGAAATGTAAATGATTTTAGAAGCCTGTTGAAGGGAATATAAGCCTCCAGAGAAACTACTTTTAGTGATAACCAGAAATTACCTGTCAAGGTAAGAGTCTTAGTGCATAGAAAATGTGATACTATGAGTGCTTGGATATTTCTGGCTATGGATAGACTTACCATCTGACACTTATTACTTATATCATAACTTCACAAAATAACAAAATAAGAGGATGAAAGTACTAATCATGTCATCCCAAGATAAAATAATCCCATAAATATTGTCAAGAGTACACCTTAATAAGAGGTTCTCATGCTCTCTGTTTATTTGTGAATTATCTCATCATTCAACCCCTCCTTGTAACTTTGACCTTCGAAGTTACTTAATTTTCTCTCGTATATTCCCTCATTTTTGAGCATTTTTTGGTTTTTATCTATTACTTAAATATATTCACGAACAAGAAATTTGGTAAATCTCTAATGAGGAAGAATGAATTGTGTATCTTTCAAACTTGTGGACAAACCAGTATTAGAATCTCTATCATAATCATTTCCATTTAGTTTAGATAAACTTTTTTCCATTTTCATTTAGATTGTTGTTGTTGTTGTTGTTAAGTGCCGTAGAGTCACAGGCGACTCATAGCAACCCTGTGAAGGAGAGTCCTCAACATTTGTGTGTCTCTCATCCTCTCTCCAGGTTCATAGGGTTTCTGGAGGCAAGCTATTATGGAAGTAGATGCCACTCCTGCTCCAAGTTCATTTAGATAAACAAACAAATAAAAAAACACCACAAACTATTGCACTGGAAAAAAAAACAACATATGTGATTATTGGAAATTTCTAAAAAGAATATATTTTCTTCAAGTTTAAGAAATTAATACATTTATTTTTAATTCATTAAATTAATTTGACCTTATAACAAAGCCAGTATGATCTCTGTAGTGGATAGCTAGCTATGTTATATGCCATCAAGTTGATTCTCACTGGAGACTCTCTATGACAAGAGTAAAATTGCCTCAGAGGGTTTCCACACTAGTTGTTTGTCAGGTCTTCTTTCCTATGGAGCTGTTAATGGATTTGAACCTCCCACTTTTTGGCTACATGCAAGCATTTATCCTTTGTGTCAACAGGGCCCATTGCATTAGGGTATAGCTATTATCCCTTTGATTTACATGACTCACATTACTATTTAATTTGTGGACATATTTTTGAAACTATAGTACTCCTAGAAAACTTATATCACATCCCAGATAAGTATTTTTGCTTATTCCCAAAAGTTAGTAATATTTTAAAAAATTAGTTTGGTAGAGAAGTGCTTAATAGCTTATTTAATGTACAGCTTCTTGTTTGAAGATATAAAAAAATTAAACTTGTGCACTATATTTAGGATAAAAAGGATTATTTAGTATAAAAAGGATTATGCTTTGAATTTTAATACCAAACAGAAGTGATGAAAAGTCAATGTTTTCTACAATTTTTCAGGGTTGTGAATATGCCTTGTTTACACATATTTCAAAACATGTTTAAGGCTAGCCTTTATTTTGCCCTAAAGGTGTTTTATTTTTGTTCTAACGCTTGTTTCTAAGCACCGTTTGCATGAAAGATAAACATAAATGTCGAAAAGTTAGAAGCTGCACCTTCAAAAGAATGATTCTCTTTCATTGCTTTTCTACTAACCTTCACCTGCAACCTCAAATCAACCTTCTGTATACTACAGATACAATAAGTTATTAGTTATTATTTTTTTAAGCAGTGTGTAGGGGGGTTTGTTTCTTTTACTTGATAGCTTTAAAAAACAACAACCAAAAAACCAACAAGTGTAGAAAAGGGTCCGTTAGACTTCTCCTGACTTCTTACTCACTTAGTATAAAGGAATGACAGACTTAAAAATTACAGGTTGTATATCTCAAATCCCAAGAACCATAGATCACAGGACAATGAGACAAGTGTTGGGTCAAGAAGAACACAATCTTTGTCATAATTACAAGAACCATCTCTCAAGGATTTAAAAGAAAATAAAGCCCCCATGATACATCTTCAAGGATATGAACATGTACGGCCAAGCACAATCAATAAGAGTGCATCTAAATTCCAAAATCAATCTCCATAATAGTCTATGTGTTTCCTACTGCCAAAGGGGCCCTTTAGAGTAGTGAGAGAAGATCTTCACCCTGAAACCCACAGCGTCCCTTTTCAGCAGGAAGTAGCTAAGAGACTACGCCATCCCCTTTTCCTTATGACTCAGGGTGAAGTCTCTCTCAGGGAGGAGTGATAGGGAATGGCAAAGGACACACTGACAAAGAAGATTAATCAGAACTGGCTTTGACAAGCACTGTGGCATTTGGACGAGAACAAACTGGGAGAAGGGTAGAGAGAATAGTGCAACAATGAATGAATGGAAACCCAAAATCTCTGTAAATGTTCATGAAAATTAATAAAATATAGAAAAAAAATAAAAGAAAATAATTACATTTACTAAGTGAAGAATATGTTTTAAAGTTTTATCTAGTTGATTTACAACTCATTTCTACCTGATATGACAGGCGACGCTTGGCTTTTATCTTTTTCTAGTATATAGTAGGATGTAGAATAGATGAGTAGGCCTTTTTCAATGGAGGCACTGGATAGACTTGAAGATCTAATATACTGGCTAGCAGTTGAGTGTTTAACCAGAGCAAATAATGTTGTTGTTGTTGTTGTTGTTATTGTTGCTATGTGCCATCAAGTTGCCTGCAACCCATAATGGCCTTATGTACAGCAGCTCTGAAACATGACCTGTCCTGAGCCAGTCTCACTGATTTCTACACACCGACCTCCACTGTCAAATCAAAGCAAAGAATAGATGTACAAAAATTTTGTCCATTGTGATTAGATAGGGTATATGAATTGGTGAAACCAGGCTGCTCCTTGGAGGCAAGGATTCTGAAGTTTTGTCTGACATACTTTGGACATGTTGCAAGGAGAGGCCAGTCCTTGGAGAGGGACATCATGCTTGGGAGGGTGGAGGGACAGCGTAGGAGAGGAAGACCCTTGATGAGATGGATTGATTCAGTGACTGGGATAATGAGGGTAGGTGTGTCAAAGATAATAAGGTTAGCACAGGATAGAACAGGGTTCAGGGCTGTTGTACAAAGAGTCATTATGAGTCACAAGTGACTTGACTACACATAACAACAACATACGAATTGCTTAAGTAAAGTTTCCAAAAGACTGAACATATTAAATCTATACAAATACAAAACGAACATTCGTCTTATAGTTTACTCAACTCTAGGTAATGAGGAGCTAATAAAATGTTAAAACTTTTTTAAACAGAATTCAAAGAATGAACACTTATGTTAGTCTGTCTTTCAAAGAAATCCTAAAAAATTATCTTCTACCAGCTACAAAAACTGATTAAGCTCCTACAGAACATAAATGTTCCTCTTTCTCCTTCGGAGCCACAGGTGGCTTTAGCAGTGCAGCTAAAGTGAGTTAATCTTTCCCTTGGCAAAATTTATTTGTATTGCTACTGAACAAGAATCAGTGGTGCTGTTCTTAGTCAAGAAACATTTTAATTACTATTAATTTTCTTTTTTAAGCTTTAAAAATAGTTAATTATCTTAATAGTAAATTCTCAAAAATTCATTGCCACTGAGTTGTATCTGATGTAAAGCTGTCTCTCCATTAAATTTCAAAGGTTGTAAATCACTCACTCATGAGGAGATTATTCATCTCTCTTCCATGGAATCAATGATGTGACCAACAAGGTGTGAATTTTGGCTTAACAGTGCAAGTCCCTACAGACTTGCCAAAGGTAATACATTGAACAAAAATGACCAGCCCTGAAAAAGTATATAGTCCTTACTTAATCTTAGTCAACCTTCAGTAGTAATACTAAAAAGACATTTAGTATTCTCTGTTGCCTATTTTCACATCTTCAATAATTTTCTTAACTATATTGATGAATATAAAAGTATCAATGATTATCTATGCAAATATGTGTATATTATTGTAGAATACAGGCAGATAGAGCCATGAGGCTAAAAAGAAAGTGTTTATGTCAAATTTTGATATCCACAACTGTATTTTCTAAACTACAACAGGATAAAACATTTTCAAAGCAAGAGAATATTTCAAAAATTTTTTTCTAAATTATTATAAATAACAGGTTAAAGAACTTGATTATTATGTTTCAAATAAGAAACTTTCCAGAGAAGAGAAATAGTGTAATAATCATCACTTTTCATAGACCTGGTGGATTAGTGCCATTCTCATCAGTTCTGATACACTTAAGCCCGTTGCTGAAGTTACTATCTCAATTCATCCCTTTCATACAGTTTTCTAAGGCCTGTTGTTTTGGAAGTGGACGGTGAGTCCTGTTTCTTAGTCTGTCTGAATGTAGAGTTTCGCTGCAACCTGTCCACCGTGGGTGACCCTTCTGTCATTTGAAAAACCAGTGGTCAACTTTCTAGCTTAATAGAAAATTACAAGACATACCAGTATAGCAAACTGACAGACAAGTACGTCTCAGGAAGAAAAGTCTTGATTTATCTCACTCAATTCTGCCTTGAAAACTTCGTAGTTATGGTGGGTTCTAGCATTGTTTCACAGCATGTTGTTTCACAGCATTGTTATGCTGCAAAAAATACTTTCTACCACAAGACTTCCGAACAGCTTTGGGATTAGGATTAAATTAAACTCGTACCAGACCACATCCAATTCCACATCGAGCAAGAGTCAAGAGGTATCCATACGATTTATCAAGAGAATCTTCCAGAACCCTTGTTAAACTAAAAATAATAAACTGCTTTGCAAATACATATTTCAAAAGAGGATTTTGACCAATGCCTTGGAGAGTGGAAGACTAGAACAATTTATACAGCAGCAATCAACAATTCAAACCTATGGTCACATTAGCTGTTAAGAAAAATGCTGGCAAGATATTTCTAATTCAGTAATCCAATCCCATTTGTCTCAGAGCAGAACTAAATACAGTTTTTAATGGCTTATTCCTTAGAAAAGGATAACCAGATATTTCTTCTTAGGAACCTCTAGCTGGATTTGAATCTGCAACCTTTGTGATCATAGTCAATATGCTAAGAATTTGCACCACCCTGATCAATTATATATTAGGAAAATCCAAGAACAGAGATAGAGCCCAGGGCAAGTGGCAATAGGCCTAAAAAGGTATATTAAAGGGTATAAAGACTCTTGTCTTATTAAAAACTCTATTGAACATAAAACTCTACTCCCAGGTGCCATCCATGAAAGAACCAGGAAACCTGTTAAAAATTTCTGAAATTTTGGAAGTTTTATTCAAATTCGTCTAAGAATTTTAAATAATTGAAAATAGCAATCAGAATATTTACCTACTCTGTAAATTTATGTTTCTGGGTTTTCTACTAACTTATTTGAAAGAGAACATGAGTCACTAATTAGATAGTTATGGAAATGGATCTACTTTTCTTTATGTAAAAGTGTACATTTTATTATAACTGCGATCCTGCTACTAATTTATTTTTTTTCTCTTGTGCCTCAAGTTCCTCTTGTTTCTTACAATAAAATAACAAAATTGATAACATTTTAATTTAGGTGGATAGGAGCAGAAACTTATAAATGACCCTTCAGTGGGCTCTCAGAAGCTGTCAATCGCACTGGAGGAGATGGCGCATCTTTCTCCTGAAGTACTGCTGGTGGATTCGGACTTCAGAGAGGTTTGATCTTTGGATTAGCATCTCCACTTGCTATGGAATATGCCACTAAAGCTCCTTAACAATATTAATATTAGATTATTACCTATTAGTTGGATGTCAGCAAAATTAATTGAGTTTTCGGACCTTTCCAAATGTGTCACTTCATTTAAATTAAGTATTTTATATATGTTTTTTATAAGTGTGAACTATATTTATGCTAGAGAGTTGGTTCTCTTGGAGAAGAATGAACTAAAGATAACTGTGCTTTCCTTTTTATCTGGGATCCTTAAAAGAAACTTACTTGAGGAAGCTCCTGTCTGAGAACAGTATGGAGGAACAGAAGAGAGTCTAGATTTGCTGGAAACCCTGTCTTTTGAATCTTCATAGCTTCTGTGATCCCATGCTGAGTTTATTAGAAGAGTCTATTACCTGCTAATTCGTGGCTCATTTGTTGATGATACTGTTAACTACCATCGAGTTGGCCTCCAACACGTGACAACCTCATGCATGACCAAATGTATAGATGCCGGATTATTTGCAGATTTTTCCATTGTGGTCCATAGAGTTTTTTCTTGGCTGATTGTCGGAGCTATTTTGCTAGATCTTTCTTAATGTGGTGGCTCCACTGAAACCCATTCAGCAATATAACAATAATATGCCACCATCAGACAGGTACTATGGCAAGAAAGTGCATAGGAAAGCAATTGAACCCAGATCTCCCACACTAAACACAAAAGTCCTCCACTGAACCACTACTACTACCATTGTTACATAATTAGAGAACTAGATAGTAAAAAATGTAGGTGAGATCGATAGTTTAGGCTGAGAGTGGTAAAGCTGCATCTCCAGTGCTGGAAGAAGTAACCTCCATTCAAAGGATACAATCTACCACTCACCATGCCCTCCCATCAAAGAGAGGCAGAACAGGTACACCACAATGGTGAGGAAATATAGACTGCCAAAATAAGAAAATAAGCAGGGTTTATTTTAGGGGGGATCTAAACAAGTGACCAGAAGAAAAAAATTAAAACAGAATAAGAGCCAACTACAGTCCTGAATTCAATGAGAAATTGATCATTGATATGTATAGCAATGAAATGCAGAAATCTTTATTTTTAAAATATAAACCCAGATTATGTTAAATCGAACCACAATAGACAAACGGGTATCTGTGAGTCATAGACTGAATTTATTTAAGGAAATAAGTATTATTTATTTTTTCCTTTTACTCAAGATTGTCACTGACGTTGTAAATTTTGTGTGTAGATTTCTACTGGTGCTTATTTGAGTAATTGAAATGAAAGTTACATTCTAGTTCACTTATTTAACACCATTATTTTCAATAATGTTGCTGGCCTTGTTAGTTTGCCTTGTTAGTTTCTATGTGCTTTATTTTTTTTCCTATAATTATATTTTATTAATTTTCATAAACATTTACAGAGATTTTGGGTTTC
>NW_006399760.1:3643563-3649867 GCF_000299155.1 Elephantulus edwardii | reverse complement strand
TGGTATCTCTATTTGCAACTTTTTGAGAAAGCGCCATACTGCTTTCCACAGGGGTTGCACCATTTTACACTCCCACCAACAGTGAATCAGGGTTCCAGCTTTATTAAGGAGGAATTCTGGTGGATCTTGAATGATGTATTGTTAACCAAAAGCCTCAATCTCCAGTAAGAATTTGTCAGCTGCTCCCTTGAAATTTCTTCCAATTGCAATTTACAGCCTCAGAAACTTGATGGAGGATCTCTATGAGCCAGCACTAACAGCTGTGAGATTTGAGTCTGAGTCTATTAGGGTCATGGCTACCCTGTATATTGTAGAACAAAACTGTTTCACGTGGTTTTCTCTGTTATAGCCTGAGGAAGTAGATCACCATCTCCTTTCTTTCATTCACAGTACAGGGACATTCAAACAACCAAAATTCAAGTTAGCAATTTAGCACAAACCTATAGTTATCACAGATGAAGAAGGTAATGAAGAAGTGAAAACAGTTCTTATAATCTGCTTGTTATTTATTTACATGTTGTTGTTATGTGCCATCGAGTTGCCTGCGACTCATAGTGACCCCATGTACAACAGCCCTAAACCCTCCTCTATCCCTTCCCAATCTTATTGTCTCAGACACACTTATCCCCATTATCCCAGTGATTGAATCAATCCATCTCATCGAGGCTCTTCCTCTCTTGCACTGTCCGTCCACCCTCCCAAGCATAACATCCCTCTCAAAGGACTGATCTAGCCTTGCACCATGTCCAAAATATGTCAGATGGAGCTTCAGAATCCTTGCCTCCAAGGACCAGCCTGGTGTCACCCTCTCCAGGATGAACTTGTTTGTTCTCCTAGCAGTTGATGGTATATTCAGTACTCTTCTCCAGCACCACAGCTCAAAGGCATCAACTCTCCTTCTATCATCCCTAGTCATTGTCCAGCTCTCTGATGTATAACAAATAATTGCAAAGACCTGTATCAGGCACATGCCCAGACAGACATCATTGCTCTTCAGTTCTTTGGAGAGGTTTCTGACAGTAGACTTTCCCAATGCAGTTTATATTTTAATTTTCTGGTTGCTGATGTTTAAAATGTGGCATATCCAGGCAGTTCTCAAATCCAAATCCGCAATATCTACAACATTGGGAAACTTTCAAAAAAGGAAATTCTCAGACCTTACTCAAGTCCATCTTATTAGTAATAAGTGTTTAACAAGACTGGCAAGTGTTTCTGATGCTTGGTAATATTGAGTATCCATGGACCCCCAAAAGAGTTCAAAACAACAAATAAAATGCCAGGAAATTTGGAGGACAGTTATTTGGCTGACTAACTGGAAGAGATCCATTTTTTCTCCCTTCCCAAGGAAGGTGATCCAACAAAATGTGGAAACTTTCAGATAATATCATTAATATCTTGTGTAAAGAAAATATTGGAGATCATTCAAATGTTTAGAGTAGTACATTGACAGGGAACTGCTAGACGTATAAGCTGGTTTTAGAAGAGGCTATGACACCAGGGTATGACATTACTACTGATGTCAGATAGATCGTAGCTCAAAGCAGAAAATATCAGAAGAATGTATATATGTTTAACTGTGTGGATCATAACAAATTATGACTCACATTGAGAAGAATGGGAATCCCAGAACACTTAATTGTGCTCATTCAGAGTCTATATCTAGACCAACAGCTTGTGTGAACAGAACAAGGGAACCGTGCTTGGTTTAAGATCAGAAAGGATGTGCATCAGGGCTGTATCCTTTCCCATAAGTACTTAATCTGTATGCTGAAGGAATCATTCACAAAGTCAGATTCAATAAAGAGGAATGTGACATCAGGATTGGATGAAGATTCATCAACAATCTGTGTTATGCTGGTAACACATTGTTGCTTGCTGAAAGCGAGGAGGATATGGAATGCCTGCTTCAGAAGACTAAGGACTATAGCATTCAGTGGAGATTACATCTCAACATCAAGGAAAAAAAAGATCCTCCCCATGAGCCCAACAGTCAATATTACCATAGATGAAGAAATGATTACTAATGATTTAATCTTGCTTGGTTAAATAGTCTGTAACCTTGGTACTAGCAGTCAAGATATCAGGATACCTATTGCATTGGGCAAGTCTGTAGTCAGGGACCTTTCCAAAATATGGAGGAGCAAGGATATCAGTTTGAGGACTAAGGTGCACCTGATTCAGGCCATGATTTTCTCAATCACCTGCAATGCATCTGAAAGCTGGAAAATGAATAAGGATTACAGAAGAAGAATTTATGTTTTTGAGTTGTGGTGCTGGAAAGGAATACTGAATACACCATTGACTGCCAAAAAATCAAATAGATATGTCTTAGAAACGGTGAAGACAGAGTATTCCTTGGAAGCAAGGATGACCAAGCTTCATCTTTCATACTTTGGACATGTAGCCAGGTGAAGCTATTCCATGGAAAGGAGCATCATGCTTAGAAAGATGGAGGGATAGTTAAGGAGAGGAAGATTCTAATGAGGTGGATTGAGACTGTGACTTCAGCAGTAGGCTCTTGTGTCTCAGATATGATGAGGATGGCACAGAATAGGGCAGATTTCAAAAAGTGAGGAGGATATGGAAGTGAGGGAGGAGTTCATAGAGTCGCTACTCAGCTGGAAGAACCTAACAATAACAACATCAACAAATAGTTATATCTGTATTAAATCATAATGAAGTCCAGCTGAGAAAAAAGTTGAAGTTAACAAAATAAGAGAGAAGAGGAAAGATTAAGTAATTAGAAGAAAGTATTATATAGCTAAAAGTTAAAAGTTTTATTTGCTGAGAATCAACAACTCAGGCTTATTTGGAAAATAAATACATCAGAGAGTTACTTTTTATTATGTCTGAATGTTTCAATCACAAACCATTCAAACAGAAATGCTCTTTTCAACAACAATTAATATTTCTTAATATATTTATTCATCAGCACATGAGATTTTCTTATACTACTAGAGACAATTTTATATAGTAAAAGTCATACGGAAATGATCCTATAAAATCCTAGTCTTACTTTTACCATGAGAATGCATGTAAAATGACTAATTTTAAAACAAAACAAAACACAACAAAACAAACACTAAAATTCCTGTCCCTGAGGTGTTCAAGCTGTTCCTATCCACATTATTTTGAATGCTATATCATGAAACTGACATTTTTGTTTATTTGTTTGTTTCAATGATTGGGTGAGCAAGTGTTGTTATTAAAAGAATGAACACAACCTGAAGCAATCTTAGAGACTACATTAAAATTACGACCATATACTTTGACTTGGAAACTAGATTTATGTTTCAATGAAGGAGTTAAGGGAGTCCGTATCAAATACGACTTCTGGTCCTGTCAAGTGTGTGTGTGTGTGTGTGTACATACCTATATAGTTTTGTTGCATTTTTGTCCTTTAATAGTTCAGGCAGCCACTATATTGTTGTTAGGTGTCATCAAAACAAGTTCAACTCAGCCACCCTATAAACAACAGATCTTAATCCTGCACTATCCCATGCCATTCATAAAATCTCTGACACATTTAAGCCCATTGCTGCAGTCACTATATCAATCCACCTTTTTAAAGATCTTCTTTCCTTTCACTGTCCCTCCATCTTTCCCAAGATGGTAACACTCTCCAAAGATTAACCTCTCATAGCATAATGAGCCATCTATTTCCTAAATAACAAGCATTTGAAAACCCTATGAATGCTAAAGGAAGAGGATATTTAGAGTAGTGTGGTGGTTGAGGCCAGATTGGAAGTCAGCTGAAATGAGGTTTTTGGGAAGGGTGGAGGGTTGGTGAAGGAGAAGAAGACCCTCAGCCAGGTAGATTGGCACAGTAACTGCTGCAGTGGGCTCTAATGTGTCAGGCAGTGTGAGGATGGTGCAGGACAGAATAGGGTTCTGAAATTTTGTTCGTAAGGTCGCTATGAGTCACACTTGACTTGGTGGCACTTAGTAACAACAAAAACAAGCAACATGCCTAAAGTATGTAAGCAACATGTCCAAAGCTTCATATCTTGCCTGTAAGGAACACTCTGACTGCACCTTCTTTAAGACATCTGTTTGTTCTTTTGATGGTCCCTAGGATATTCAGCACTTTTCTCCAACTTCACGGTTCAAAGGCATTAATAATTTCCCCCCCCCCCGGGTTCTCCAGAATCACTATAACACAACCACTATAGAATTTATAAATTATAAATGCATTTTAATGATGCTAGTCTAAATCCTGGAAGGAGGAGTGGCATCCACTTCTGTAATAGCTTGCCTCCAGAAACCCTATGAACCTGGAGAGAGGATGAGAAACACCCAAGAGTTGAGGACTCTCCTTTGTGGGTCACAATGAGTTGCCTGCGACTCGATGGCACTTAACAACAACATAACAACAAGTCTAAAGACAAATTTTGTAATATCTATTAGACAAAATAAAGCAAAATAAAAGGAAGGGATTCATTTATGCTAAAAAGTCCATATAATGTGGAACATTATTGAAATTTAATGGATATTAGGAAAGATGATTGGAATAAATGTTAAAGTAATATTAAAAGTGTCTATCACCTTTAATATAACACCAAAATTTTTGTTTAGCTCAGGTACAAAAGAATTAATTATAAGAGATGAAAAAAGGGGATTAAAAGAAATTAAAAGTTGTTTTTAAAAACGAAGTCCTTGATGGTTCTTGCTATAGTCAGATTTCTTTTGGAAAAGCATTAAGTGAAGTGCAAGAAGACTGGTTTCCTTGGGCTCTAAAGGTGAACTTTACTGTTTTCTATCAATCATGAGTGAGGAGAGAACATCAGAAATGAGAAAGCCAAAGGTCGAAATGCATTGAGATGGGAGATAAAAGATGGAGCTAATCAGATGCTTAGACGGTCCAGGATCCAAAGCATGGATTTAGGATGAAAGTGCTTGGCTATTTCAGACACAGTAAACAGAACAGGGCAAGATCTTTGGACTGAGAAGAAAATGTGTAGGTCTTCTTTTTTCCCCCTTCAGGTCAAGGATTATAAACTAAGGATTGTTGATAAAAATACGGACAGGACTAAATTGCTTTATTGCCTTGTGACCTGAGAGTCGTATTTGTTCTGCTATACTTTTCTGTATAAGAGAGAACATCCTTTATCAGCACTACTAGTCTAACATCATTTTCTCCTTGAAGATATTTTTCTTATTTTTTAAAATAACTTTATTATGCTTGTGAAATGCATTGCCATATAGTTTATACAATATGCAATTGCTAAAAGGAACAAATAGGTGATGGTCCTATCTTTAGTCTAAAAAAAGTGTGTCAAGTACAGCATTTATAGTATTCCAGATAAAATTGGCATATATAACACAAAGTCAATTGCTCAGATATCAATTTTTTTATATTCATTTCAGTTTAAGGGCATAGCTTGATTATATTAAAGATTGTGGTTGTCCATTAGGAACTTCTGTGATAGCAGAAATATCCATTTTCACATATTTCAGTATGGTAGCCCTAATCCCATAGAGTGGATATTTACTACTATTGAAAAACCAAATAAACTAAACATATGATCTCCTGAGGATTGGTTCCAGGACCTCAGGAGGGTATTACAATCTGAGAGTTCTAAAGTCTCTTGTATAAAACTGACTTATTATTTTCACATAACTAATGCATATCTTCCTGTGTAGTTTAAATCAACCTTACACTACTTATTGTGCCTAACATAACATGCAATGGCACTTACAATGTTTTCTTACCTTTCGAGGGATTGCTTTGACAACACATTGATCTCTTGCCTGAATATTATTAATCTTGTATTGTTAATTCCACACATTGAACCCTCTAACAAGCTGCTGTTTGTATATCACTATTTTGTAGGTCAGGGTTAGCTCTTGTCCACTGAGAGTTGTGTTGCTAATCCAAAGATGATTTGTCTCTGACAGTTCAAATTCACAAGTCGCTTCTCAGGAAAAAGACGAATAACAGAGATTCCACTCCAAAGTCAGCTCTGAGTTAGTTCCAACTTACTAGCAATGTTTTTACAGAGTAGCAATACCCTTTTCATCTATACCCACCTGTGCAGATCTCATATTAGCCTTTTGGAGTTTTCAATATGATTCATTTTCATACAAAAAATCAGAAAGGGAGCTCCCATGTCCTATTAAATAGGGTATTGCACCGATAACCCAAGGCAGTGCCTATATAGGGCTTTAAATCCACCAGATACTTTATGGGATAAGGATGGAAAATATTCTCCCGTGCAGTTTACAGCCTCCCAAAAACTCACTGGAGGGTCAGCTATGAATTGGCTTCATCTTGATGGCAATGAAGTTTTTAAAGTTTATTTTT
>NW_006399760.1:3641606-3642946 GCF_000299155.1 Elephantulus edwardii | reverse complement strand
GCAGCCCTCGCTCTAGTCTCCTGTGATGACAGAAATACCCAGTTACATCTCTCTTTTAGACGGTTCTCTCCCTCCTCTGCTTCAGTGCAGTATACAATTTCTGTAACTACAGTTCAGTACCGCTGGTTATATACTTCAAATTTTAAAACTATCCTCACTCTCTTTTCTGATTTGATCTTCTTTCATTATAAACTCTCTGTTCCCTAAGTTTCCTATCTACTAAGTTGCTCTTTCAAATTTGATTTAATATAAAAAAATAAAGCAAAGCAAATTGTCATTGAATTGATTCTGACAACTAATAGCTCTAGGGGGCAGAGTAATCCTGCCCTGAAGGTTACCAAGATTGTAAATCTTTACAGAAGCAGAATGACTAATCTTTCTGTTGATTAGATGATGGCTTTGAACTGCTGACCTTTCTACTGTCACATGCCTGAATAACAGTGCCACACGTCTTGGATTGCACTTTCCACTGTCACAGATTCTATTCCAGTTCATAACAATCCTCTTTTAGGTTTCCAGTGTTTTACATCTTTACAGGAGGAGATATACCATTTCTATTGTAGAATTTGAACTAATGACTTTTTTGATAGATACCCAATAAACTCTGATAAACAAGTATCTCTCTTTTTCTGTGTTTGTGTAATAAAGCTTTCCAAGGATAGAACAAAAAGTTAAATATTTAAATTCCAATACTATCTGAAATGCTGAAAAACTCAAACATTTAGTAAAAGTTTAAAAATTAAATCATAAAGATTGTAATGCCTCTGGATTGTTTAGACTGTTGCTTTATATTCAGATAGTATATCATATGAAAGCATAATTTGTTGACTTGTTATAATCAAATCTGCATTTAAATGCCTTTAGAAAAGATAGATACACAGTCTCCTTCAACAAGCCATCTCATAGTTATATGCTGGGGATGGAAAGGTGAGAAAAAATGGGGTTCGTTTCATAATTTTAAAAAATCATTTCTAGATCTATCCTGATATACAATGTGGTGAGCGACAGGATAATATCCATATGTATACAAGGAAGTCCAATGAATACCACTATCATTCAAATATATGCACCAACAACCAGAGCCAAAGAAGAGGAAACAGAATATTTTTACTCCAAATTTTGCAATCAGAAATTGATCAAACGTGCAATCAAGATGCATTAATAATAATGGGCGACTGGAATGCAAAAGTTGGGAACAGGGAAGAAGGATCAGTAGCTGGAAAACATGGGCTCGGTGGGAGAAATGAGGCTGGAGATGGAATGATAGAGTTCTGCACATTCAGTGTCTTATTCATTGCAAATACCTTTTATAAGAAACATAAATGCAGGCTATACACATG
>NW_006399760.1:3631394-3641166 GCF_000299155.1 Elephantulus edwardii | reverse complement strand
ATTGCATTAGAGTGCTGAGAAGCCAAAGCTAAAGGAAGAAATCAAAGAGCTGAATAGAAAATTTCAAAAGGCAGCTCAGGATGACAAAGCAAGATACTATGAGGAAAAGTGCAGAGAGCTGGAGTCAGAAAAATCAAAAGGACCGGGCTCGCTCAGCGTTTATTAAGCTGAAGGAGTTGAAAAACAAATTCAAGCCACGGTGGCAATACTTAAAGATAGTTTGGGTAGAATGTTGAATGATCCAGAATGTATTAAAAGAAGATGGAAGGAGTACACAGAGTCACTCTATCAGAAAGAATTGGCTGACAAAGAGGAATTTCATGAAATAAAATATTAGCAAGAACCTATGATGATGAAGAAGGAAGTTCAAGTAGCTATGAAGAAATTGGCAAAAAATAAGACTCCAGGAGTTTACTGCATACCAATTGATTTATTTCAACAAACAGATGCTGCCCCGGATGTGCTCACTAAGTTGTGCCAGGAAATCTGGATGACAGCCACCTGGCCAACTGACTGGAAGAGATCGGTATTTGTTCCCATTCCATAGAAAGGTGACCCAACAGAGTGTGGAAATTATCGAACAATATCATTGATAGCACATGCAAGCAAGATTCTGCTGAAAATTATCCAAAAACATTTGGAACAATATGTCAACAGAGAACTGCCAGACATTAGAGGTCGTGGTACTAGGGATATTATTGCTAATATAAGATGGAACTTGGCAGAAAGCAAAGAATACCAGAAGAATGTCTATCTGTGCTTCATTGACTATGCAAAAGCTTTTGACTGTGTGGATCATAACAAGCTGTGGCTGACTCTGAGAAGAATGGGAATCCCAGAACATTTGATCGTGCTAATGCTAAACCTATACTTGGACCAAGAGGCAGTCATCAAAACAGAGCAGGGAGACAGTGGATGTTTCAAAATCAAGAGAGGTTTCTCTCAGGGACGTATTTTGTCTCCATACTTTTTCAATCCATATGCAGAACAGATAACCGGAGACACTGGGCTGTACGACGTGGAATGTAGCTTCAGAATTGGTGGAAGAATCGTCAACAAACTGTGTTATGCAGATGACACAACCCTGCTCGTTGAAACTGAGGAAGACCTGAAGTGCTTGCTGCAGAAGGTCAAGGACTGCAGTCCTCAATATGGATTGAAGCCCAATATCAAGAAAGCAAAGATTCTCACCATTGGGCCAATTGGCAGCATCAGTATGGACGGTGAAGAGACTGAGACAGTTAACAGTTTTAGTTTGCTTGGCTCCACAGTCAACACTCTTGGTAACAGCAGCCAGGAAATCAGGAGAAGACGAATTGCATTGGGAAAGTCAGCTGTGAGGGACCTCTCAAGAGTACTGAAGTGTAACGACATCAGGCTGGAGACTAAGGTGCTCCTGATCCAGCCTATAGTCTTCGTAATTACGTGCTATGCATCAGAGTTGGACAGGGCATAGGTATGATAGAAAGAGAATTGATGCCTTTGAGCTGTGGTGCTGGAGAAGAGTGTTGAATATACCATGGACTGCTAGGAGAACAAACAGGTTAGTCCTGGAGAGGGTGAAGGCGGAATGCTCCTTGGAGTCAAGGATTCTGAATCTTTGTCTGACATACTTTGGGCATGTTGCAAGGAGGGACTGGTCCTTGGAGAGGGTCATCATGTTTGGGAGAGTGGAGGGACGGCACAGGAGAGGAAGACCCTTGATGAGATGGATCGATTCTGTGAGTGGAGTGGTGGGAATGAATGTGTTTGAGACAGCAAGATTGGCACAGAATAGAACAGCATTTAGGGCTCTTGTACATAGGGTTGCTAAGAGTCGCAAACGACTCAATGGCACATAACAACAACAACCATCCAATCTAAGAACCATCTGTTGATATTCAAAAACTATTTTTTCCCTCATACAAGGCAACTGAAAACAAAAGATATTGAAATAGAATCCATTGCTCCTAAGTATGTATTCTAAATTCTAGATAAAGATTTGAAACCAATTGCAGACATTTTAAAACCTGTAGTTAGAACCAATGTCTGTTTTAATTGTCCAATTGCCACAGTGCTTGTCAAAGCCAGTTCTGATTAATCTCTTTTGTCAGTGTGTCCCTTGCCATTCCCTATCACTCCTCCCTGAGAGAGACTTCACCCTGATTCATAAGGAAAAGGGGACAGTGTATTCTCTTAGCTACTTCCTGCCGAAAAGGGATGCTGTAGGTTTCAGGGTAAAGATCTTCTCTCATTACTCTAAAGGGCCCCATTGGCAATATGAAACACATAGACTATTGTGGAGATTGATTTTGGAATTTAGATGCACTGTTATCAATTGTGCTTAGCTGTATATGTTCATATCTTTGAAGATCTATCATGGAACTCTTGCAGTCTAGAAGACACAAATTTAACTAACAAGTTAAAAGTACATGAGTCAAAAATTAAAAGCAGTACTATTCCAAGTAGAAGTTCTAACAGTGGCACAAATCAAGTTACAGAGGGAAGGTAGTTCTTAAAATAAAAGACCTACTGACTGGCACTTTGTCTATTATAGTATAAAGGTTAGGAACCAGAAGATGTAGAGGCTCAACTATGTCATTTATTGTTCTTAAGTCCTGGACCAAATTCCATCTACCACTAGGTGGTTTTACAGCTCAGAAGTCCACATGCAATAGCCTATATTCTTTAGAAAAAATATGACCAAGCCTTTCTTTCTTAGACCTACTGAGTTAGTTGAACAGCTGTGTGAGTTTGAACTGCCACCTTATTATTTAGCATCTGAGTATATAACTTTGTGCCAGGAGGACTTCTGGAGACTGATTTACAAAGCCACTATTTATAATCTATTCAAAAGGTCAAATGTTTGAGTACATCATCTGTTTCAAAGGAGAAAGATGAAACCTCTTTCCATAAAGGTTTTTTAACCTTGGAAACATGATGATGGGTCACTATGAGTGAGAATCCACTCCAGTGGTTTTTCACCAGTCGTTTGTTATTGTTGTTGGGTACCTTCAAGTCAGCTATGACTCCTAACAACTCTCTAAAAAGTAGAACATACCATTAGCCTATCCTATGCTATACTCACAATCTTTGAAATACTCAAGCCCATTATTATAGTCACTGTGTCAATCCATCTGGTAGAGCTTCTTCCACTATTTCTCTGATCCTCCACATTTCCCAACATGTTGTCTTTTTTCTTAAGGACTGTATGTGAGATGAAGTTTCACCATCTATGCTTCTAAGGATCACTTCAGTTGCACTTACTCAAAGACAGACTAGTTTATTCTATTGATTTTCCATGGAATATTCAATACTCTATTCCAACATCACAAATCAAAGGCATTAGCTCTTCTAGCATACTTCTAAATATCATTGAGATACTGGAACAGTGGATAAACATTGATATAATAAAAAAAGAATAAATAATGTAATTATTTTTATAATGATGATGATTAAAACAACAGATAATATTCATTATATTAATATTATGAACAGGCACCTGAAATTAGATTTTCATGTGCATTATCTCATCAAATTCTTATAGCACTTTGAAGATTACACTAATTTCTCATTTCATAAATAAGAAAATTGAAGCTTAAAGAAGAAAAACAATTTTAAATTATGAATAAGAAATTGAAAAATCAAGATATTACTCTACATCTATATAGAAAGATGAGATGATTATAAAGCTTAGCTTCTTTGTGCCTCTTCTCTCAGGGGCAATTTTCCTTAATTGTTTGTTTTCCAATGTTTATAATAAGTGATATACAGATAGAAACATGAATATGAATGTAGAGTTGGATAAGAAGATAAAGTTCAATAGAAAGACTGAGTTGGATATGGATAAAAGATGGAGACAGGTAGGTAAGTATTAATGGTAAGAAAGAAAAAGAGAGTGAGGAATTTTTTTAATTGTATACTGTCCATAAACTGTGAAAGAAAGATGAAACTTAAAACATATTTGAGTGTCTACATTTAGAGTCAACAAGAGTTCACATTACTCCTTTTTTCTGTTTTGTTAAATAAATTTTTATTATAAACTGGTTTGCTTATAAAGTTCATATACATTGTTTTTCCCACCGGATATTTCCTGTTTCCTTTACACACCACTCAGCAAATTGTGTGATCCTATGATTAATCTGCTGCCCATCATCTCCTCTTTGCTTCTCCCCCCTTGGATCCTCATACACATTTTACTCATAGTTTTCTATTTCTACAATAATGGTCTTATATTTTGTCCTTAGGAGACTGAGTTAGTTCACTTAGAATAGTGCTCTCCAGTCCTTCCAAAGTTAGGTAACGATTTTCAAAATTATTGGTCCTGCATGCTGCATAGTATTCCATTGTTTGAATTTATGACAATTTCTTAATCCATTCAATTTGGTTAGATATTTGAGCTGTTTCCATGTTTTCATGATGGTGAATAACACTGTTAGGAACATTGGTGAACAACGTTTTTGTGCCTATTTGTGCTTCAGTTTTCATTTTCTCAGGGTATAGTCAAAGCAATGGAATAGCCAGCCCACATTGGAATTTCTATGTTCAGACTTTTTTAGGAACCACCAAACTGCCTTGCAGAGTGGTTGTACCATTTTACAGTCCTACCAACAGTGTATAAGAGTTCCAAAATTGAATGCAGCTCAAGAAAAACAAAGAGTGACCTACAACGGGAAAACAAATAGATTAAGTTTTGCTTTTTCAGCAGAAACCAGGCAAGCTAGAAGATAATGGAATGGCATATATAAAAAGTTGAACAAAAATGTTGCTAGCTAAGGACCAATAGCCAGCAAAGCCCACAATCAAATATGAAGGAGAAATGGATAAATAAGATCCTTTGCAGAAAAGAAGGAGCTTAAGAAATTTGTGAAAACAAGACAAAAACTATAAGAAATTTTCAGTTAAGTCCTTCACACATAGACTCCTTTTTATATTCACATGATTGTTCCCATACATTGTGTATTAATGGAATACTGTGCAACACACAGGAGCAATAACTTTGTAAATTATTACCTAACTTAGGAGGGACTGGAGAGCATTATGTTGAGTGAACTAATTCAGTCACATAAGAATAAATATTGTATAAAACCATTATTGTAGAATGAAGATAAGGATCCAAGAGATGTGGGAAGGGGAGCTCTGGTGGGCTAGTGGCAAGGAGCTGCAACTACAATCCCAGAGGTGAACGGTTCAAATCCACCAGATGCTCTGCCGGGGAAGGAGGCACAATCTTCTCCTGTACCAGTCAGATCTGATTTGATAGTATACGCACACAAAAATAATAAAATTAAAAACAAAACAAAACAAAAACAAGAGAGGTGGGAGAGGCTGAAAGGAGAGGGATGTGGATGTGTAAGGGGAAGGAAGGATTGGGTTGTACAATTTCATGGGTGGGGGTTTGAGGGAAATTGAAAGAATTTGTCTAAATTTGTCTTTGAATTTTGTAAATAAACTATTAGAAAAATTAAAAAAAATGAAAAATAAAATTAATCACCATTGATTTATGTCCACTATTTCCCATCCATTTTTTAATTATTTTTATTAATTTTAATGAATGTTTACAGAGACTTTGGGTTTCCATTCATTAATTATTGCATTTTTTCTTCCTCCCAAACCTTCCCATTAGTTCACTCGTCTCTTTGAAAAGTAAAAGAAAAATTCTTTCATTGTGATTCAATCCTTCCCCCCAAATCCACTCTACTATGCAACCTTCATTCTGGACTCCTGTCATGAAAATAATGCCTAATCATATATCCCTTTTAAACAGTGCTCTCCCTCATCTGTTTCAAGGCAGTATACATAATTTATCCCATCTTTTCCAGTCTACCCCCAACCCCGATGTCAGTTCCGATTTACAGTGGCACTATGCAGTATTTGTCCTTTTGTGACTGAGACATTTCACTCAACATAATGTCCTCCAGGGCCATCCATTTTGTGTAATATTTCATGAGTTCCTTGATTTTCAATGAGCGTAGTATTCCATTGTGTGAATATACCACGGCTTCTCTATTCATTCATTTGTTGGTGAGAGTCGTTTTCAACTCTTTGCTATTGTGAAAAAAGTCCCAATAAACATGGGGGTGTGTGCACATATCTGCTTGGGTGGCTATTATGGTTTCTTTGGGCTATATTCCCAGTAGTGGAATTGTTGGGTCAACTAGTATTTCTATTTGAAACTTTTTGAGAAAGCGCCATACTGCCTTCCATAGTGGTTGCACCTTTTTACACTTCCACCAACAGTAATATAGGTTTCAGTTTCTCCACAAACTCACCAGCATTTGTTGTTTGCTGTTCTGTTACATTTTGCTATCCATACTTGGTTGAGATGATATCTCATAGTTATTTGATTTACATCCCTCTTAGAGATAGAGATTTTGAACATTTCTTCATGTGTTTGTTTGCCATCTGAATGTCTTCTTTGGTGAAGTGTCAGCTCAGAACAAATTCATTACAAAGATGAAATTGAAAATGTACTAAAACAACTTCCAGCCAAAAAAAATCCTGGATCAGATGGTTTTACAATTGAATTTTGTCAAACATTCAGAGAAAAACTGTCACCAATTCTATATACACTATTTCAGAAAATAGAAAAAGATGGAATTCTCTCAGACTCATTCTATGAAGTGAACATATCCTTGATACCAAAACCAGGAAAGTACATAACCAAAATAGAAAACTATAGGCCAATATCTCTTATGAACATATATGGAAAAATCCTGAGTAAAATACTGGCCAATAGACTACATCAAAGAAATAATTCACCATGACCAAGAGGGATTCATAACAGGTATGTAAAGATGGTTCAACATAAGAAAAACATCACATTGACAAAGCAAAGAACAAGAACCACATGATCCTATCAATCAATGCAGAAAAGGCCTTTGCAAATTCCAAAATCCATTCCTGATTAAAACACTCAGCAAAATAGGATTAGAGGGGAATTTCTTCAACATAGTAAAAAAGTATACACACAAATCCAAGATCCAACTTTGTTCTCTATGGAGAGAGGTTAAAGACATTCCCTTTAAGAACAGGAACTAGGCAAGGATGCCCACTATCACCTCTCTTATTCAATATTGTATTGGAGGTCTTAGTGATAGCAATAAGACAAGAGAAGGAAATAAGAGGTATCCAAATTGGCAAAGAAGAGGTAAAATTATCTCTCCATGCAGATTATATGATGGTGTGCTTAGAAAACCCTAAAGGCTCATCAAGAAAACTATTGGACATAGTTGACCAATTCAGCAAAGTGGCGGGATACAAGATCAACATAAAAAATCAGATAGATTTCTCTACAGCAACAAAGAGAATACAGAGTTGGAGCTAAGAAAAACAATACCCTTCACAATAGCAAACCACAAGTTTAAATACTTGGGAATAAATATAACCAGAAGTACAAAGGATCTATTTAAGAAAATTAGTAAACATTACTACAAGAAACAAAAAAAGAGACCTGGAGAAGTGGAAGAATATCCCTTGCTCATGGATAGGAATACTCAATATTATGAAAATGGCAATACTACCAAAGGCAATTTACATGTTCAATGTAATCCCAATCCCATTTTTCAACAAGAGGGAATAGGTAATCTCCAATTTCATTTGGAGTGGAAAGAAGCCCTGAATAAGCAAAGCACTCCTTAAAAATAGAAAAAATGTAGGAGGAATCTCACTCCCTGATTTCAAATGCAACTACACTGCTATGGTTGTTAACATGGTACTGTACAATGACAGACATATAGATCAATGGAATAGAATTGAGAACCCAGAAATCAGCCTATCCACCTATGGTCAACTGATATTTTACAAGGAGATAAAATCAGTTAAGTGGGGAAACAACAGCCTTTTTAAAAAATGGTGTTGGCAAAATTGGAATACTATCTGCAGAAAACTCAAGCAAGAACTACAACTCACTCCATACACAAAAACCAACTCAAAGTAGCTTTATGGACAAAAACCCAGGACTATAAACTTCATTATAGAAAAGCTTGGAAGAACTCTAGAAGTCCTAATCCACAACATAAAGAGTCTTCCAGGCATCCTGAAAAATCTACAAGCAGGAGAGGATAAAATAGATGAATGGGACCTTTCCCCTAAGACATCCAAAAACTTCTCTAACAGGGTCAAGAGGGAAGCCACAGACTGGGAAAAATATTTTGTAATGACATATTGGTTGTTAAGTGCCGTTGAATCATAGGCGACTCATAGCATAGCAACCCTATAAAGGAGAGTCCTCGACACTTGGGTGCCTTTCATCCTCTCTCCAGTTTCATAGGGTTTCCGGAGGCAAGCTACTATGGAAGTGAATTCCACTCCTCCTTCCAAGCTTCTATTAATTGGGAAGCTCCACCCCACTCTCTGTCGGCATTGGGTAGCCAACCATTAATGCATTTGACACATCAGTGTCACAGATAAGGGAATTATATTTAAAATTTATAAAATACTCAAGCACCACAACAAGAAGGTAAACAACCCAATTGAAAAATGGGCACAGGATGTCCCATCTTTTCAGATATCCCCTGTTTCCTTCCCAATTCTTTCATCCCTTCCCTCTACATACCAAACTCTGTGACCTGGTTGTTTCCTCCCCTACCCACCCTCAGCTTCACTGGCCACTCCTCTTACACATATCCATCCATACACATCCTACTAGTTATTTTTATATTTTTACAATAACGATCTTACCCAGTATTTGCCTTTATAAGCCTGAGTTAGATCACTCAGTATATTACTCTTATGGAGAGGAAAATGTCTGCTTTTGGTTAATTTACTACTAAGGTCAAAGATAACTTCACAAAAAAATATTTGTACACTTGAATGACAGTAAGGCAGCTGAATGAGTGCTTCACTCCAAATCATAGCTCAAGTTTATGGAAGAGTTGCTGAAATTGTGCCAGTGAAGAATATTTATTTATTTGTTTGTTTGTTGTGATATTTTTTCTTGGTTTTTTAAATTATTATTAATTTCAATGAACATCTACAGAGATTTTGGACTTTCATTCATTCATTCATTCATTGTTGCACTTTTCTATCCGCCCACCACACCCCCTCCCCCAGTTTGCTCCTCTCCTTGAAAAGCAAAAGAAAAACTCCTTCACTGATACACAATCCCCCCTGCACACCCACATCCCTACCCCAAGTATACTCCACTCTGCAACCCTCATTCTGGACTCATAATAATCATAATGCCCTAAAATATATTACTTTTAAACTATTCTCTCCCTCATCGGCTTCAATTCAGTAAACATAATTTATCCAGTTTTTCTCAGTCTGACCCCCACCCTGATGTCAGCCTCATTCTACAACAGTGGCACCATAGTATTTGCCCTTTTGTGACTGAGATATTTCACTCAGCACAATGTCCTCCAGGGTCACCCATTTTGAATAATATTGCATGAGTTCCTTGTTTTTCAATGCAGCATAGTATTCCATTGTGTTAATATACCACAGCTTCTTTAGCCATTCATTTGTTGATGGGCACTTAGGATAATTCCAACTCCTTGCTATTGTTACAAAGCTGCAATAAACATGGGTGTGCACGTATCTGCTTGGATATAGTTTATGGTCTCTTTAGGGTATATTCCCAGTAGTGGAATTGCTGGGTCAAATGTTATTGCTATTTGCAACTTTTTGAGAAAGCTCCACACCTCTTTCCACAGTGTTTGGGTGAACATTAACATCACTGGTAAGTATATTCATTTTCTCCTGGACACAAGAGCCTATCATTTGGTCCTAAAAGCCTTCTGAGGTCCCAACTCTTCTCACTATTTTCCAGTTGTTGGAATCGATGGAAAAC
>NW_006399760.1:3628917-3629506 GCF_000299155.1 Elephantulus edwardii | reverse complement strand
AACAATTATTATTTTACAATAATGATCACTATTTTAGAATTAATTTTTTAAACATCAGCTATTGGGATGAAACCAGGCATTCACATGCAACACAATCATCTCTGAGTTAAAATCCAATGTTTCATTTAAGTTAGACACCAAAATAATATTTTAATATCAAGAAGACAAAAGTCAAGTTTGAATCCTTCTCTCGTACTTATTCAATCAGTATGCTAAACAAATAATGTAAGAAATTGGCCTGTATGAAGAAGAATGTGGCATCATGATTTGTAGAAGATTCATCAACCATCTGCACTATGAAGATGACTCAATCTTTGTTGCAAAAAGTGAACTCTTGAAACATTTACTGGAAAAGGCTAAATAGTACAGGGTTCAATATAGCTTACATCTCAACAGAAGGGGGGGAATCCTCATCACTGAACCATGATAAGTTATAACATCACGATAAATAGAGAAAATTAAACTTGGATCCACAATCTAGACCTCTGGTAATTTGCTTTGCTTGAAAAGGAGGAACAATCTGCTCCTGTACCAGTCAAATCTGATTTGACGGTACACACACACACACACACACACACACACACACACA
>NW_006399760.1:3624448-3627798 GCF_000299155.1 Elephantulus edwardii | reverse complement strand
AGCAATGAAGGAATGAAAACCCAAAATCCCTGTAAATGTTCATTAAAACTGATAAAATTTAATAATAATAACAAAAAGAAAAAAAAAAGAAAGACAAATACTGTATAATTCCACTGTTACAGAACAGGACTGATATGGGGGCTGGGGGAACTAAGGAAAGAGGGGATAAATAATGTACATGTCATTGAAACAGATGAGGGAGAGAACTATTTAAAAGGGATATGTGATTAGGTACTATTGGCATGACAAGAGTCCAGAATAAGAGCTGCATAGTAAAGTGGTCGGGGTGGGGGCGGGAGGGGTGGGGAGACTGTATAACAATGAAAGAACTTTTGTTCCAAAAAAAAAAGTGAATTGAGGGGGGTGGGGACAGGTACAAAAATGTGTAACAATGAATGAATGAAACTGCTCAAAAAAAGGAATATGTTCAAACCTATTAATAACAAATAAAGCATACATTTTCTCAAAAAAATGTTAAATGCAAGGTTATCAGTTTAAAGACTACAGTGCAACTGATGCAAGCATTGATATTTTCAATGGCTTCCTATCTAACTGTACATTAGGCTATTAATAAGAAAGATCAAAGGAGAATCAATGTACTTGATTTATTGATTTGGCAAAGAGTATTAAATATCCCATGAGCTGTCAAAAGTACAAACAAATCTTTCTTGGAGAAATTGCAACTAGACTGCTCCTTGGACACAAAGATAGCGAAACTTTGGCCCACATACCTTGAGTGTATTTTTAAAGGGCCTAGTCCTTTGGTGGGGGGGGGATAAAAGAAACAAAAACCAAACTACACCATCATTCTAGTAAAAGTAAAGTCAGTAAAACAGAGAGAGTTCTTCAGCAAGAAAGGTTAGATTGCAACAATTGAGTGTGGTGAAATTCATGATGCTCGCTCAGGACAGGCAAGATTCAGATCTGTTGCCCTTAGGGTTGCTATGAGTCACAGCTGACTTAATGGCACTTGACAACATCAACAGTTAACAGAATGGCTTAAAAGGACTGAATCAGAAATAGATTTTAATTATTACATACAATAATGAGGAATTATATCCTTTAGAATCCAGTTTAAACTCCATGACGACAAGGATCGTAGCTGTACTTGTAGGACTTAAAATGTTCCCTGGTTCATAATGATTATCAAATGACTAAAACCTCATTACCAATCATTCAATTCAAAATCATGGTGACTTTATATGATATAGCATATCTGTTCTTATAAGGTTTCAAAGACACTAAATCTTTAAACAATCACCTTTTTCTAATAGGAAATTACTAATGAATTTGAATGTGGACCTTTTGGTTAATACTCCAACAGCTAGCCACTGTTGTTGTTGTTATTGTTAAGTGTCATCAAGTCGTAGGTGACTCATAGCGACCCTATGAATGAAAGTCCTGATCACCTGTAAAGCTTTCATCCTTTCTCCAGGTTCATATGGTTTCCAGAGGCAAGCTATTATGGAAATGGATGCCACTCCTGCTTCCAAGCTTGTTTTAATCAGGGAGCTCCAACAAACACTGTTCCCCATGGGTAACCATTCTCGCATTTGATTCATCAGTGTCACAGTGTTCGGCTTCACAGCAACCACAAGTTACCTCTGTACAGCAAGTCCCTAAGCCTTGGGAAGGATTTTAAGCTAGCACCTGGAGCAGGCTCCGCAGGCTCCACCCCATCCTTACTCTAAGGGTCAGGGCCACCCATCCACTTTCAAGAGCAACAAGAACAGTCACACACAATGAAAAAGACCCCATAAACTTCCCTTGCCTAACTGCCGCCAAGAAGAGATGCCAGTCATCCCGCCAGATTAGCCAGCTGACTTCCAGAGTGCAGGGAGACTCCAGTCCCCAAGCGTCATGAAAGATTTTAAGCTACAGAAACTATTTAAAAAGACCATGACTTGAATTTGGTACACTTTAGTCTTTAAACTGACATCCATGCTACTTAATATCTTTGGAGGGGTCCTTGACAGCACACTTTCCCAGTGCAACACATCTTTTGACGTCTTGACTGCTGGTACCAAGGGTGTGGATTTTGGGTCCAAGCAAGACAACAATGTCAATTTTTCATTTATCATGTTGCATATTGGATCAGTAGTAAAGATGGAACCCATATCTTCTTGATGTTAAGATTTAACCCATATTGAAGGTTAAAAAAGGTGTAGTCTTTGATCTTCTGTAGCAAGCATTTCAAATCCTCTTTGCCTTCAGCCAGTAAGGTTTCCCAAGTTCCATCAACAGTACCTTATAGTACAAAGTTTGTAGTCTTTTCATCATTTTGATCATTTGCCTATAAAAGTACTTAAAAAAATTAAGATTAAAAAAAAGTGAACTGGGGAAGAGGAAGGGAGAAAGAGGGGTAAAATGTGCAACCATGAATAAACAAAAATCTAATTTTCCTGTGAATTTTCATTAAAATCACAATTAAAATAAAAAGTTTTACTAAGAAAAAAAATACTTTAAAGGTCTTCAAGCTTTCTACAGTGTAGCTTACCCAGACCTAAGTTATGTTAGAATGTCAGGTCCTCCATTGCAATATCACATTACTTTTTAATGACAAATTCACATTTGTCCCTACTTTTAAGATTGCTGCCATTAACTTATTTTCCAACCAGTTTTGTTCTCAAAGACTCACCATTCAATTAAAATTGTCCTAATAGTGTCTTTCAATCTAAATACTAGAGTTAATATTTTTCACTATTAGAATAACAACCCGTTGCATTTAACCCACATTCACATCTGTTCTCAATCATTCAATCAACAAATATTTAATGAAAGCCTACGATTTGCCATTTCCAAAGCATGGAAAACAGTATTAAAGTAAACAGGAAAAAAATTTATAAGACAAACCCTTTTTTAAGCAGTTTTCATTTCTGTCGTTTTGAAAATACCGATTCTACAAGTTATAACATTTAATACCCATTAGCCACTAGAGTTCTTCAATATACAAAGAATAGTCACAGTATTTAATGTATAGATGTAAAAATTGGCCAAATATGTAGCCCAGTCAAAGAAGAATTTGTGAATGACTAAATCAATTTTTACTTTTGGTTTTACCATTCCCTTAAAACGTCTTCAGAATCAGAAAACTTACACCATATTTTTGTAGAGGAGTTGTTGTTGTTGTTGTTGTTGTTGTTATGTGCCATCGAATCGCCTGCGACTCATAGCGATCCTATGTACAACAGCCCTAAACTTCGCTCTGTCCTGTGCCAATTGCACTGTCTCCGACACTCCCATCTCAATTATCCGAGTCACTGAATCAATCCACCTCATAGGGGCCTTCCTCTCCTGCGCCGTCCCTCCACCCTCCTAAGCATGATGTCCCTCTCTAAGAACCGGTCTCT
>NW_006399760.1:3605450-3622835 GCF_000299155.1 Elephantulus edwardii | reverse complement strand
CACTCCTCCTTCAAAACCTGTCATAGTATGTTATTCTTGTTATGTGCTGTTGAGTTGCCTGTGATGCATAGTTACCCTAAGTACAGCAGCTTTGAACCCTGCCCTGTCCTGAACCAGTCTGACTAATTTTGGCACACCCACCCCCATTTCCCCACTCACTGTATCACTCCATCTCATCTGGGGTCTTCCTTTCCTGCGTCGTCTGTTCACCCTTCAGAGCATGTTTTCAGTCTGCCTTGCGCGGAGGAATATATTAAATTATTTGTGGATAAAGTACACTTCATAGGAGACTTTATTTTTATCATGACTATGGGCTAAAAATATTTGGCAAGAAATTGATGTCTTTTTCAAATAAGGATGTATCTATTTTCACTTTAAACAGAGAGTTTACAATTATATATTGTGTTTTATAAAGGGGTAAAAACCATATTTAATCAAACCAGTGTTCTTCTGCTAGGATAAATTAAGCTTGTGTTGTAAAGTATATATTGAAGTGACAGAGACAAAGAAAACCTTTAACTATTTATTACCAAAAATCTTTCACTGTCTTTAAGAACATTTGGAGAGCAATTTCAAGTGCCAACTAGAAAATAGGCCAAAAAGATAGCTGTAATTGTTTAAATGGACTTCATCAGTGAAAGCTATCCCCAAATAAAAGGCAATGAAAACTTTATTGGGGGATGTGAAAACTATTCCCCAATAAAATCATTGTGACATTTCATAACTACAAATGATGGAGTCCCTGTTTCAAGCACCTACACTTACACCACAAAAATGACCTTTTGAGCTGTGTTCACATTTGACCTCCAATTCCACTGAGGAGAAAGTAGGAGGAAATAGGGTTGTAATACTGTCTGAATGATTTAGAGCAGGCATAAGGAAAGGCACCAGTGCCTAAAAGTTTATGCACTCATAGATGAGGTTATGTGACCAGACTGATTTACACCTGGCCCTGCCCAAAACCCAAATGATATAATACATAGTGATTCTCGATATCAACACATGAATATATGGGCAACAAGAATTACTATAGTGTATGTGAAGAAAAACTAATAATTAAAAAATCTAAAACACAAACACCCCTGCTTCTAATCTTACTAAATTATTTTTAACAAAATTTTTCTTTTTTACAGGTTTAATGTCTGGTTTCCTTACAAAGCTTGTATACACTGTCTTTCACACCGGACCTTTCCCATGTCCTTTACCAAACCATCAAATCATGCAATCCTATGATTACCCCACCTACCCATCCTGTCCCCTCAAATTTTTAAAAGAGAACAGTATCTGAGATTCTTATTACAAATACTCTTTATTCAATAACTATTATGTCATGAAGCTTATAAATGCTTGAAACTAAGTAAATACATTTGTATTTGTATATGTATTCCTGTGTACATTTTGGGGGAAAATAATTTCTTCCTTTCTTTTGTGAGTACACACGTATGCATACAGAGAGAGAGAGAATGTCATCTTCATCTCTCTAGCTAAGTTGGGAATTAAGAAAAGAAAGTTTCACATCCTTTCAAATGGTGATAATTTCAATGTGAAACAAACTAATAATGAAGACAATTCTTCCAGTTTCTGACTTTCTTCTTCTAGCTTTATATTCCTCCAGTTTCTGACTTTCTTCTTCTAGCTTTATATTCCACCACGTATTCTCCTACCCTACTGAAAAATTCTTTTTTTTTAGTATTTTTTTTAAATTATTATTAAATTTTATTAGTTTTAATGAACATTTACAGAGATTTTGGATTCTCATTCATTCATTGTTGCACTGTTTTCTCTACCCTCCTCCCGAGTTCATTCCTCTTCCCCCACCCCTGAATGTCTGTTTTAATTGTCCAATTGCCACAGTGCTTGTCTAAGCCAGTTCTGATTAATCTCCTTTGTCAGTGTGTCCTTTGCGATTGCCTATCACTCCTCCCTGAGAGAGACTTCACCCTGATTCATAAGGAAAAGGGGGTGGCATATTCTCTTAGCTACTTCCTGCTGAAAAGGGACGCTGTGGGTTTCAGGGTGAAGATCTTTTCTCACTACTCTGAAAGGCCCCTTTGGCAGTAGGAAACACATAGACTATTATGGAGATTGATTTTGGAATTTAGATGCACTGTTATGAATTGTGCTTAGCCGTACACGTTCATATCCTTGAAGATATATCATGGAAGTGTTGCAGCCTAGAAGACACAAATTTAAAAAACAAGTTAAAAGTACATGAGTCAAAAATTAAAAAGCAATAATATTCTGAGTAGAGGTTCTAGTAGTGGCACAAATCAAGTTACAGAGAGAAGGTGGTTCTTAATAATAAAAGGCCTATAGACTAGCACTTTGTCTATTATAGTGTAGAGGTTAGGAACCACAAGATGTAGAGGCTCAGCTTTGTCGTTTATGGTTCTTAAGTCCTGGAGCAAATTCCATCTACCACTGGGTTGTTTTACACCTCGGAAGTTCGCATGCAAGGTAGAGGTGAAGTAAGGAACTGCTTATGAGGTTTTCCATCCATTCCAACAACTAAGAAATAGTGAAAATTCTTAAAACAATTTTACATGTACAATTGCACTGCTTACTCCTTGCCTATGGCTTCAGTTTTTCTCTTTCCACAGCTAGCCCTTCAGGTTTCCCGTTGCAGGTCTTATGTTCTCCTATAACTTCCAGTTTATTTCACACTTTCTCTGACCTCTTAACCCTTGCAGACATAGATTTTATCTGTCTGAAATAATATCTTCACCTTTAGTCTTCCATTGATTAACCTTATGTGTCCTTCAGTACTACTCCCTGGTGATCTTCAGTAAAGATCTTGGTCAAACCCCTGTCAAAGCACCTATCAAAGTGTATTGAAATAATGTGCTTTACTTTTTTCTTTACTAACTTGCAGTTTTCTGAGATCATGTGAGTTTAAGTCTCTTTTCACCTCAGTAAGCTGGAAACCTAGCATACCATCTGTTGTAGCATAATGTGTCATCAGTCTTTATTGAATGGTTAGTGGTCTGGAATGATTATATAATGATCAAAGAAGTTTAATAGGATTCTTTTTTTTCTTTTAGGCATATGTTTTTAAAACAAAGTTAATTATATAATTCTAGTTTTGAAACTAATTTCATGCCATAACAACTGATGTAGATACATGCTTAGTAATAAAGATGCATTTTAAAAACTGTTGAAGCTATTGAATTCCTACCACATATTTGAGATTTTAAGAGACCTATTGAATCGTTAATCATATATCTCATATGAAGATAAAATACACAATTCTGTAACTATAGAACAGCTGAAATTAACAAGCAAAAGGGTAGAATTTATATATACATTTTTTTTTCTTTTTCAGAAAGACAGATATCTAGGCCACAGACTATTCTTCAATTAGGAGAACTGAGGCATAAATTCCAAGTTGCTCTCCTCCTGGTTTCCCTGACCAGAGATTTTCAAATTGATGTATAGTGAATACTCTGACATACTATCTATAATTCACTTCTGGAATGAAGGATTGTTTTGCAAATGGATGTAATGATAACTGATAGCTCTCAGTTGTCAACTGTTCTTGATACATGTCCCCAACTGAAGGTAGCTTGCTCACTCTAAGTTTCACCATATCTCTGGAGGCAAACTCCATCAATAAAGGACTAAAGACGATTAAAAAGGCCCTTCTAGTTCCAATCAACTTCAAATCCTTTTAGAAGGAACATTATGGCTTTTTATGTTTGTCAGATGAGCAAGGGCAACATGAGAACAGCCGTATCTGACCTCTACTAACTCCACAAGGGAGTACCAACAGCATCTACAATACAAAACCAATTCCTATGAAGTCAGATATTTTCCCCTCCCACTTACACCTATTCATACTAATTCCAACACTGATCCTAATCCATACTGGCTCTGAAATTCCATGCAATAGCTACATAGAGTCATGTTCACAATGATGGGATTTATTAGGGAAGTTAACAGGTTGGCAACACAAAAACATTTTTTTCAGTCAGGAAAGCTTTCACATATGCCTGCCTTCAGTCTTGCAGCCTTAGGGCAAATATAGCATCTCCCTCCAAGTTCTCCCATAAACTCTGACAAAGGCTTATATTACCATAGAGTATTGGTCTAAGATCAGCTCTGTTTCATGTCAGGTCTCTGGTTCTCTGTTGCAGCTGCTATTGCTCTCCTGTAGGTCTGGCTGGCATAAAAATCTCTGGCCCTAACGGGCACACACTGCATTCATTGCTTCTTCTTTGCTGGTGGTAAGATTTTCAATTTGTGCTGCTGAATCTGCTCAATTGAATGGCAAGACTAGTCAATCCCCCTGTGAACAGACTAACAAACAGTATTCACATATTTTTGCCTATCTATGTGACAAAATTAAGCTCAATGACTAGGAAAGTTATTTTGAAACCTTGAGAACAATTATGTTTTTGTATGATTAACTAAGACAATATTTGAGAATGTATAGCAGTCAAATTATTTCTGCTCAAAGATCTTTTCCCCCCTCTCACACAAGTTCTAATTATGGTAGTATTTTCTAGTTCTTATGTTGTATAAGAATAAAGTAAGTATTGAATGTTGATGTTGGTAAAGAGTATTGGATGTAACATAGATTGCCAAAAGAAGAAATGTGTATCTAGAAGGAAACACAACTAGCATGAATTTTAGGGAAAAGGAAGGTGAAACTTTGTCTTGGATATTTTGAAGGATCACACTTTGGAAAAAAGGCATCATGCTGAGAAAGGTAGAGGATCAATGAAAGAGAAGAAGACCCTTCATAAAATGAAGTTACACAGTGGCTGCAACAATGGGATTGAGAATGACAGAGGTGGTGAGGTTAGCAAAGGTTAGAGCAAGATTGTGATCTGTTGTTCATAGAGTTGCTATGGATTGTAGCTGACTCAACAGTATCTGAAAACAATAACAACATTAAAGTATTTCTGAAAACTAATCATAGTGGCAGCATAGGGTTGCTGAGGAATGTCTATATTTGGATGTATTTGAAACCAGAAACAACAAAAATTCAAGACAGATCTGGTGTGACTTTTTGAGAGAAATAGAGTAATAAATGTTAATTCGCATTATTTTTTCATAAACATTTGAAAAATTGTTAGAAAGGAGTATAGTTGAAGCAGATTATCATAGTGTGATAAAGAATTAATTCTGAAGTATGTTGCATTCAAGATGTCTTATATCTAATAAATATGTGAAGTACACAATTACATTTTCAGGTCTGAAATTTTTCAGTCCAATAAATAGGAGAATGGTGTTGCATTTATAGGGAAAAAGATAGTTTCAAGATTTATCCTAAAGTACAGTGTTGTGATAGGATACTATTTCTACACATACAAGGAAGACTTACTAATATGTCTTACTACTCGGCCACCAGAGCTTCCTTGTTACTATGGCTCAAATATATACTCAAACAACTAAAGCCAAGAGGAGGACACTGAGGATCAATACTAACTTTTGCAGTATGAAATTGATCAAACAGGCAATCAAGACACATTCATAATTATTGCTGACTGGAATGCAAAAGTTGGAAACAAAGAAGAAGAAATGGTAGTTGAAAAGTATAGTCTTGGTGACAGAAATGAGGCTGGACCTCAAATAAATGAATTTCGTATGTTCAATGGTTTATTCATTGCAAACTTTAAAAAAAAAAGCCTATAAAAGGCATATTTACACATGGATCTCACCTGATGGACTGCATGGAAATTAGTTTGACTGTATATCTGGATAAAATCCTTGAGGAAACTCAATATCAAAATCAGAACAAGGCCAGGTGCTGACTATAGAACAGAAAATCAGTTATTCATCTATGATTCAAACTGAGTCTGGAGAAAAAGTAAACAAGTCCACAAGAAACAAAATATAATGAGGACCCTACTATACTTGAATTAAAAAAAAAATCTCCAGAATAGATTTGAAGCATTGAACACTAATTATCAAAGACCAAATACACATAATAGCATTACAGTAGATTGTACAGTAGGATAAGTACTGGACTCTTAGCCAATACTTCAAACTAATAGGCCTCTCTGTGGAAAAGAGGCACATTGTCTTGGCCTTGATTGTAGTCTTGGAAACCTGAAGGAAGATTGTCATAAGTTAGGATTGCCTTGAGGACAGTGAGTTTTATTAGAGTAGATGATATCTCTATGAGACTAAGTAAAGCTGAAAAAGAAAAGAATATGTAAAGCTGAATGCTAAAAAGTTTCATTTTAGGAATTGGACAGAATAAGAACTTGTGAAGGCAAAAATAGAATGGCTTCTGATAAAGGGTGAGTACTAAGGCTGGTGTATTAAAAGAAAAGTAGAAAAATGTATCATGAAGATTGTGATGTCAAGTAAACAGGCTTTAGTAATTTCAGAAGTAACGTTAAAAGTAACTTTAATAATGATGGCTTCTTCTTGAATAGGATAATGTGCTATTAAAAAAAGCAATAAATACAGCAAGAAAATTCTGTTATAACCAAAATGAATTCCTGAGACCATATGATGAGAGAAATTTTAAAGTAGTTGGCAGAAAAGTGAATTTTAGAAGAATTTTCTTTATTTTAGTAAGATAGAAATAACAATGTATTTATATGCTGTTGAGAATAATTTATAAAACAACAAAAGTGATGATATACAGGAAATAATTTTTTGAGAAATAAATTTGATTAACAAAGGAGGCAGGATACACTGTAAAAGCAAGAAGACTATTATTAGACATAATTATAATCAAGTATTAATTACAAACTTTTTTTAATTAGTAGAAGAGTAGCAAGCAAAGTCTACAAGAACGGAGGCAGTAGAAATAAATGAAACAATAAACAAATGGTAAGTCTCAACCACACTAGAAAGTGGTTCTTTGAAAGAATTAATAAAATAGAAAAGTCACTGGCAAATCTAAGAAAAAGAAAATGTAAATAACTCAAGAAATTAAATGAGTGATGTCACAACACAACCAACTGAAATTAAGAGGCTACTATTAGAATATTGTGAAGAATATTATGAAGAAGAATGTGGTATCAAAATTGGAGGAATAATCTTTAATAGCCTGTATTATGCAGATGACATAAGTTTGCTTACTGTGAGTCGAGCTTGAAGCACTTGTTGCAGAAGATTAAAAAAAAAATACAGCCTTCAATATGGATTGCATCTCAATTTGAAGAAAAAAAAGATTCTGGACTGATAGGCAACATCACAACAGACAGAAAGAAGATTGAAACTGTAAACAACTTCATCTTTCTTGGCTCTACAATTAACATCCTTGGTACCAACAGTCAAGGAATCAGGAGACATATTGCACTGAAAAAGTCTGCAGTCAGGGACCTCTCCAAATTATTGAGAAGTACCAGCAGCCAGGAAATTAAAAGGCGCATTGCCATGGGAAAGTCTGCTCTTAGGGACCTCTCCAAAGTGCTGAAGAGCAATGGTATCTCTTTGGAGACTAAGGTGCATCTGATACAGGCCATGGTCTTTGCAATCACCTCTTATGCATCAGAGAGTTGGACAATGACCAAGGAGGAGAGAAGGAGAATTGATGCCTTTGAGCTGTGGTGCTGGAGAAGAGTATTGAGAATACCATGGACTGCTAGGAAAACAAACAGATTTGTCCTGGAAAGGGTTAAACTGGGTGGCTCCTTGGAGGCAAGGATTCTGAGGCTCCGTCTAACATACTTTGGACATGTCGTGAGGAGAGACCGGTCCTTAGGGAGGGACATCATGCTTGCGAGGGTGGAGGGATGGTGCAGGAGAGGAAGGCCCTCTATGAGGTGGATTGATTCAGTGACTGGGATAATTGGGATGGGAGTGTCAGAGACAGTGCAATTGGCACAGGACAGAACGGAGTTTAGGGCTGTTGTACATAGGGTCGCTATGAGTCACAAGAGACTCGATGGCACATAACAACAACAACAACAGTGATGTCAGTAATAAGGATAAGGTATGTCTGATTCAGGCCATGGTCTTTCCGATCACTTGTTATGCATCTGAGAGTTGACCAATGAATAAGAACAACACAAGTAGAATTAATGCCTTTGAATCATGGTGTTGGAGAAGAGTACAGAACATCCCATCGAGTGCTAAAAGAATAAACATATATGTCTTGGAGAAAGTGCAGCCAGTGTATTCTTTGGAAGCAAATGTGATAAAACTTCATCTTACATACTTCAAGTGTGTTGCTAGGATAGGCCTATATTTGGAAAAGAATATCATGCTAGGAAAGGTAGAGGATAGGCAAAGGAAAGAAAGATCCTAAACAAGGTAGATTGACACAGTGACTACTGCAATGGCTTCTACTGTGTCAGGAAGTGTGAGGATGCCACAGAATAGGAGAGAATTCAGATCTGTTGTTCATAGGGTTCATACTCGACTTGACGGCACCTAACAACAATGAAGAACTATTTTAAATGCTAGAGGATATTGACAAATTTTAGAAACACATTGTCTACCTAAACTAACACAGACATTGTTGTTATTGTTATTTTCTTAAAGAAGCACTTTGCACCTTCTCCAAGACATACCTATTGGGGGGTGGGGAGGGTGTATAGTCTATGGAATATTCAGTACTCTTCCCCAACATCACAACTCAAAGGGACTAATTCTTATTCATTGTCCAAACCTCAGATGCATAGCAAGGGATTGAAAAGACCATAACCTAAACCAGACACACCTTAGTCTTTACACTGACATCAGTGCTCTTTAGTATTTTGGAACACACTTGACAGAAAATTTGCCCAAAGTTTCTCTTTATCTCCTGACTGCTAGTATCAAGTGTTCTGATCGTGGATCCAAGTAAGACAAAATCATAACAATTTCAATAGGGATAAGAGGTAAAATATTTGAACAAACCCATCACAGAAGTAAAAGAACATATCTTAAAACTCTCCCAAATTATAAAAGTCCAGGTTCATAGAGTTTACTTGTGAATTCATCCAAATATACAGAGAATACCTGACGAAAGTCTATAAAAACTATATAAGAATGTAGAAAAAGATGGATTCCATTGAACTATTTCTATGAAGTAAGCACTATTCTAATATCAGAACTAGGCAAAAACCCTAATGGAAAAGTACATAAGTAAGTCTAACTTATTGCCAACATTTTCAACAAAATTTTAACCAGTAGAATCCAACATCTTATGTAAAAAATATTCATCACATTTAAGCAGGTTTTGTACAAGTTATGCAAAGATATTTTACAATAAAAACAATGTCGTCTACTACCTAAATACAACAAAGGAAAAGAACCCCACAATCATGTCAGTTAATGTATAAAATACTTCTGAAAAAATGGAACACCTTTTTATGATTTCAAACATTTAAAATTTTCTGAGACGTTTTAGCTGACCCATACACACTGAAGAAGAGCATGTTCTCATATACCTGTTTAGTGTAGTTCATATATGGTATTGTCCAAGTACATTTTCTTATATGTATTCCACCACGATATTTTATCATCTCTCATTGAAGTATCTAATTACTACGTAATAATTAGCTATTTCTTCCATCAATTCTATTAATATCGCTTCATTTATTTTTGGCATTTTGACATTGTTTTTGTTGTGTATCCTGTAGTCAGAATCAACCCATAGCTGACCCTCCAGCAGGCTTTTTTCATGGGAAGAGACTAGTCATCCTTCTTTCATGGAGCAGCTGATGGTCTTGAACCACGTGCCTTTTGATTTGCAGAACATCTTCTTGCCATTAGGCCACTAGAGCTCCATTTTGACATTGTTATTGTTGATTGCCTTCAATTTGCCTCATAGTAACTCTTGTGAAAAAAAAAAAGACCGGAAGTCTTTCTTTGACTATTGTCATTTATCAAATTTTATATTTGACATTAGATATGTTTATAATTTTAATTACTACATCTTCTAAAAAATGTACCCATTTATTATGGCATAATTTCCATCTTTCTCTCTTGGTACATTGACTTAATGTCAATTATTTTTCAATACTAACCAACTCAGATTTCTATTGGATCCTGCTTGTATAGACCTTTTTCGCTGACCTCTCATTGAAACCTATTAGTTTTTAGAATTGAAAACGGGTGCTTTGTTGTTGTTGTTGTTGTTGCTGTTGTTATTGTTTTGTGCCATCAAGTCATCTGAGACTCATAGCAACCCTATGTACAACAGCCCTAAACCCTGCTCAATCCTATGCCAATATTATTGTATCTGACACACCTACCATATTCCTCTCTTTTGCTGTTCTCCATCCTCCCAAGCAGGATGTCCTTCTCCAAGTACTGATCCTGCCTTGCAACAAAAGTCCAAAGTATTTCACACCAAGTTTCAGAATACTGCCTCCAAAGAGGAGCCTGGTCTCACCTTCTCAAACCTGTTTTTTTCTACTAGTAGTCCATGGTATATTAAATAATCTTCTCCAGCACCACAACTCAAAGGAATCCATTTTCCTTCTATCATCCCTAGTAATTGTCCAGCTTTCTGATGCATAGCAAGTAATTGTAAAGGGTATGTTCTAGATCAGGCACACTTTAGTTTCAAGACTGACATTATTGCTCCTTAGTACTTTGGAGAAGTCTCTGGCAGTTGACTTTCCCAATGCAATTTGTCTTTTAATTTCCTGGCTGCCAGTACCAATTGTGTTGATTGTAGAGTCAAGCAAACGGAAGCTGTCATCAGACTCAATCTCTTCACCATCTGTCATGCTGCCAATTGGCCCAGTGGTGAGAATCTTTTTTTTCTTGATGTTGAGCTTCAATCCATAAGAAAGGCTGCAGTCCTTGACCTTCTGCAGTAAACGCTTCAGGTCCTTCTCAGTTTCGGAAAGCAGGGCACCTTGTAGCAGTATATATTTGGATATTACTCTCTTATTTAATTTTTTAATTTCTATCTTTTGATTGAATAGCTTACACCATTTACATTTAATTACTGATAAAGATATAAGAGAGAATTTACTTCTGCCATTTTGCTATTGTTTTTTGGTGGTGGTTCTTTTATTTCCACCCTTTATTCCATCATTGTGGTGTTAATGAAGAATACTATATATCCGTGGACTTTCAAAAGAGTAAACAAATATGTCTTGGAGGGTGTGCAAACAGGGTGACCCTTAGTGGTAAGAATGGTAAAACTTCATCTCATATACTTTGACCCTGTTGTTAAGATAGGGAAGTTCTTGGAAAATACGTCATGCTGGGAAATTTGGAGGAAGATCAGAGAAAAAAAGAGGAAGGCCCTTAACAAGATGGATTCACTACAAAAATTTTTTTCATCACTAGATTCTCATTACAATGCCTGGGTAGAGCCCTGGCACCAGAGATAACACTTTCAGAGTTTGGAGACCCACACAGAAGAGAGAGTGAGAGCGAGTGTGCCCCAGGAGAACACCTTTTCTGCACATGGGGCTTTGGAAAAGGTAGCAAGTTGCGGACATTAGAGTCCTGTAGTTAGCCCTGACCCCCGCTTACAAAGAGCCTTAGGAAGAGGCATGCAGGTGCCAGACCTGATTGATGTTTCCAGCTGCGACCTGGGAAGAGCAGCTGCCACAGCCACCAGAGCAGGAGGAATAAGATTTTGTCATCTGACAGAAAAGTGTTTCAGATGACGGGAACGGACTTCAGAATACCTTGTTTAAATAGAATAGGTTCTTCCGTGCTTCGCTGTCGCTGCGTTTAAGAACGAAGTCCGCTTCATAGAATTTAATTTGGGGAAAGGGAATCAAAGAGTTTCAGGGGTAAATATTATTCCAGAATACCCTTCCCCTAAAGCATGAAGATTGAACAAGAATATTTAAACCTGCTTAAAGGCAAAGAGTAAAAAAGATACAACTAGCAAATAACTTTACATAGAAACTTCTCAGAAGTTCTGGTGGCGTAATGCTTTAAATGTTGGATTGTCATCCTAAAGATCAGCAGTTTGAGTCCATCTTTCGTTCTACAAGAGAAGAATGAGTCAGGCAGTCACCTGTGAATATTTATAGTCTCAGAAATCCAGTCATCATGAATCCAAATTTAGTGGAGATGTGAATTTGGCTTTGGATATATAATTTAGGGCTCTGGGTGGCACAGATATTTAAACTTCAGTAACGAAGTTGGCGTGGCCCTCGTGGTGAGGAGTTGTCTTGCTAACCCAAATGCATGCAGTTCATCCACCAGTCCATGGGCACCCTCCACACACAATGAGGCCCTCGTTCCCATGGGGGCAGGCAGATCACCGGGTCTTTTTCCTACCCAGACACTGAGTGGGTTTGAATCTCCAGAATTTTGGTTCTAGGACACTTTTCTGAGAAAGTCTGATGAAAATATAATACTTTTAAAAGGTTTATTTATTATTGACTTAATAGCATAGAGTGCCTAGGTGTTTTACTGGCCAAAAGGTGGCAACTTTCCATGAATGATCCATAACGAGCACTTAATTCAAACACTAAGCTTTAAGTAGTATAGCACTGGTATGTCCACTTGCTGTACCAAGCTGACTCGTGGTTGCGGTGAAGCTGAACATTGTGGCACTGATGCGTCAAATGCGATAGTGGTTACCCATGGAGGAGCTCCCTGATTCAAACTAGCTTCGAAGCAGGAGTGGCATTCACTTCCAAAATAGCTTGCCTCCGGAAACTCTATATGAACTTGGAGAAACGAAGGTCTTTCGTTCATAGTGTCTAAATGAGTCGTTTATGACTCTATGGCACATAACAACAACAACAACAGATTCTCTTTAGTATTTATTTTAGGATAGGTCTCATAATTAACTATCACAGCTTTTATTTATCTAGAAGTACCTTGTATTTTGCAACGTATATTTGAATCTTGTCTGATAATTGTTTATTTCAGGACTTTGCAATGTCTTCTAAACTCCGAGCTTTCTCAGGACAAATCTGCATTGAATTGTGTTGAGGATCTCAAGTATGACAATTTGTTCCTTGATGTTTTGGAGATTCTTTTCTTGGTTATAATGTGCCTTGAGATTCATTGAACTCAATGAATTCAATTCTTAATGAACCTCATGATGTATGATACAGGCAGTTGGAGGCCTACTGATTAAAGAATTGTGCTGATAACGCAAAAGCAGGTGGTTCGAATCCATTAGCTGCTCCAACAGAAAAAGATGGGCATTATGTTCTCATGTGATTCTTGGTGTCTGAAAACTTCCTGGAGGATCAGCTATAGTGCAGTTCCGAATCAACAATGAAGGGAAAATGAGTGTGTGCGATAGCTATCATTTTATTAAAATTCTAATTTTGTTCTTATTATATTTTTAGCTAATTATTATTTTAATTGAGATTTTAATGAACGTTTATAGAGAACTTGGATTTCCACTAATTTGCTGTTGCACATACATTTTCCTCCTTGTCCCTCCCCAAGTTCACTTTTCTCTTGGAAAAGAAATTCTTTCATTGTTTACAATCACTCCCCCAATTCCACTTTATTATGCAGCTCTTATTCTGTACTATTGTCATGCAAATAATACCTAATAATATATTTATTTTAAGAAGTTCTATTCCTCATCTGTTTCAAAGTGGTGTACATTACTGATTTTTTGTTATTTCTTAAAATCAGTTCTTTGAAAACATGAAATAAACTTTGAAATCTTTGTCAAATAAGTTTACTATCTGTTCTGTGGGAATGATTTTTATCAAGTTATTTTATTCTTTTGAATAGGTTATCTTTTACGATTTCTTTGTATGCCTTGTGAGTTTTGTTTTTGAAATGGGAACGTTTGAATTATAATGTAGTAAACTTGAAAATAAATTTTTCTCTTTCTCTAGGGTTTACTAGTTTGGTACTTTTCAGTTTTTGGTTTTTAATTTTCTGTTTTGTTTTGCTTTCTAGTTCTTAATTGTTGAAGATGATAGTCATCTATTTATTTAGTAATGTCTAGTTATTTCTAAAAAAATTGCCTTATTTTCTGTGCTTGTGCTTTTAGTTTTTCTTCAGCTAGCATTTTGATATAAATGTACTTGGACACCAAAGGAAAAATAAACAAATACTGAAATAAAACATAAAAGCAAACAAAACCCTCCTCCAGTCTTTGAATGTTGGCTCTATGACAAAGTCTTCTTTTAGCACTTGGCTTGAACTAAGTCTATGGATAAATTCTATGTAGGCAATTTTGGACCATTTATATCTCCCCAACCCGAGCAGGACTGTAGGTTTTTCAATTATGAATTGACTACTCAAAGTAAAAAATGAAAATAACTGTAAAGATTGTTAGAAAATAAATTTGTTTGATTTACTACAGTTTCAGCACTTAAATTATAAGCTAAATTTTAATAGGTATTAAATCTAAAATCAAATATTATATACATGATAAGAAATATATTTGAAGATAACGTATGGTCTATACATTAATTTATTATTAACATTATGTGTAACACTTTAATGGAGAAAAGGTATGCTTAGTGAAACTAATATAAAACACATATGTTAATAAACCTTCAGAAATAGATCAAGAAAATATTTTTGCTTACTTGTAAATCTTTTATGTGCATAAATCACACAAATATTAGTTAAGTAACTATTAACATTTCCCAAAAGCAATTATAATATAGTAAATTATCATGATAGGCATTTGTTATCCATAAGAGATTGGAGAAAGTAGTTAGCAGTTTCCACGCTTCTTGATGTATCATATCATTTTTATATAAAGCATTTAAAGAAAGATTACAAAGCAATTTCTGTGTAATGATCCCATCTTAATTGTCTGTATCATGACAACTATCTTTTGTCAAAACCTGTAAAGGAGGTTCTTTGTCTAATGTTGTAATCTACATAGATTGACAAAACAATAAAAAAAATTTAAAAAAGAACATCCAAATATTTCTCAAATATACACCAGTAGGATATCAGGGGTTTTGGTAAGAGAATACTGTCTGCAGAGAGGGAGTCTGTCAGATTCTATTATTTTATTGCTAAAGATCTGCACTTCCTCAAACTAAAACCTAAACTAATAATCTAATTGGTCATCTTTTTATTTATTGTTGTATGGAACAAGTCAAGCCTGACCCTGGAAATTACTCCCAATAGTTTCACTCATTGTTTCTTAAAAAAAACACTACAGTTTCATTGTTTGGACCTTAGTGTTAGCCAGGTAAATAAATAGTTCATTAGTTTATCCTCATCCTTTTCAAATATAATGTTGATGAAGAATGTTGAATATATCATGAATTTCCAAAAGAGTAAACAATTGTATTTTGGGAAAAGTGCACCCAGAGTCCTTCTTAGAATCAAGAATGTAAAGAACTCATTTCACATATTTTGGGCATATAATTAGGTGGAGCTAATTCTTGAGAAATGACATCAGTTTTTGAACAAGTGGGAGTCAGAGAAAGAGAGGGAAAACCTCAATAAGTTTGATTGGTACAATGACTACAGCAAGAGACACAGTGGTGACTGTGAGGACGGTACAGGATTTTGTTCTGTTGTTTATTGGGTTACTAGGAGTTAGTAGACTAGACAACATCATACCTTTTGGTGATTACTAAAGTTCAAAGCCTGTATTTTCACTTGTTTTTTACACATCCATGCATCAGTTCAGTTAAGAGCTTGTGAATACCTGAGAGGTCTATATGTTTGGTTGCCCTGGAGTCTACGCTAACTTATGCCATGTGTGCTGAACAGAATTGTTCTCTAAGGCTTTCTTTTTTTTCCCCCCACAACCATCCTGCCTCTTCAGGCACTTTATTAACTCAGACAACCCGCACTACAGTAGGCACCCACTGCCGCTGCCGCTGCCACCCCCCTGGAGTCCTGGCAGCTGGCTGGGTCTCTAAGGCTTTCTGACCACAAAACCTGTAGTCTGAGGTGCCTCTGGGTGGCTTCTAGCCTCTAACTTTTCAGCTAGTATGCATACTTAATACATTGTATTAACCAGGAAATTATTTCATGGGGAATTAACATTCATATTACTAGGCTATCAGAATAAATTGTATGTTTACCTTCTTCTGAAATAAACACTAATTGCTTCAGCAGAATAAGCATATAAGGATACTTGATTAACAGATAAATGATTAATAAATTCTATCAACTTATAGATACCTGAGAAAAGAGATAATTTGTTTCAATAACGTGATTACAGTAATAGATTGCTAATTTATAGCTGTCTTCTTGTTATATCTGTTTCTTGATCTAGTAATAAGAGAATTAAAGAGATATTTATAATCCGGGTTGCATCTCTCTAAATCACCAAGATTATTAGATTTATAGTTTAAAGGTCAGTAGAAGATCTATAGCCTTCATTTTGACCAGCCAAGGGGTAAGATTTCCATATATATTTCCAAATCAAGGAACTCTGGAATAATTATTGTTGTGTTTTTCACATTTGAAAATTAGCCAACAAGTGAGCTAAGCATTTTAGATGCAAAACTTAATTCTCATAGCTACCTTTGGAGGAATAGTCAATTTCTTTTTGTTTTGGTATTTTTTAAACTAATTTTGATGAGGCTGGAAATTGGAAATTTTTTACAGAGAGTTCTAGCAGCTAGTTGTATCAAGTGTATGATTTCTTCATTTTATCAAATTGTTCCTATTAATCTCTCTGATGAAATAAAATCTTTTTCTCGATTACTTAGGCATAAGAGAAATAGTATAAAATAGATGTATTAATAGAAAAAGAAGTACATCTATAAAGAATTAAGCAGCATTTGTAAATCTCTGTTCCAACTCTGGAACAATGAGTTCTGAAAAATTTCATATACATTATTCCAGTTGAAATGTCAGTCTTGGTGTTATAAATAGGGAAAAACAGATAGGACAGAAAGAAAGATCAATTAAAGCCACTAAGACCTTATGTGATAGCCAGATGGCTGACCTTTCTGCTGATGCCATCTCAGAGTATTTAGATTCTAATGCTCTCGTTTATTGTCCTATCACAAAGTATTAGCATGATTGGGTCAGCATACACCAGGCTGGTGCTTTTACAGCCTTTTTAAGCCAGCTGGAAAAAGAAACTCACAATTCTGGCTCTCAGTTTTTTGCTCTAAGCCAAACTGTGTGGTAAACCGAGACTTTCTTCATGTGTTTTGATTCTTTACATGCATGCAATGGGAATATTTTTTCGCTAACAGCATTGCTATTGAACATGAAGAGAAGTTTTGCTCATTGAACATCTCATTAAAAGAAATTAAATGCTTATAGACTCAAAATCTAAATTATAGACAATACATGTTTCCCATTTCTTTATCCCTTTCTTCTGAATATTATTGTTAACAAGTCATTGATTTTTTCCTCTGTCAATTTATCTGAATGATAAACTACAATTTAAAGGAGTACAACATTTATAAAAATTGAAGAGATCATGATGTAAATTATGCCAAAATAATAATACAAAGGAGATGCACAAATCTACACACACATACACTGTTTTATAGAGCAGGTTAATGCTAAGAAATTTCCCAAGGAGAAGGAGAATTGACGCCTTTGAGCTGTGGTGCTGGAGAAGAGTACTGAATGTACCATGGACTGCCAAGAAAA
>NW_006399760.1:3599666-3605341 GCF_000299155.1 Elephantulus edwardii | reverse complement strand
ATAGTGCAGGAGGGGAAGACCCTCTATGAGGTGGATTGATTCAGTGACGGGGTAATCGGTATGGATGTGTCAGAAGCAGTGAGATTGGCACAGGATAGAGCAGGGTTTAGGGCTGTTGTACATAGGGTCACTGTGAGTCGCAAGCGACTCGACGGCACATAACAACAACAACAACAAATAGATAACCACTACTAAACTCTATATACTCACTGTTGCTGTATCAGCTTATAGTGATGTCTCTACTGAGTTTCTGAAGCTGTAATTTTTAATAGAGGAAAATACCTACCTTTCTCCTGAGGAACAACTGGTGAATTTCAGATTGTTGTCCTCTTATTTAGCAGTGCAACACTCTACAGACTATTCTACCAAAGTCTACAGACTTCTTTACTCCTAACCTTTATTATAAGACTTAAAATAATAATCTTTAAAAAATAGCAGATAAGTCTATCTTTATATTTATTTCTTAAATATATGCTATTTATTGGAAACTGGAACTTGATTTGATTCTCAAGATAAAATATTGGCAAAATAGACATATTAATTGTACACAGACATTATTTATTTACACTGAAAAGATAAAACTAAAATGTTGTCTTAGAATTGATTCTGACCTAATCAGACCCTATATGGTATAGAGTTGGAAGCAGGAGTGACATGCACTTCCTAAATAACATGACTCTAGAAACTCTATGAACTTTGATAAATGTTAATTGTAGAGGGGCTTCATGCCTTTTGTTCATAGGGTCCCTATGAGTCTTTGAAGGCAATCAACAACAAACAACAACAACATGGTATAGAATAAAACTATTCCACTGGGTTTTATAGGCTCTAATCGTTATCAACTTCTGTGTAGATTTAAACTTCCAAATGTCCTTGTTGTTAGGGAGCTTTAAGATGAATAGAGTTCACAGTGACGCTATGAACAATGGATCTGAACATTGTCCTATCCTGTGCCATCCTGAGCATTCCTGATATATTGGAGTCTATTGTTACAGTCTCTGTGTCAATTCTTCTTGTAGAGTTTCTCCTTCTTTTTAGTGACCCTCCACCTTTAAAAGCATGATATCTGTTCCCAAGGACTGAACCCTCTGAACAATATGCCAAATATATGAGATAAAATTTCACCATCCTTGTCTTTAAGGAGGACCCTAATTGTGTGTCTTCTTTAACTATGATTGAACCTACTGGTTTTAAATTAGATAACAATTACGGGACTTTTGACTGTGTGGATCACAATAAGCTATGGCTGACTCAGAAGAATGGCAAGAATGGGAATCCCAGAACATTTTATTATGTGAATGTCAAACCTATACTTGGACCGAGGCAGTCATCAGAACAGAGCAAGGAGATACCACATGGTTCAAAATCAAGAAGGGGGTCCATCAGGGATATATTCTGTCCCCATACCTTTTCAATCTGTGTGCAGAACAGATCATACACGACACTGGGCTGTATAAGGAGGAACGTGGCATCAGAATTAGTGGAAGAATCATCAACAACCTGCATCATGCGGATGACACAACCTGCTTGCTGAAACTGAGGAGGAGGACTTGAAGCACTCACTGCAGAAGGGCAAGGACTGCAGTCTTCAATATGGGTTGAAGCTCAACATCAAGAAAACAAAGATTCTCACCACTGAGCCAATTGGCAGCATCAGTATGGATGATTGAAGAGATTGAGATAGTTTTTGTTTACTTGGGTCCACAGTCAACACTCTTGGTAACAGCAACCAGGAAATCATGAGACGAATTGCATTGGGAAAATCAGCTGTGAGGAACTTCTCGAGAGTACTGAAGAGAAACAACGTCAGGCTGGAGACTAAGGTGAGCCTGATCCAGGCTATAGTCTTTGTAATTACGTGCTATGCATCATAGAGTTGGACAGTGAATAGGGATAATAGAAAGAGAATTGAAGCATTTGAGCTGTGGTGCTGGAGAAGAGTGTTGAATATATCATGGACCAGTAGGAAAACAAACAGGTTAGTCCTGGAGAGGATGAAGCCAGAATACTCCTTGGAGTCAAGGATTCTGAAGCTTTGTCTGACATACTTTGGTCATGTTGCTAGGAGGGACTGGTCTTTGGAGAGGGACATCACATTTGGAAGTGTGGAGGGATGGCGCAGGAGAGGAAGATCCTCGATGAGATGGATCAATTCTGTGATTGGAGTGGTGGGAATGAGTGTATTTGAGATGGCTAGGTCGGCAGACGATAGAACAGCACTTAGGGCTCTTGCACATATGGTTGCAAGCAACTGGATGACACATAACAACAACAACAACAAGAAGAATTATGGGTAGCTTTTCCAAGTGAAGCATGAAAATTCAAATAAGGTTGATAATAAATAACAAAGTATTTGACTAATATTGCTGTTAGGTCCATAAAGACCAAGATGACTCATAGCAACCTTATGAAGAGTGAATCTGAACCTTGCCCTCTTCTGTGCTATCCTCTCTATATCTAATATACTCAAGCCCATTGATACAATCCCCATATCAATCTAACTAGTTAAGTATCTTCCTGTCTTTTATTGACTCTCCACCCTTTCAAACATGATATCGTTTTATAAGGATTTGCCCCTCCTAACAATAGACCAAAGTACGTGAGGTGAAGTTCCATCATTCTTGCCTCTAAAGAGTACCATCATTGCACTTTATCAGAGACTATTTGCTTGTTTTTAGTAGACATTGGAATAATCAGTACTCTTCTGCAATACAACACAATTTCAAGGCAGAAATTTGTCTGACATCCTTATTCATTGTCCATCTTTCAGATACAAATCAATTAATTAATGGCTTGAATTTAAGAGTGATTTACAAATAAAAGTATTAAATAATAAGAAAAATAATTAAAGAAAACTCATTTAGTCACAAAACATGAATAGACAGAAGTGAGGGGTTTGGAAACCCTGTTTAGCAATATCACAATGGACTCAGCAATGCTGTCAAATCTATTTTCTGTCTTCTTCTATCTGCAACATTCTGATTGGTTAGGATGTGGTTGAGTTGTTTTTGCTTTGTTTTTGTCCACCTCTAGGTCAAGATGTTTGCAAGCAGGCTATCATATTCAGGGAGAAGGGGGTTAGCAAAGAAGGGAGAAGAAAATATTAGAATTATATTAAAAATTTCTCCTCAAGAAATTATTTTAACCAAAAGGATGCACTAGTCCAATCTTAGAGGATTGTTGTTTTTATGTGCTGTCAAGTTGCCTACAAACTATGGTGACACTATGTACAGCAGCTCTGAACCCTTCCCTATCCTGAGCCAATGTAGCTAATTCTGACTTACCAACCCCCATTGCCCCAGTTACTGTATCAATCTATCCATCTGGGGTCTTCCTCTTCTGTGCTGCCTGTCCACCCTCCCAAGCTTGATATAATTCTCCAAGCACCAGTCTCTCCTGGCCACATGCCCAAAGTATGCAAGATGGAGCTTCATAATCCTAGTCTCCAAGAAGGGACTTGGTTTCACCCTTTCCATGGCAGACCTATTTGTTTTCTTGACAGTCTATGATATGTTCAAGACCCTTCTCCAGCACCACAACTCAAAGGCATTAATTCTTCTTCTGTTATCTTTAGTCTTTGTCCAGCTCACTGAAGCATAACAAGTAATTGTGAAGACTATGGCCTAGATTAGATGCACCTTGGTCTCTAGACTGGTATCGTTGCTCTTCAGCACTTTGGGGAGGTCCCTGAGAGCAGATTTTCCCAAAGTAATTTGCCTTTTGATTTTCTGACTTCTGGTGTTAAAAGTCATCATTGTGGATCTGAGCAATCTTTAATTGTTAACAACCTCAATCTCTTAACCATTAATCATGGTGTTGGCAAGTGGCCCAGTGGTGAAACTCTTTCTCCTTGATGTTGAGTTTCAATCCATATTGAAGACTACAATCCTTGATCTTCTGCATCAAGCACTTCTGATCTTCAGTTTCAGCAAGCAAGATTGTTATCTGCATATCATAGGTTGTTGATGAATCTTCCTTCCTCCAATCTTGATGCCACATTCCTCCTCATAAAGCCCTGCTTCCCAAATGATTTGTTCTGCATAAATATTGAAAAGGTATAGGGTCAGGATGCATGCCTGATGTACTCCTTTCCTGATTGATAGAATCATTCTAGTGAATTGATTAAATGATGCTGAAATAACAATGATATAAAGAAAATTATTTCCACCATTAAGTTAGTCTGATATTCATTCTCACAGTAGTAAAGAAGTCCACTGTAAAGATCAAGGAACTACCATTCTTAATATTATCAGTAAAATTCAGTTATGAGGTAAAAGTACCATAGAAAGTGAATTATATGCTAAATAATAGCAGATGACTAGGACTAGTTAAAAAAAGTATGAGAATCAAAGAGGGAATATGAGAAAGAGAAAACAACAACAAAAAGCCTCCAAGCAAAGCAACCAAAGGCAAACACATGAAAGAAGGAATAGAATATGCAAGATTTATAGATAATGTCATTAAAATAGAAGTTTTAGATCTCATAGCAAAAAGGTGATTCTTGAAAAATAAAGATGCGAAATTACCAATTGTTGAATTGTTAGTTCTGACAAATAGCCGCACTATAATACAACTGTCCTGAAAGGTTTCTAGAAGCTATCAATCTTGAAGGAAGCAGACTGTCACATCTTTCTCCCATGGAACAACTTAATCAATATGCTACTTGAGCCCTTTGTAAAAACAAAGAAAATATAAAATCATGTAATATTGCACTAATTCCGGTATTTTAGATTTAAATGGAATATTCCAAGTATAACTAAAAAAGAACATGTAACATGTATGCATAATTATAGGAAATATTAAGAAAAGTTACAGAACACAAAGCTATACATGCACTTTATGGCAGGTACACATCATAAGTTTGATAAATGTTGAATTTAATGTATAAAACATATAATCATGATTAAATAGTTGCATTATAACTACTAAGTCATTTCTTAAAGCTCATTCATTGCCATTGAGTCACAATCAACTCAGAGCAGACCTTCTAGTAGGTTTTCAGTGACTAAATAACAGGGAGGAGATTGTTCATTTTTCTTCCAGAGCTGGTGCTGCGTTTGAATCTGGTACATTTGAGTTGACAGTATAACCCTTTCAATTGGTTTATTGTTGTATCACTGATATTTTAAGTTAAATGCTAATTAGTGCTCAGCAATACTTTTCTGCCTTTATTTTCAATGTGTGCCTTTTGTTTTCAGCTGCTTTGGAATGAACTCTTGAATCATAGTGACCCTGTGCACAACTGTATTAAAACATTATAATCTATAGGATATTCATTGTTTGAGGTTTTTCAAGTAGATTGTCCAGCCACTTTTCTTAGTTCATGTTAGTCCAGAAGCATGAATGAAACTTGCTCAGCATTACAACACCCTACAAACCACACTGACAGATGAACAGGGGCTGCATGTGGGTTGCCTTGACCAGAAATTGAAACTGGATCTCCTAAATAGAAATGAGGACTTCTCCCATTGAACCCTCATTTTGTTTGTTGTTGTTGTTATGTGCCGTCGAGTCGCCTGCGACTCATAGTGACCCTATGTACAACAGCCCTAAACTCCGCTCTGTCCTGTGCCAATTGCACTGTCTCTGACACTCCCATTCCAATTATCCCAGTCACTGAATCAATCCACCTCACAGAGGGCCTTCCTCTCCTGCGCCGTCCCTCCACCCTCCCA
>NW_006399760.1:3593540-3597803 GCF_000299155.1 Elephantulus edwardii | reverse complement strand
GAATGTGAGAACCATGAATGTAGGAAAATTAGATATTGTTAAGGAAGAAATGGAACACATAAATATTGACATACTAGGCATTGGTGAGATGAGGTGGACTGGCATGGGGCATTTTGAGTTAAATGAACCCTCATAGGAAAGTTAAATCACCAAATAACATTTTGTTGTTGTTGTTGTGTTCTGGAGGGTCGGAACTGACACATAGCTGACCCTCCAGGAGGTTTTCAGAGGCAGTAAATCAAACAGGAGGAGATTCCCCATCCTTCTTCCATGGAGCACTAGGTGGTTTAGAACTGTGTTCCTTCAGGATAGCAGTGCAGCTTCTCACCACTACGTCACCAGAACTCCCTAAATAATGTTTAAATCCCTTTAAAGTTCAAATTACCTCAAGTAGCAGTCTATATTCTGTATTGTACAAGCTCATCTAGGAAGTGAGTCAATACTTTACTTGCTCTGCAATTTTTTCCTGGTACAAATCTATGCCTGCCTGACAAAGATAACATTTTTAGTTCATATAGTTTTGTCATGGATTGGTCACAGCACTGCTTAAGGTGGAAGAATACTTCATTATCTGAAATGAGTTTTGAAGATATATAGTTTCCACATACTATTCTTCCCTTCCAACTAACATGTCTACTCAAAAGCTAACTATAAAACTTAGGAACTCTTGACAGGAGTGCACTTGAAGTTACATAAAGGCAGAATAATAGCAAAGTTCATGGAATAATGAATACCAACATCTTTACTGGGAAATGAGAAAAGTCTTTAAGAAAAAATATATGTCAGGCAACCACAGTCCCCTGAGTGACCTCTGGAGATTCCTATGGATACTCTTTGCACAGAGCTTTTTCTGTTCATTATTAAATTATTTCCTAAACTTTCCTACATTCTTTATAGTACTACTTGACCTACAAAAAAAGATATTGAAAGAGAAGTTTCTTTTCCCTTCTGACCAAATGAGAAGGGCAAGATTTGTGAAGTTTTCCAAGAAAGCAATGAGCTACTTATCATGGTGAATTATGTGACAGAAAGAGCCAAAATATAATTTGGTTTCTGCTCTCCTTATTTAATCATATTATTTTCTGTCTTGGAAATGTGTCCTTCTATTCTTCCCTGAACAGTATGAGTTTCTCTTTGATTTAAGCTGGTGGCATGACTCGCTTAGAATAGTCACAGCGCTAAGTATGCTTCTTGTACAGCATGTCTGGAATAAAGAAACTTTCATAAAGAAATATTAAAAACATCCTAGAAAACTTAGGCATAATTACTGCTAGAGAAAATGCCTATTTTCCCCAAGGTGGTGCTTGTTCAGTAAAATTTAACCAAAAATACCTAAAAAGACCAACTTTTTAGCTGATTTGAAACTGTTGATTCCAGGGATCATTAACTTTTACTGAAAGTTACAGAATTACCTCACAAATGAGAATGATAAAGGCTTAGACAACTCTAGTTCCATATAGAAAGAATTAGTAGTAAGAATTGTTATATTTTTTAAATGCTTAACAATATGTGTTAAAAAGGAAACTCTGATGCCTTAGTTGTAAGGTATTACACTGCCAATGAAACGGTACATGCTTTGAATCCACCAGCTGTTCTGGGTAAGAAATAGGAGCAATTTCCTGTGGTTTTACAGCCTCTGAAAACTTGCTGGCTGGTGAGCTATGGATTGGCTCTGACTCAATGGTACAAAACAATATGTGGTGAGAAGGGAACTCAAATGGTGCTGTCTACAGCAAATTGTGCCTCTGACTCAAAGGACTCATGTCTCTGGAGATTTCAATCAAACAGAGGCCCCTCTAAAGAAGAATGGACAGTCTTCTCCCATAATAATTTACAACCTTGGGAAACCTGTTGGAGGGTTCCTATGAATCATAACTCACTTGACAGCAGTGAATGAGTGATGTGATAAGAGATATTCTAAGTACTTTATGTATTACTGTCTTACTTGTCACTGAACACTACATAGAAATATCTTCTTTAAATTATGGTATTAAAGGAAGGTAATATAAGATTTCTGGGCCATTCAGTTTGTACACAACTACTAACCTAAAGAAAGCTCTGGTGGCTTAGTGGTAAGAACTTGCGCTGCAATTCTGATGCATGTGTTTCAAATCAGCTTTTTCTTGGGAAGGATGGGCAATCTCCTCCCTTGTGATCAACCGCCTCTGGAAGATCAGCTATGAGTGGATTCCAACTCGACGGCACTCAACAACAAAACAACTAACCTAAAGGTTGATGGTTTGAATCTACTCAGCAACAGTGAAAGAAAGATCAGCAATCTGCCTCCATAAAGATTATTGTCAAGAAAATCTTACAGAGCAGCTCTATTCTCTAACATATGTGATCAGCGTGAGTCAGAATTAGCTTACGGACAGCAAGTTTACAATTTGCATATACAAAAACTGAGGCATAGAGAGATTAAATAACTTCTTCACAGTCAATCAAATCTCAAATGATGGAGTTAGATTCATGTCCAAGTTTCTAAATGCAGAACCTTGACCAGTTAAACTCTTGGTCACTCTGAGTCTGATCAATCAGACTGAATATTCTATTTAGAACAAAGGATGATAGAGTGTTAGTTAATTGCTACTGATCTACCAACAAGTCCTGAAGTAATCCCAAAAATCCTTCAGGTCTCTGGAGATGAGAAACCTAGGTTTACTTCAAACTGTAATTTTAAGGTCTGGATAGAAAATTTGTTCCAAAAGTGATGGGAGGAGGGAAAAATGGTGGGAGGAGAACAGCCATCCTTCAAGTCTAGGTTGTCCATCTGATTTTAGCAATTTTAATAAGACAACAGAACTGGCTGCCAGTGTTTATTTTCATTAATGCAGTGATGTTAGCAATATGTCATCTGATCAAATGGCAGCATTCAGGCAACACACATTCTGATGAAAGATGATTTTATCTTTGGTTGAAAACAACTCATTTTCTCAAACCACAAAGGTCCTAAACCCTTCAAGCAGCATTTGTGAAGCTTGCTACAATACTTTTATTAAAAGGTTTTGTGAAGCCTCTTATTTCCATAGTGGAAGTGACAACTGATAGGGCTTCAAAGTGAAAATCCATAACTGAAATATGCAGTCACTGATGAATTCACTGAACTAGGACAGTATGTGAAATTAGTGTTTACAATGTTTTATCAAAGATTAAAAGCTTTGATGCTAAGCAGATGACAACTGTGTTCTTCAATTTGGTCAGATATGTCTTTTTTTCTTAAAACTCTACTCAAGAAAGTGTATATGGTTATTTGTCAACAGCAGATAACACTGTTTCAAAGTAGAAATTAGAATAAATGGGCAAAATAACATCCCAAAGAAACACTCTTTTTCATATACTCACATAGTGTTGTAAATTAATATGTTTCTTATTCTGAACTCATCATCAGTCTTTACGTTTCATGTTGGTTGTTTTAACAGCTTCCTCCTGTGTGTTTCTGATTGCAATCTCTCAGTCGTCTAAATCAGCCTCCACATATGAGTTATAAAGAAGTTTCTAAACCACTTCAAGGCTAATTTTTTTTCAGTAGTAACTAAATTGTTAATAATATTAAACAAGAAAGTTTGTATTTAACTGTAACTTTCTTATCTCAGCATTCAAATATTTTATTCTCTACTTCAAGACTGGCAATACAATGAAGAAAAAAAGAGAAAAAGTATAAACATGCCTGAAGATCACTAAGCGCGACTTTATAAACATAAGTTAAATGTGGATAGTAGAGGCATTTATAGGGAACTGTCATTGTGTAGTCCACAGAATTGTTGTTAGGTGCCATCAAGTCAACCGTTATTCATAGCATTCCTATTAGTAATGGATATGTATTTAGCCTTATCCTGTACTATCTTCATAATCTCTAACATACTCGAGCCCATTGTCACAGTAAGTGTGCCAATCCATTTCATTAAGGGTCTTCCTGTCTTTTGCTCACCCTCTGTCTTTTCAACCATGATGTTCTTTTCTAAGGTCCACCCCTCCTAACAACATATCCAGATTATGTGAACTGAATCTTCACTATCCTTACCTCCAAAGAGCACCCCGATTGCACTTTCTCCAACACATATTTGTTTGTTCTCTTGGAAGTCCGTGAATGCTCAGAACTCTTCTTCAACAGCACAACTCAAAGGTATCAATTCTTCTTCTTCCATTTTTTTTTATTAACCCCTTTATTTATTTTTTTTAAATTTAGGTTGTTTATTTTTCATTTCAATGAACATCTACAGAGATTTTGGGATTCCATTCATTCATTGTTGCACCCTTCTCCCC
>NW_006399760.1:3592359-3593440 GCF_000299155.1 Elephantulus edwardii | reverse complement strand
CCTCCCCAAACCCCACCCCCTACCCCCAAATATATCTTCTTCCATTCTTAATCATTGTCCAACTTTCAGATAGATAACAAGTAATTGGAAAGATTATTGCTTGAATTGAGGCATCTTAATCTTTAAACTGTTACCAATGCTCCTTAAAACCTTAAAAAAGTCTTTGACAGCAGGTTAACCCAATGCAATATTTGATTTCTTGCCTTGTGGTGCCAAAGGTGTTGATAGTGGATCCAAGCAAATTAACTCATTGACAATTTCAACCTTCTCTCCATGTATCACGGTGTTGTCTAATGGCTCAATGGTGAATATTTCTGTCGTCTTGATTTTGAGATGTAATCCATACTGAAAGATATCATCTTTGAATTTATGCAGCAAGTATGTCAAGTTCTCTTCACTTTTGACAAACAAAGTTGTATTATCTATATAATGCAGGTTGTTAATGAGTCTTTCTCTAACTTTTATGCCAAACTCTACTTCATAAAGTCCATCCTCTCTAACAATTTGATCTACATACAGATTGAATATATATGAAGGGAAGATACAACTATGATACACATCTTTCTTGATTTTAAATCATTCAATATTTTCTTGCTCTATGAAAGCAGCAGTTTCATGGTCTAGGTTCAGGTTTTTCGTGAACATAATTAAGAATTCTGGAATTCCCAGTTTTCTCAATGTTAGCCACCATTGCATAGTCAAAAAATATATATAAATAGACATTCATCTGGTATTCTCTGCTTTCAGCCAAGATCCAAATGACATCAGCAAATATTCCTGGTGTCGTGGCCTCTTTGAAACCCATTGTAATTTCTGAAGTTCTCTGTCTGTGTATGGTTTCAGATGTTTTTGCATAATCTTCAAGAAAATTTAATTCTATGTGATGTTAGTGATATTGTTTGATCATTTCCACATTCTATTAAGTCAACTTTTTGGATCGTTGTTGTTTGGTGCCGTGGAGTTGTAGACGACTCATAATGACCCTATGAACGAACAGCCTGAGCACTGTTCATACATAGAGTTTCCGGAGGCAAGCCATTTTGGAAGTGGATGCTGCTCCTGCTTCCAGGCTTGATTTAGT
>NW_006399760.1:3555389-3591964 GCF_000299155.1 Elephantulus edwardii | reverse complement strand
ACAAGTACACTTTTTGGGTAATGGGGTCAAATTTGTATCTTCTCCAGTCAGTTGACCAAGTAGATGTTTTCCAGAATTCTTAACATAGATTGGTGAGCATGCCCAGGCCTGTATATGTTTGTTGAAACACTTTAATTGGTATTCCTTTAATTTTTTAAGCTTAGCTTTTTATAATGCCTTCAATGAAGATGGAACATTTTCCTTCATTTATCATCATTTCTGCTACTTCCTGAAATGTTTCATGTCAGCCAATTCTTTATTTCTATAGTGGCTCTCTGTATATTTCCTCCATCTTCTTTTTTTTAACTTTTTTCATTTTCTACTAATTTATTTACAAAATTTTAATACATTGTTTTTAAGAGCAAATTCTCTCAATTTCCCTCACCCTGCCCCCATTAAATTGTACAACCCTATGATTAATCCTTCCCTCCCACTGTACATACACATCCCTCTGCTTCCAGCCTCTACCAACCCCTTAAATCCTTATACTCATTCTATAATAATGATTTGATACAATATTTATCCTTGTGGGACTGAGTTACTCAGCATAATGCTCTACAGTCCCTCCCAAGTGAGGTAATAATTTAAAAAATCATTGCTCCTGGGTCCTGCATAGTATTCCATTGTGTGAATGTACCACAATTTTTCAATCCATTTATTTATGGTTGGACATTTGGGCTGTTTCCATCTTCTTGAAATGGTGAATAATTCATCTATGAATACTGTTGTACAAATCTCAGTTTGTGCTTCAGTTCTCCTTTTCTCAGGGTATATTCAAAGTAATGGAATAGCTGGGTTTATGAAATTTCTATGTTCAGCTTTTTGAGGAAGTGCTAAACTGCCTTCCAGAATGTAAAATACTATTTTACAATCCCACCAACAATGTATAAGAGTTCCTCCATCTTCTTTTGATCCTTTCTAGAGAACAAAAAAGTCTTTTCTGGGAAGGTGAAACCATGTTGCTCATTGGAGGCAAAGATTTTAAAGCTGTGTCTCACATACTTAGGGCATGTTGCCAGAAAAACCAGTTCTTGGAGAAAAACATCATGCTTAGAAAGCTAGACGGACTTCCCAGGAGAGGAGGATCCTAGATGAGATAGACTGACAAAGTAACTGGGATTATAGGTGTAGGTGTGCCAGAGATAGTAAGATTGGTTCAGTATGGACCATCATTAAAAGCTATTGTGCGTAGGGATGCTATAAATTGCAGGCTACTTGACACCACATAACAACAACAGCAGATAACTCAAGATATTGTCCATAGCATCTGTTAGTATTGCAACTGGAGGCTTAAATTTGGTTTGCACTTCTTTCAGTTTGAGGGATGTTGAGCAAGTTCTTTCCTTCTTATTTTCTAACTCCAGTTCTTTTCATATTTTACTACAATACTTTTTTTTGTCTTCTCATTCTACCTTTTGTCCACAGAGAGCTGTGTTAAAAACCCAAAGACTGCCATTCTCCGGGTGTTGGAATCTACCAGTGAGATTCTGGGAAAAAATGATGAGCAGTCTTCTCCTTTTGTGATTTACGCACTGGAAAATTGACTGAAGAATGAGATTTCCAGAACATTTAGTTGTGCTCATTTGAAATCTATACTGGGACCAAGAAGCAGTCTTTTAAACAGTGCAAGGGAACACTGTATAGTTCAAAGTCAGGAAAGACGTACACCAGAAATGCATCCTATCTCCATACCTTTTCAATATATATGTGGACTAGATCACTTGGGAGGCTGGAATTTATGAGGAAGGATATGGTATCAGGATTGGAGGAAGAACCATCAACCTGCATCATACAGAAAACAAAATCTTGCTTGCTGAAACTGAGTAAGACCTGAGATATTTGCTGCAGGTCAAGGACTGTAGTCTTCATATGGATCGAATCTCAACATCAAGAAGACAAAGATTCTCACCACTCGACCAACTGGTAGTATCATGACAGATGGAGAAAAATTGAGATTGTTAACAATTGCAATTTGCTTATTTCAACAATCAACACTATTGACACTATCAGTCAGGAAATCAAAAGTAAAATTGTATTAGGAAAATCTGCTGTCAAGGCCAAATGCATAGCCAGTAATCAGAAAGATCATGGTCTAAATCAGATACACCTTACTTCTTAACCTGGCTTTTTTGTTGCTGTTATGTGTTCTCAAGTTGTTTGTGACTCATAGGGTACCCATGTACAACAGCTCTGAATCCTGCTCCATCTTGTACCAACCTCATTGTCTCTGACACACCTACCCCCATTACCTCAGTCACTGAGTGATTCCATCTCCCCCAGGGTCTTCCTCTCTTGTGCTGTCCCCCCACCCTTCTAAGGATGATGTCCCTCTCCGAGGACTGGTGCCTCAATGCAATATGACCAAAATATGTCAGATGAAGCTTCAGAATCCTTGACTCCAAGGAGCAGCCTGGTTTCACCCTTTTCAAGCTAAACCTGCTTGTTCTCCTAGCAGTCAATGACATATTCAGCACTCTTTTCCAGCACCACAGCACAAAGGCATCGATTCTTTTTTCTTTTTTTTTTTATCACTTTTAGTCAATGTCCAGCTCTCTGATGCATAGCAAGTGATTGCAAAGACCATAGCTTGGATCAGGTGCACCTTAGTTCCTAAAATGGCATTGTTTCTCTTCGATATTTACATCATTATTCCTCAATAATCTGGGGAGGTTCTTGACTGCAGACTTTCCCAGTGTAATATGCTTACTGATTTCCTAACTGCAGCTACAAAGGAAAATCCAACTGTGTACTTAAGGATAATGAAGTTGATAGCTTCAACATTTTTACTTCATCATGATGTTGCCTATCAGTCCAGTGGTAAGAATTTTTGTTTTTTTTTGATGTTGAGACACCATCCTTATTAAAGGCTGCATTCTTTGATCTTATGTCACAAGTGCTTCAAATCCTCCTCACTTTCAGCAAGTAGGGTTGTGTCATCTGCATATTGTTGTTGTTGTTGTTATGTGCCATCGAGTCCCTTGTGACTCATAGCGACCCTATGTACAACAGTTCTAAACTCTGCTCTGTCCTGTGTCAATCTCATTGTCTCGGACACACTCATCCCGATTGCCCCAGTCACCAAATCAATCCACCTCCCTGAGGGCCTTCCTCTCCTGCACCTCCCTCCACCATCCCAAGCATCCCTTCTCCAGGGGCTGGTCCCTCCTTACAACACGACCAAAGTATGTCAAACAAAGTCTCTGAATCCTTGCCTCCAAGGAACAGCCCAGTTTAACCCTCTCAAGGATGAATCTGTTTGTTTTCTTAGCAGTCCATGGTACCTTCAGCACTCTTCTCCAACATTAAAGCTCAAAAGCATCAATTCTCCTTCTATCCTCCCTTGTCATTGTCCAGCTCTTTGATGCATAACAAGTAATTGCAAAGACCATGGCTTGTACCAGATGCACCTTAGTCTCCAGAGACACACCATTGCTCTTCAGTACTTTAGAGAAGTCCCTAACAGTAGACTTTCCCATGGCAATACGTCTTTTAATTTCCTGGCTTCTGGTGCCAAGAGTGTTGATTGTAGAGCTAAGCAGACTGAAGCTGTGAACAATCTCAGTCTCTTCACCGTCCATCCTGATGCTGCCAATTGGTCCTGTGGTGAGAATCTTTGTCTTTTTTACATTGAGCCTCAATCCATATTGAAGGCTGCAGTCCCTGACCCTCAGCAGCAAGCGCTTCAGGTCCTCCTTGATGAGCCTTCCTCCATAGAAGAAGTCTTCCTCCATAGTCATTCTCTCCATAGAGTTCTACTTCTAGAATAATTTGCTCAGCATACAGGTTGGATAGGTATGGAGAGAGAATACAACCCTGAAACATTCCCTTTTTAATTTAAAACCATATAGTGTTCTCCTGCTCTATTCACACAACAGCCTCTTTGTCTAGGTATAGGTTTCACATGAGAACAATTAAATGCTCTGAGATTCTCATTCCTTTCAAAGTTAGCCATAACTTGTTATGGTCCACACAGTCAAAGTTGATGTCCTGGCCTGCTAATTTAAAATTTAGATGTATAAATCCATCTAGAGAGACATATAGAAGAAGGATCTTGCAATCCACTTTGAAAGTAATTATTGACAATGCTTTTGAGCAGAGATTTTCAGTTTAAGTCCTTTATTGTATTCACTTTATCATGCTTCACAGATACTAGGTTTTTGCAGTTGTTGTTTGTTTGGGATTTATTTTTACAAACTGAGAGTTGATAGTAATCCTGAATTGAACAAGGTTATTCATATTGGGGGAGGGGGGTTTAGCAACATGTACTCACTTTATTTTTCTGTCAGACTTTGGTAATCTTGCAAAATATAATTTTAAAAAATAATATTTTTGCAAACTTCATAGGCTACAGCATAGTGCGAACATACTTTTTACATGCACTGAGAAACAAACAAAAAACCATGTGACTTACTTTATTGTAATAGTTAATTTATTAAAAACATCTGGTTCAAACTCACAATATCTGCAAAATATGCCTGTAAAATTAGAGTAGAAATTCTAGGCTATTTGATAACTCTAGTAGATTAAGTATCGCAATGTTATCCAAAAGATGTTATTGTCATTGTCGTCGTGTGCTATTTAGTCAGAACCAAGAAAGAGCTGTTCCAAATTAACTCAGCTGGCTCTCCAGTGTGTTTTCAGAGGTTGTAAATTACATGGGATAAGACTGCCCATCTTTTTCCCACAGAGTAGCTGGTGGATCAGTACCAACAAAGAGGCATTGCCTTTGTATTAGCAGTGGGAATCTATACAAAACATTTCACCAGAGCTTGTAACTACTAAAGGACATTTTATATAGTGAAAGTATCAGTTACAACCTATTCAATGACTTAGAAATATATTTACCTACTGTTTAAGATTTTATTTGGTTGGTTGTTTTTTAATAATGATTTAAAAAATATATAAACAACTGCTCAATCATTTTGTTTTGATTTTTGGCTCTAGTGTTAAATCTAAAATATGTATTTGAATATTAAGATATTTTTCTAAAATTTTTTCTAGTGCTTTTATTCTATTATTTTCAATAATTAAACCTGTGATACATCTGATAATGTTTATTCTGAAAGTTAAGATGTAAAATTTATAGCTATGAATCAGGTACATTTCATAATCAGACTATCCTTCCATGTCCTTAATACATAAGTTAATACATAATAAATAAGTCTGTGATTGCTATTACAATACAGTAGCAGAGCTGAATATTTTGCTAGAAACAGAAATTCTCACCACTGGACTGATAAATAACATGATGTTAGATGTAGAAAAGGTTGAAATAGTCAACAATTTTATGTCACTTGGTTCTACAATCAATACTGTTGGTACCAGCAGCCAAGAGATCAGGAGATGTATTGCATTGGGAAAGTGTTCTGTCATAGATACCTCTAAATTACTTAGGAACAGTGTTGACAGTTTGAAGATAAAGTGTGCCTGTTTTACATAATGATCTTTTCAATTACTATTCATCTGAGAACTGGACAATGATCAAAAATGACAGAAGAAAAATTCATTCCTTTGAGTTTTGGTGTTGGAGAACAGTACCGAACAGTACATGGACTGTCAAAAGAACATGAAAACGTACAAAAAAGTAGAAAAAGTACAACTAGAATGCTCCTTAGAGGCAAGGATGGAGAAAATGCATTCACAAGCCTTGGGCATGTTGCTAGTAGAGACCATTCCTTAGAAAGGGATATCACACTTAGCAAGGTAGAGGGTCATCAAGAGAGAGGAAGACCCCCAACTAGATGGACCAACACCAAGTGTTCCAGATGACAAAAAGGGACAGGCTAGAGCAGCATTTAGATAAGTTGTTCATAGGGTTTCTAGGAGTCATAATGGACTCAACAGCACCAAACAACAATAACAACAACAATATAACATATGACTCTTTATATAATTCTTTTCATTTCTAAATAGGTAAATACAAATATTACTTGTGTTCTCTTTTAGCTATGGATTTGAAAATTACCTTTCAAATAGAAGGAAAATCTACAATAAATGAGCTTTAAAAGTTCAGAAAGTTACATTAGATAGTCCCTTGTATTATCTTAAGTGAAGTCTTTCCTTCCAGAAAGAGATTCTGAGCTGAATTCTAAGAGGATATCTCTAAGTATGCATCTAATAGACTTTTCTTCATCTATTCAGTAGACCACAAATATGTGCCATCAATTTACATTTCTCTTCTTCTTAGAACTTATCAGTAAGTGTTATATGTATGGCACAGATGTAACTGGAGTTTAGTGTTTTATGTAATATTTATCTGGTTTATAATACATCATTATTGTTAATAACTATTAACTGAAATTATTATGTTTTAGTTTTCAGGGTGAAAATAAAAAAACAATGAGTCACTTTCCTCTAATACACTTTGAATTAATATTTCAGTAATCTCAAGGGAACTACTCTTGAGATTCATGGCATCTACTGATGACCTGAAAACCTAGCCTTAGAGTCACACTGTGATTAAGTATTAATGTTCTCAGTGTGAAGAAGTTTCTCATGATAAACTTTAGGGAAAAAATGGAAACAAGACATACACACATGAGTATGAATTCTTCAGAAAAGCGACTAAGTATATCTTTGTAACAAAATAAATTATCATCACCTGTAATTACTAGGAGATCAGAGACCATCGAGGATATCTACAATTAACATTTGACCTTGAGGCTATTAATCTAGACATAAAGCACATCCCATATCATGACTTTTCTGTTAATATGCAAATTTTCACATTTGAGATTCTCAGGGAAAATTTGCATGTCTCTTGAGTGAAATATGTGCCAATATTTGATCTTCTATATAAGTGTTTTCTGTGTACACAATTCAGATAATAAGGATAATTTTTCTTTTTAATTCTCCAAAATATTCCATCAAAATATTTTCTTACTCTTATGAATTAGAGTTAAGATAAATTTCTTTAAAACACACACAGCAACAACTCAGGTGTGGGCATCAGTGATCATATCCAAGGAAAATAAACACTAAGAACGGTACCTGAAAAAGCACCAAACACTAACCCCTCACTGCATGGCATGCTGTAAATCTCTCCTAAAATGGAGAAAAAATGGAAGACGGTAAGTGAACTAAAACTGTAGGGAGAAGTAAGAAGACTCACCATGTCGAGTGAAATGTAGTTCTTTAAAAGAACAGTTAAATCTCTGTAGTTTCAGCTGGCCTAGGAAATTTTGAATGGCCGTTTATTGTGAGGAACTCATTTCGAGTACATTTGAAAGGCAGAACATCTAAACGTGCGGTGGCCTTTCCACCTCTCGGGAACTTTGATTGCACCCTGACTGCGAAAGGAGAATACAGAGAACTGAGTCACCAGCACGGCTTCTATAGCACCCTGTGGTCCTTTGGAAACTCCTCATCCAAACTCAGTCTAGGATGAGTTAGAACAGTGACTCCTCAAGGCAGGGGTCTGAGATAAATGACCCCCAGAGTCCTCGCTAAGCATCCTAACTCTTTGATTTTGAACTGACGAGGTGCAAGCCGACTTTAACTAGGTCATCCAAAGAACTCACATCCTGGCATGTAGTTGGCATTCGCTAAATAATATGGCGCAAAGACAGAGGAAGAGAGAATTAGCAACAGACATTTTAAAAAGCAAATCCTCTAATATTTTTCATTTTCCTTAAAGATTTTAGAGCCTTCCTTATCTTTTAACAAGCGGTTTTAGTGAGTATTAAAACCAATCATCATGAGCAGGGGCAGATTATCCGATAAGCAGGACAAGCAAGTGCTTACTTGTGTTTGTTTACTAATCGGTGGTGAATAATTTTACCACATAATGTGTTGAAAAACATGTGAAACTATTCACTACAAATTAGAAAACACGAGTAAATTTGTGCTCATCTTGCTTATTTATCCCTTTCAAAGATTATACATTTGAGCATAGCCTTTGACACGATAGGAGTATGTTGTGTAGTTGGGAGAGCTACAGTTGCCAGTCATAGCTAGAAACAGAATCTCTGATGGGGTTAAAAAACATGTGAAATTGTTTAAACTAAATTAGCAAGCACGCACTAGTAATTTGTGCTTCAATTGCTTGTTAGATACTCTAACAGTAATAATGAGAATAAAATTTTATATGATTGTTTATGAAGCTCATGCTCCCAAAACCATGGTGGAAATAAAATAACAATATAATAAATAATTCACGTTTCTGTGTAAGAGAAGAAAATAATCACAAGATGAACTGATAACAGTGACTACTAATAGTAAGTATATCAGAGATGATAAGTATGGCACAGAATAGAGCAAAGTTCAGATATGTTATTCTTAGTCATTGTTGACTTGATGGCACCTATCTTTGGAGAAGAACATCATCATGCTTGGGAAGGTAGAGAGTCAGCGAAAGAGGAAGATCCTTAACCAGACAGATTGACACAATGACTGCAGCAATGGGCTAGTAGTGTATGTCAGAGATTATGAGGGTGGCACAGGTTTCAGATCTGTTGTTCACAGGGTCACTATCGGTTGTACTCAAAAGCATCTCACAATAATAACAAAGAAGATTTCCTATATCCTTCTGTGAAATGTATTGCCTTTGAAAATCCACTGCGGGGTGGGGTAAGGTATGGTTCTATTCTGATTCGATGGTACACAGCAACAACTGCCACATGTATAAAAGAGAAAATTGCATCGATTATTTTTACCTTGTAAGGCAACCACTTTATATTGCAACTTGTACTTAATTCATTATACTTTTAATTAACTCTGGAAATGTATAACAGTGAGTTTCAGTAACCTTCTTTCGATGTTATTTTTCACCTTTCCCACTATACCCTTTGATCTACTACTATAGAATGTAGAACCAAAATCAGATACTGCTCTAGGTTTCTAATATCTTTGTAAGCACTATAATTTAATAATATATCATTTACACAATCTCAAGAAATTTTAAAAGTACAAGACATGTTTGTGGTCAACATTTTCATTGATAAAAAGAATTTTTTGTGTGCCAATGTTTATATGTAGCAAAATCCATTGCTTTTCATTTATTATTAAAATGTACTATTCACCCTTATTTGTAATGAATGATTTCAAGAACATAATTGCTTAACAAAGTATATTAGGCCACTTTCTCTTGCATAAATATTTTTCATAACAGATAAAATTTTTTTTTTTACCTCAGATTAATAGAGGACTCTTTGGGCTATAGAAAACATTTTAAAAGAATGCATCCACTATACATCAACAAGAGAGTTGACCAATGCTAATGCTGCCTTCTGAGGTCCTTCTTAAAAGAGCAAACAGATTTTTTTAAGTCAATGTAAAACTAATCTTGTAAAACTAACCTTGGCTTCATTAACACAATCATCAAAAAAAAAATCTCAACTCCTCCTCCTCAGTTCCACATTCAATGGCTTCAATTTGGCAATAGTTCCAGGCACTTTACTAATTTGACTATCTTGCTTGCCTCTGTCTACTCTTATAGAATACTGCATCATTTGCATACAAGGGTTTAAATGCTGCACTAGTAGCCACGGGGTTAGGACTGGAATCCGAAAACTGTTCCATGGAAGGAAGAAGAAAGTTCAAGTCTGTAAAGAAAATTCAGTTACAAGTTCTACGTTGTCTACTGTTTGATTTCTATACATGGGAAACAACACCCAAAGACTTATTTTCAGTGTATATTTTGGGTGTGTGTGTGTGTGTGTGTATGTATGTGTGGTGTTAAGAGGAGGATTTCTTCTACATAGCAGATGTTAAAATACTACATTGAATCAAGTCCACACAAACAAGCTAGGAAAATGAAAACCTAAGTATTCTTGCAACCACAGAGTGCAGAACAGCTCTTTTCTTTTGCTTATAAAATATTTTTAAATGGAAGGTAGTAGTTTGATTCTTTAAAAAAATGAGAATTCTATAATTTAAAAATTTGAATAAGAAAGTGTAAGGAAAAGAAAACTTAAACTATTTAATAGAATTATCTCCTTGCTTGCTATTTATTATTTTGGGAATCCAATAGAGGGTCAGTTAAGAGATATCTCCAACTTAGGGCAATGTATTTTGAGTTATTAATAATTTAATATATTATTTCTCTGAACATTTACAGTTTTTAGCTATTCTTTGTGGGGACTAGCTAGATTCTACCATCTATGTTGTTGTTGTTAAGTACAGTTGTAGATGACTCATAGTGACCCTATGAACAAAAGATCTGAACATTTACTTGTATAACTTTCACCATTTCTCCAAGTTCACAGAGTTTCCAGAGGCAAGCCATTTCAGAAGTGGATGACACTCCTGCTTCCAAGTTTGTTTTAATTGGTGTTTGATGTAAAAAAGAGTACAAGGGCGCAAGGGAGAGAAATAAAGAAAGGAATTGGTCCCAAGAAATGAACAGGCCTTTATTGCACTGTCTGTGAGGAATATCAAGTGACCCAGCCATATGGCATGCAGACAGGATTCAAATGGAGTAGTGGAAAAAATTAATATATATAATGCATTTTCTGATAATGGTTAGTCAGTATTTTGGTGGAGCTTCCCAATTAAAACAAGCTTGGAAGCAGGATTGGCATCCACTTCCAAAATAACTTGCCTCTGAAAACTCTATGAACTTGGAGAAACAATGAAAGTTATACAAGTGTTCAGATCTTTTGTTCATAGGATCGTTATGAGTCTTCTACTACTCAAAGACACCACTTAACATTTTTAGCAGACTAGGAAGTAATAAATAAACCTTTATATTCTTTTAATGATACTTTTAAAAGGAAAACTGTCCTTTTGCTCTATGGGGACAGTTTTGAGGTAAGCCTTCTTATTAATTTGATTAATTTAATTACCATAGTTTGTCTCTACTCAGCAATCAATTGCCTTCTAGTATTATAAGAATAGGACCTTCTTACTTTGTATAAAAATGTCTTTTCCAAGGATTAACAAGGAAAATTTTAACTGTTCTAAATTTTTACTTTATTACTATGAAATTTGCTGTAAATCATGTACTTGCTTACCCTGTCTTCTTTCTATAAGATGTGCTGAATTAATCTTTCCCTTAACACAGTTCAGATCAGGAAAGCCAGAATTCAACGAATGCAGGTATATGGGATATTCTGGATGCTCAAAAAAAATCTACTTATTCTGAACCAGAATAATTGAATTTGGCTAAAATGATTAACTACATTGAAATGTATACTTCTTTCCTTGTAACTCTGATGTAGCTTAGGGGCTTATAGTATCAGGTAGCCTCAATTCCTTTCCCCTGTTTATCATATAGCTTGATTTTTACCTAACTAGTAGAAGCCTGATTATTTTACCTCCATAGTATGGTTTCATTATTACCTTGCTAATATGAAACAACAAAAGTAGATGGAAGGAATACACGAAGTCACTGCATCAAAAAGAACCAACTGACACAGAATCATTTTAGGGAAGTAACATATGGTCAGGACCAGCAGTGATGAAAGAAGTTCAAGCTACGTGAAAGTCACTGACAAAAAAAAATCTCCAGGAATTGATGGGATACCAATTGACATGTTTCTATAAACAGAGATACTCCTGGATGTGCTCTTTATGCTATGACAAAAATTTGGAAGATAGTAAACTTGCCAACAGCCTGGAGGAGATCTATATTGGTTCCCATTCCCTAAAAAAGTTTCTGGTCAGAATATGGAAATTATCAAACAATATCATTAATAACATATGCAACTAAAATCTTGATTAAGATTTTTCACAAATGGCTGGAATAGTACATTGATAGAGAACTGCTAGGGATTCAGGTTATATTTAAAAGAGATATTGGAGCAGAGATATCATTGCATTTGTCAGGTGGATCTTGGCTGAAAGCAAGGAATATCAGAAGCAGATCAACTCTGCAAAGGCATTTGACTATGTGGATCATAACAAATCATGGATAACATTGAGAAGAATGGGAATTCCAGAATATTTAATTGTGCTCAAACAAAACCTGTACCTAGACCAGGAAACACTATCCAAACAGAGCAAGAGAACACTGCATAGTTTAAAATAAAAAGTGTGTCAGGAATGCATCCTATCTCCATAACTACAAATCATTTAGGAATCTGGACTTTATGAAGAAGGTGTGGCATCTGGATCTGAGGATGACTCACCAACAGCCTATGTTATGTGATGAAACAACCTTGTTTGATGAAAGTGAGGAAAACTTGAGGCACTTGCTTTAAAAGATCAAGGACTACAGCCTTCACTATGGATTGAATCTTAAAATCAAGAAAACAAAAATCTTCATTATAGGAACAATAAGCAAAATCATGATAAAAAGAGAAAGATAGAAATTGTCAATGATTTCTTCTTACTGGAATCCACAATTACCAACCTTGGTACCAGCAGTCAGAAAATCAAAAGATGTATTTTATTCGGAAAGTCTACAATCAGCAGCCTCTCCAAAGTGCTGAAGAACAAGGATGTCAGTTTACAAACTAAAGTTCACCTGATCCCTGTCATGTTGTTTGTTTTTTTTTTTTTCAATTATTTGTTATGCATCCAAGAGTAGAAAATGAATAAAGATGACAAAAGAATTGATACTTTTTTTTCATTTTATTGGGTAAAACACAATGGGGGTACAAGGAGGTGAGGGTTGGGGGCAGAAAAGTGAGGATGGGCAGGGATGCAGTTGCAGAGCTGCACAATTTGGTTGGTGGGGGGAGCAGGTGAAGGAAATGAAAAGGATCCAGTGGGGACCAGATGCAACAGGGAAATGGTAAGCATTTTTCAATGGCAATTAAACCAACTGTGGATGCAGACCCTCTGGCTTCATGCTGAACAGGGGCATTGATGTGATGGGGGAAAGAAAGGACACTTTATCTCCTTACTGGTGGTCTTGGGTTAAAGCTGCTTGCCTTCTTGTTCTGTTAGAAGATATTTTCCTGTCATTTGCTCCCCTCTGGATGTCAAAGTGTTTTCCCAGATGGGTCCAGTAGGGATGGCTGGTTGAACCCAGAGGCTCCATCCTCCTTTGCTTCCTTAGCTGGCAGTTGTATTTCCTTTTTGTCACTGGCACTGGGTTCAGGGTCAGGTCTGAAGTAAAACTCAGTGTTAAGGTTACCTATAGGAAAGGGAGCAAATCTAGAGAGAACAAACCTGTGAGTTACAAATAACAGGGCTTTGGGGGTGTTGCTTTCAGGTTTACTGGGGGAGAGGGTGGCAGAAAGTAGCCTAGATAAAATTCTCTGGATACCCTAGGCATTTTTTTGTTTTCCCCATCCAAGGGTCAGATGGCACAGTCTGGGGACTGAGGAGCTCACCCTGAGGGCCGTGACGGCTTTCCCCAAGCCGAGGGCAGAAGACAGCCCACCCTGGGCAGAGGGCCGTGACAGCTTGCCCCGGGCTAGGGGCTGAAGACAGCCTGTTCCAAGCAGGGCAACACCCCCCAGGGGCTGGTTGGTACACTCCCCCTCCAGTTGCCCCCACCCCAGTGTGGTCCCCTCGCCTGACAGAGGACTATGTGGCCAAGGACAGCATCTCCAATTCCAGCACTGCCACTTTTACCCCGCCCCCATAAATGTTCATACTATAATTTGAAGTAGGTGTCACTGCCCTCCACCTTTATAAATGGCAAAGGAACCTGAGAGTTGTGAACAGACTCCCCTCAGGTCTAAACAGCTTTTGACAGAAGCATTCAACAGATCCAAATATGTGGTGCGTTTAGGATGTCAGTCCTCTTGGACATGCTGCCACTGTTAAGTGTCATCAAGTAGATAATTCACGGTGACCTTCAACAGTCCGTTGTACGGGTGATCATCTTATCTGGCCTGTCCAAGGAAACCCAAACCTGCAGGTGTCAGGGCGCGCGTCCCATCTCCCATGCAGGCAGCCAGTGGCTGCCTGCTTCCCCCGTCCCCACCATCTTGGCTCCAAGAATTCTCCCCAGAACAAGTCCACTTTGTGGCAGTGTGGCAGCTCTGCTGCACCAGTCTTGGGGAGGCCCAGTGCCTACCATCCATCCTGGGTGAGGGATTCCATAGGTTCCGGCTGGGGACCTTCATGGAGCTGCAGCGCAGCGATGCAGCACAGCACGCAGTGGGGACTCTGCCGGAGGGGGTTGGGAGCTGCGAGGCTCATCCATTCCTCCTTTGGAATCCTTAAATTCTGTTGTTGAGCCTTGATCTTCACTGAAGACCAGTCATCAACTGTTTAACTGTTCAATTATCAACAGAGGTCTGTAGAAGGCCATAGTGGCCCTGCTCCAAGTGGTCCATTGCTCCCACAGCTCATCACGTTGTCTCTGCCCCGCCACCATCTTGGATCTCCCAAGAATTGATACTTTTAAATTGTGGTGCTAAACAAGAGCACCAAATATTCCATGGACTGTCAAAATAATGAACAAATAATTCTTGGGAAAACTTCAGGCAGGATACTTCTTAAAGAGAAGAAACTTATAAAGTACTTCAGGTGGCTGGCATATTGAAAAAATAGCTTGGTATGTGCTAATTATTCTCAATCCTTCCCACATGGGTTAATCCCAAATAAGAGAACCCCTTCTCCTTTTATAGATAAACATTATGATCTTTTTGATAGGTTAACTGTTACATCTCTACCCTCTAAAAATAAACATGATATCCTTTCCCTTCCTACAGACCCTTTAAAAGAATCACTTCCTCCTTTGTCTGCAGAATCATGGGATGGCACTGTCTAGTCCTTCCATATCTCCCTGTTGATGGGAATAGTTCAGATATAGTTACCTAAGTTTAGGCACAATTGTAAATATCAATTTTAGAATAATACTCATTTCAGGGTAATAGCAAATATTTGCTTATTTTATAATTATAGTGATTTGTTGCATAAGTTATGAATGATTGAAAAAGTTGCCTATGTGAAGCCCATTATTCTGTTTGATTAGCTATGAGTTTGATAATTTGAAGGACCAAAGGATTTGTAATCAACTCACACTTACATGAAAGGACTGAAGAATTATTTAAAGAAAGTACCATCAGCAAGGAAGCCTGATAACTACCTGTTTCAACCATTAAACACAGGACTTCGGACGCCATTCATGGAAAGAGATATCATGAAACAAATAACCCTAGACACTTCCCTTCAAAGCCATTCCCACATAACTTTCTCCTTACCAACTTTTTTTGATCCTCACCACTAGACCAGTATACAAGTTCGTGTTTGATGGGGGGGCGGGGGGAAAGGTTGAAATTGTCAAAAATTTCACTTTACTTGAGTCCACAATCAACATCCTTGTTATTAGTAGCCAGGTGATCTAGAGACATATTTCATTGGAAAAGTCTTCTGTCAGGGTCTGTCCAACTTGCTGAGATGCAATTATGTCACTTTGAAGCCTAAGGTGTGCATGATTTAGATCATGGTTTTCTCAATCATATGCTGTTCATACGAAAGCAGGATAGTAAATAAGGATGACAAAGAATCGATGTCTTTGAGTTGTAGTATAGTTAAAGAGAATGGACTATCATGTGAGGTACCAAAAGAACAAACAGATATTTCTTGGAGAAAGTGTAACCAGAGTCTTCCTTGAAGGCAAGTAAGGATAGCAAAGTTTCATCTCACTTGGGCATGCTGCTAGGAGAGAATATTTCTTGAGAAGGGATATCATGCTTGAGAAAGTAGAGAGTCATCAAAGGAGAGGAAGATCTTTAACAAGATGGATTGACACAGTTAATATAGCAATGGACTCAAGTGTGTCAAAGATGATGAGGATGACATAGGATAAGAGAGGGTGCAGATCTGTTGTTTATAGAGTCAGTATAAATCAAACTTGACTGGAGAACACCTAAAAACAATAACAACTTCCTTTGGACAGCCTCTTAAAAAGCCTGGCTTGATACTGAAAAAAAGATTTTTAAGACATCCATGTTATCATTTTCTCAATAACAGGTATCAAAATGAAGCACATTAAAAAGATTCATTACTTGTGTACTCAACTGTTTTTTTCTGATGAGAGGCTGCCAAACACTGTCTCTTCCTGGTTTCATTCCTTTGCAAAGTATTTTTTAATAAACTTAATACTTTGCTTGCGTAGAAAAGCATGTACTCCTGTTTTGATATTCTTACTTAACAGAATGAAGAATCCAAATATAAAGAGTACACTAAAGACATTTTCTTGGTGAGTTCATTTAGATAGTATTCTATGTACATTACTAAAGTTGTTTCTGAATTTAAAATAAAAATATTTGTAACAGTTCCACCCCATCACATAGTCAAATATTTAATTACTGAGGATTTTTCCATAGGTCAATTGCTTACTGTTCAGGTCCCAAATATCCTTTATTATAATCCTAAATACTATGTGTTGATGATGGTAAGAAACAACAGCATAGATTGAAGTAAAATTACAAAAGATATACAATTACAAATCTATGCAAAAAAATAAGCTTATCTGCCTTTGAGATTATTAAATTCTGTAAATCAAATGAAGATTATCTTGAAGAGATTGAGATTGTACACAGTTTTAGTTTGCTTGGCTCCATAGTCAACAGTCTTGGCACCAGCAGCCAGGAAATTAAAAGGTGCATTGCCATGGGAAAGTCTGCTATTAGGGACCTCTCCAAAGTGCTGAAGAGCAATGGTATCTCTTTGAAGACTAAGGTGCGTCTGATACAGGCCATGGTCTTCGCAATCACCTGTTATGCATCAGAGTTGGGCAATGACCAAGGAGTATAGAAGGAAAATTGATGCCTTTGAGCTGTGGTGCTGGAGAAGAGTATTGAGAATACCATGCACTGCTAGGAAAACAAACAGATTTGTCCTGGAAAGTGTTAAACTGGGCGGCTCCTTGGAGGCAAGGATTCTAAGGCTCCGTCTAACATGCTTTGGACATGTTGTGAGGAGAGACCGGTCCTTGGAGAAGGACATCATGCTTGGGAGGCGCAGGAGGGGAAGGCCCTCTATGAGGTGGATTGATTCAGTGACTGTGATAATGTCGGAGACAGTGCGATTGGCACAGGACAGAGCAGAGTTTAGGGCTGTTGTACATAGGGTCGCTATGAGTCGCAGGCCACTTGAAGGCACATATCAACAACAACAAATAATAAAAAGAACCAACAACAAAAACAAAAATGTATCTAATAGACTCTGGATGTTTAAGGTTTATGTTTGGATATCTTTTCTAAACAAAGGATTACGATGGGATACAATTCCCACCCTGCTATAGGCTTATATAAACTGATAGGACCTCAGTGATAGACACTTTCTCTTGCAGAATGTTCACCAGGGACACAGTATCTTAATCATGCACAGTCACCAAGCAGCTGTTCCACAAATAACAGTCTTTAGGATTCTGGCCCATCACTTACCCTTCTCTGCACCATCAAGCTACATAACCCACAATCACTATCCAACGGTGCTACATCCTACAATCTAGAGGATCCTGGTCCATTGACTACCAGCTTCTGCAAAAACCTGCACATCTAGGGTCATATGAATCATTCCCCTGATGGATCTGTGTCTCTGGGATACCTTCTAGTGAATCACTGAATCCAACAGCTATAGAGAAACCACCTGCCGATAGAAACCAACATAGTTTTCTTACTATATTAATTATGAAATATAATAGAAAGTTCAAGCATTTGAATATTCAATGTGAATCATTACCATGTGTTTCAACAACACATTTGGCAAATACTGAAAACTTGAACACTGAGGATTGTGATAACGCACAGTTACAACAAACATTGTGGAAAATAATGTTTTCATTCATAATTGGTTATGTAAAGTCATAGCTTATCATGCTGGTCAGGCAGACTTGTTGAGTGTTTCTGTTTCTAAACTCTTGAACTCTTTATTTTTTTTTGACATTTTAAATGCTAACTCCAAAACAATGAAATAGAGTTTCTTCTTCTACTATCTATTACATCATTAAGCAATGTAAAACACGCTTAGAACAAATGATCAGTGTACATCTATTCAGATCAGGTAATTCATGAGAGAAAATACTTTAAATAATGAGATACTAGAAACGAAAAAATAAATAGAACTGGTTTTTAAAAGAACTACTGTTTGCTAAAAAAATACACTAATAAATTTGGTAGATAATAACACTTGTATTTCATGATTAGGGACTTTGTTTTGTCCACCTTCTAAATAACATCTAGAGAAACAGGCCTATCTCATTCCAAAGAAAACATAGTCAAAGTCTATGTATTAAAACCTCTGCCTGTCTCTGGTAAGAAAATGGTAACGCACTTTTCAAGGAATTCATACTTCAAGTCAATTTAAATATGATGATGTTGTTTTTAATTGAATATAGTCCAAGAAATATACCCGTGTTTTAATTTCTTACCAGATGCCATCAAGTAGATTCTATGAGTTTTAGTTTAGAACTACTCTCTGTATGTCTCTAGGTCAAGACCTCAATAATATTAATTCACTACTTTATTTTGAGATGCCTCTTGGTGGATTTGAACTATTAACCAGTAGTTTGATACTAGCTCAATGCTTAACAGTTTGCACTACCTAAGGATTCTTTTTAGTTTCTTAGAATTGACATAATAAAATATAAAAAAGGTTTAAAGGAGTAGAAATTTATTTTCTCATAGTTTTCTAGATTAGCAGTGTAAATCAGTGTTGCAGCCATGTTAACTAACTCCTGTGAGCCTTTCTCCTAGTTTCTGGTAACTGCTGGGAGTCCTTGGAGTTCCTAATGGGCTTGCAGACACATCAGCCTCTACAGACACATGGCTTTTTCTTTTGTCTCTTTTTTGTGTGTCTGTCTCCCCCTTTACAACACACCACTCAGAAGGGATTAATTTAGGACCTAAGCTATATTGATATACCTGAGTAACAAAACAAAGAAAAAATCTGCATTAAACAAAACTTAAAAAAGAAAACTTATATTCCCAAATGGGATCCTCTTTACAAATATAGGAAGAGAAATGTCAGTGTTTATTTTTAGATGGCATAGCAACTCAATGACACATAACAATAACAGTTCACTTTTTAACAATCTGACTAACAAAAGATTTTTGATGCTGAGTAGAATTTAGAAATTTGTTAATGTATCTAGTGTCTCTTTGAGTCAAAAATATCTGGAGTCACACAAGAGTCCCTAAGTTCAGTCCTAAAGTATGGAATATGTCTTTAAACATTGTCTGCCTCGCAGAATCTCCAGAGAAAGTTGAACTATAAAAATTAAAGCGATAGTCATGTAAGATGGGCACCTTGTTTTGGCCATAAAAGATCTCTCTTAAGAAAAGCATTTATATATCATTTGACCAGACAACATGTACTGAAGAGCAGCAATGTCAATCTAGAAATTAGGGTGCACCCGATTCAGGCCATAATCTTTGCAATTACTTGCTATGCTTCAGAAAGCTGGACAATGATTAGGGGTGAGTGAAGGAGAATTGATGCCTTTGAGCTGTGGTGCTGGAGAAGAGTGTTAAATATACCATGGATTGTTACGAGAAGAAACAGGCTCATTCTAGAAAGGGTGAGACCAGGCTGCTCCATGGAGGCAAGGATTCTGAAGCTTTGTCTGACATACTTTGGACATGTTGCAGGGAAGGAACAGTCCTTGGAGAGGGACATGATGCTTGGTAGGGTGGAAGGACAGCACGGGAGAGGAAGATACTCGATGAGATGGTTTGATTCAATGACTGGGGTCCTGGGGGGTATATATGTTGGAGACAGTAAGATTGGTGCAGGATAGAGCAAGTTTTAGGGCTGTCGTACATAGGGTTAATATGAATCACAAGTACTCAAGGGCACATAACAACAGGAAACATGTTACTGGATTTCGTAGAATTTGTGGTGTTCTTGTAGGTAAGAAGTTTTAATGTTCACCTAAAAGTAAGATAATCGAATCCATCAGCTTCTTCATGGGAGAAAGACAATCTTATGTGATTTACTCCTTCTTAAAACTGGCTGGAGGGTCAATTATGAGTCAGTTCTTAGTCAGCAGCATGTAACAACAACAAAATTTTATGCAATGTATACACACACACCCAATCTTTTCAAATGTTTTGCGATAATTAATGGACGTGTGTATATCCTCAAAAACCTTTTAACTTTCACTTGTTTATTTGCTGTGGATTCCAAACATACATGAGGCTCCAGGCTGTTTTTAAGAGGCTGTAAACTTCCCAGGAAGAGATTGCCCATTTTTCTCCTTGGAGCAGCTGGTGGGTTAAATAAAACTGTCTGCCTTTGGGTTGGCATCATAACACCATACCCTATAGTCCACCAGAGCTAAGTGGAGGGTAGTAAAAAATTAAGTGAAAAATTAAAAAAGAATGGCGACAGTAAATGCAACTGTATTTGTATGTGTTGTTGAAATGATTCAAGTTTTCTGGGTATATTGGTTATGCAGGTGGTGAAATTTCTTTTTCCCCTTCTATCGTTCCAACCTCCCTATGCCCCCACCCGCTGCCTCAGAAGACATTTAAGGGAGCTCTGATGACATGGTCCATAGAGAGCTAAAAAAGACAGCACTTCTCTGATGGTTTGAATCCTTCAGTGGTTCTGCAAGAGAAATATGAGCAATGTTCTCCAGTGGGCTTTTACAGCCATGGAAAAATCACCAAAATGTCAGGTGTGAGTTGATTTTGACTCAGGTAGCCATAGTTTGCTTTTTCAAGGATTCTGAGTCTCTGTCTAATGTACTTTGGACATGTTGTGAGGAGAGACTGGTCCTTGGAGAAGGACATCATGCTTGGGAGGGTGGAGGGACAGTGCAGGAGGGGAAGGCCCTCTATGAGGTGGATTGACTCAGTGACTGGGATAATTGGGATGGGAGTGTCAGAGACAGTGTGATTGGCACAGCACAGAGCAGAGTTTAGGGCTGTTGTACATAGGGTCGCTATGAGTCGCAAGTGACTCGACGGCACATAACAACAACAACATTTTGCAGCAGTAGTGGTGGCCAAGTGGCAAGAAGCTTCCCTGCAATGCCGAAGAACTGCCCTTGGAGCAGCTCTGTGAGAAGGATGGGCAAACTTCGGAGCAATTAACTACGTTTGAAAACTCACTCGTTGGTCAACTAAGGGTCGTTTCTAACTCTACCTTACACAACAACAACAGTGGTATTACAATGCCAAAGACAGGGGTAAGAATATTGAACTACACTTAAGTGTTGATAGAAGATTATGTGCTACAGATTCACAGAAAATCACAGCTAAATCTAAAATAAGAAGAAATAGATTTTTCAATAACTGATGGTTTCCCTTATTCTATAAATGTGGGAAATTCATTTGCACGTTACTTCACAGTGGTGGGTCTTGCTTTTGAGAATCAAGAGAAACACAGATCTTTTTTTAGAACACTGTAAATGCTGATATTACTCACTATTTATAGATTAACACCGAATACATTTGATTTTCCACATTGTTAACAAATTCATATAAAAGTGCTTGTATTAGAGACATACATTCTCACTAGGAGAGACAATAGAATTGAGCTTACATGACAATGGAGCCCTCTAGGTTCAAGAAACAGAACACCTTAGTTCTTTGTGCTGTTGCTATTCTGTAAGTTAAGTAACACTTGAAGACACTATTTTAGCTGAAATTATTGTTAAGAAACTTTCGTCTACTATCTCTTACCTTTTTTTGTTTAATTTTTAGAGAAACTGCAAAGAAAACGTAATAGTTATAATACCAATTTTCCTTTTATCACCTCATAAAATGTTTTCTTACATGACATCATTAACTAAAAGGTGACATCTGCAATTATGTGAGACATCCGCTTACCACCACCCCCCAAAGTATATATCAGAGATTATGGTTCTGAAATGCTAATTGAATTAGCAAAATGGTGATAGTTGTGATAATTAAGATAATAGTAATTTTTATAAATATTAGACAAAGTAAGGATAAATTTTATATGTAGAAAGTAGAGAAAACAATAAAAATTAATTTTCTGTTATTTTGTTAAGAATAAAATGTGAAATTCTGCTTGTTGACAGTTAATTTAGGAATTCATTTTGTTCTTACCTAAATCTCTAGGTTGTGAATATATCTTGAGAATAGAGGAGATAAGAGTTTAAAACATTAGCACTTTACATACATAAAAGAAGTCTGAAATATTAATATTTTAAATTTTCTCTTTATTTTTAGCTGATAATTCATCCATTTATTTGGTTACTATTTACTAACAGTGCCTTTGTTAAGTACTCTGTTAAGTACTTGAAATTTAACAGGGAGCAAAAAAAAATTTCGTACTGTTTGCTAGTTAAATTGAGAGAGTTATTATGGGGTGAAGAAAACATAATATTGAAAGGTTAGGGGCTCTGATATTCTTTTGTGTTTACAACATCTATCAAATCTGATAGAAAATTTCAAAGCCATTGTTCCATTGTATTTTAATGAAATACATTTATTTCATGTGAATTTAAGAAAATATTTATTTTGTTGTTGTTGTTGTTCTTAGGTGCTGTTGAGCCAAGTACAACTCAAAGTGAGTCTATGAACAACAGACCTGAATCCTGTCCTCTTCTCATCTTTGATACACTTGAGCCCATTGCTCCAGTCACCATATCAACTGACCTCATTGAAGATCTTCTTCTGAATTCTTCTGTCATTCTTATTCATTGTCCAGCTCTCAGAAATACTTTCCTTTATTTTCTATTTGGAAACTATGATCATTTGGGAACAGTAAACTGTGAAGTGATTTTTGTTCTACTAAATAGCTCTATAGATTAATTATTCCAGGTACAAATTTTCTCAATGAGGTGAGAAAGGCTTGTTAGAAAATAAAAGGCTACAGATGAAAAGGTCCTCAGATAACATTTGTCTGGATATAGTCAAAGGCTTCAAATACTCAAGATGAGAATCTCTTGTGATTAACCAGTTGCTGCCATTCATAAGCCAAATAACTGGCTGCATAGCTAATTAAATTTTCTTTTAACTAGTTTTCAGTTTGGGGAGGAAAGATTATTGATTTATAATTGTATTTATCTTTATAAATCTCTGTATAAATATGTTACATCTCAGTGTTCAAAAGTTTCCAAAGTAGAAGACTTCCCCCCTCCACTTTTAAGGTTGAAAAGTATTTTTAAAGCGAATTTTTTCCATGAATTATTTAATGTTTGTTTTCTTTTCAACATCAGATATTAAGGCAAATTTGTTTCCAGGAATAGAATGGTAAGAATCTCTACTAAAGTTAAATATCTTACTAGGGTTTTTAGAGATCTGCCATTGTTTCTCTTGCAACTCATTTCCAAATGAGCAATGAAGCAGGCAGTTTATTGATAAATATGACCCAGTAATATTTGATAAGTATTCATTTATTTCTAGAAGTATAGTCAGAGAATAAAGATTTATCAGGGACTAGGAATGTAATGATTAGATGTCAACAACAGAGAAAATAAACAATTATCTAAGAGGAGCTTTTGTCTTCTGTTTAAATTCTCGTTCTATGATCTATCTATTCTTGGGGGAAAAATAAGAATTTGAACTTGAATGAATAACATTCCCACTATCTTCTGTTGAAACTTGCTGAATCTAGGAAAAGTTCAGAAAACTTCTATTTACTAGAAAATTGTCCTAGTAGTGACCATTATGCCCACAATCATATTAAATGATTTTACTAATACATAGCAACATTGCACTTCAACATAAAGTAAGAAAAAGTCCTCTCAACTAGAGCAATACAGCATCATAATAAACTGATAAACTGTTGAGATTTTATTTGAATGAAAATCAGTGGCCACAAGAGTAACAGTAAAGAAATTACACAACTAATACATGGGTCAAATCTACTACAAAGGGCCTTTTTTACAAGTGCGCCAAAGTAATCATGTCACTATCAGGACTCTTGTATGCCTGAACCAAGCCATATAAGTTTCAATGAAATCATATGCATGTGAAATTTTGACATTGATCAAATAAGACTGAGGAAGAGTTAATGTTTTTCAGTCATGGTGTTGGTGAAGAATCTTGAATACACATGGACTGTCAAAAGAATAAGCAAATCTGTCTGGGATAAAAGTCCAGCCAGAATGCTTCTTAGAGATAAGGATGAAGAGAATTTTTATCATATATTGTGTGCATATTATCAGAAAAAGCCAGTTCTTAGAGAAAGACATCATGTTGGCAATGTCTGAGGAAAAGAGGAAGACTCTCAATGAGATGATTTGATAAAGTAGTGGCTGTTCAATCTTTGAAGTAACATCACTGGCTCAGACACACCTACCTCCTTTACCTCATTTACTGTGTCAATCCATTTCCTCCACAGTCTTCCTCTCTTGCACTGTCCTTCTACCCTACTAAGCATGGTGCTCTTCTCCAAGGACTGGTCCCTCCAGGTAACATGCCCAAAATATGTCAGACAGAGCTTCAAAATCCTTTTTTTCCAAAGAGCAACTTGGTTTTATGATCTTGATGACAAACTTATTTGTTCTGTTGGCAGTCCATGAAGTGCTCTATACTCTTCTTCTGCACTACAATTCAAAGGCATCATTTTTTCTTCTGTCATCTTCAGTCATTGACCAGATCTCTGTTATACAGTAAGTGATTGAGAAGACCATGGCCTGGATCACTGGATCAGGCACACCTTAGTCTATAGACTGACATTACCCTTCTCCTCTTTAGCAAATTCCCTGACAGCATATTTTCCCAAAGCAATTACTCTTTTTTTTAATCATTATACTAGTTTATTTACAAAACACTTAATCTTTTGATTTTCTAAGTTGGTGGCTAGTGCCAAGGGTGTCGATTATGGAATGAAGCAAGCTGAAATTGTTGATAATTACAGTCTTTTCTCCATCTATCACAATGTTTTCTTAATGTTACGTTTCAATCCCTACTGAAGACTGCAATCCTTGACTTTCTGTAGCAAAAGATTCAGGCCCTTTTCAGTTTCAGCAAGCAAGATTTTGCCATCTGCATAATGGAGGCTGTTGATGAATCTTCCTCCACTCTGATGCCATATTCCTCTTCAAAAAGCCCAGCCTTCTAAATGATCTATTCTGCATATAGATTGAAAAGATATGGAGACAGGACACATACCTGATTCATTCCTTTCCCGATTTTGAACCATGTATTTCCTTCACATAATCATTGAGGACTCTCCTTCATCGGGTCGCTATGAGTCGCCTGCGACTTGACGCCACTTAACAACAATAATATATCAGCACAGAGAGAGAGATCAGCTGGCCCAGTGGACAGAAGGCGATGCTACCAAGCCAAAGGAGGGTGACTTTTAATCCGCAGTCCTTGGGCCTGTCTTTCATTGTTTTTGTTCAGACATTCCTCTAGGTCGTATAGCCCTGGTGTACAAGTTGCTGTACCAAGGTCAGTTGTGGTTGCTGTGAGGCTGAACACTGTGACACTGATGTGTCAAATGCGTTAATGGCTGGTTACCCAATGCGGACAGAGAGTGGGGTGGAGCTCCCTGGTCAAAAGAAACTTGGAAGGAGGAGTGGCATAAACTTCATTAATAGCTTGCCTCCAGAAACTCTTTGAACCTGGAGAGAGGATGAGAGATACCAAGCGTTGAGGACTCTCCTTCATAGGGTCACTATGAGTCACCTGTAATTCAATGAAACGTAACAACAGTGTTTCCTTGCTCTGTTTTGACAACTGCTTCCTGGTCCAGATAAAGGTTTCACAATACCACAGTCAAGTGTTCTTGAATTCCCATCCTTCCCAAGGTTAGCCACAGGTTATGGTGTCCACACAGTCAAAGGCTTTTGAAGCACAGATAAGCATTCTTCTGATTTTGCTTTTAGCCAAGATCCTTCTGACACTGGCTATGATTTCCCTGGATATTAGTGATATTGTTTGATAATTTCCACATTCTAGGGTTACTAGCATTAGGTTAATTTGTGAAAGAAAGAAGAAATACAGAGGCAAGCACAGTGTACTGTCAGAGTCAGACAGCGAACTTGGGAGTGAGGAGGGAAAAATACATCTGAACACTGAGTACTGGTACTTGTATGGCCTTCTCTTTCCTCTTGCTTACTTCTCTATTAGGAGGCTTTTCTTTTTTCCCCCCATTAGTGATGACAGCCAGTTTCAGCTTTTATGGTGGATGCAGGTGGCTTAATGGCAAGAAACTGTGTTGCAATCCCAAAGGCACATGGTTTGAGGCCACCAGCAGCTCCGTGGGAGAAGGATCGCCAATCTCCCCCCTCTCAATGAAATGCCTCTAAAAACCCACTGGAAAGTCAGGTATGGGTTGGTTCTGACTCTGTGGTACACCACCAGCACCACAATAGGTTACTACAATTCCCCAAGGTCTAGGTGTCTCTGGCACCACACAGGAATCTATGCAGTACGGAGTGGCAATTTGTCCAAAGAAGTGGCAGTTGGTGGTGGTCCTAGCTTCGTTTGATCACTTCCTCCTTGGACCTCCCTCTCCTTGTTGTCTTATTCTCTCTGAACCTAACAGTGGTAACAAAGATTGAAACATAGCAGCAATTGTAATAATGACATACACTTGAGTTTGGTATATTGTATATAGAGCCAAAGCAAAGTGAAGAAATCAAGACCTTAAGGAACTGAACAGAAGATTTCAAAGGGCAGTGCAGAAATATTGTAATGAAATGTGCAAAGACATGAAATCAGAAAATCAAAAGAATCAAATGTGCTTGGTATTTCTAAAGCTGAAGAAACTAAAGAACAAAGTCAAGTGTCGAGTTCCAATACTTAAGGATGCTATGGAGTAGAATATTATATAATCCAGGAACCATTAAAAGATGGAAAGAGTATACAGAGTCACAGTACCAAAAAGAATTGGCTGACACAGAAGAATTTCATGAAACAACAAATGATCAAGAGACAATGCTGATGAAGGAGGAAGTTCTAACTGCTCTGAAGGAATTGGCATAAAATTATGGTCTCAGGAATTGGTGGCATACCAGTTGACATATTTCAACAAACAGATGCTGGCCTGGTCATACTCACCACGTTGAGCCAAGAAATCTGTAGTACAATTACTTGGTTAACTTACTGGAAGTTGTTATGTGCCGTCTAGTCGCTTGTGACTCATAGCAACCCTATGTACAACAGCCCTAAACCCTGCTCTATCCTGTGCCAATCACACTGCCTCTGACACAACTATCCCAATTTTCCCAGTCACTGAATTAATCCACCTCAAAGAGGGTCTTCCCCTTCTGTGCCGTCCCTCTATCCTCCCAAGCATTATGTCCCTCTCCAAGGACTTGTCCCTCCTTACAACATGTCCAAAGTATGTCAGACGAAGCCCCAGAATCCTTGCCTCCAAGGAGCAGCCTGGTTTAACCCTCTCTAGGATGAATCTGTTCGTTTTATTGGAAGTCCATGGTACATTCTATACTCTTCTCCAGAACCACAGCTCAAAGGCATCAATTCTCCTTCTATCCTTCCTAGTCATTGTCCAACTCTCTGATGCATAACAAGTGATTGCAAAGACCATAGCCTGTATCAGATGCACCTTAGTCTTCAGAGTGACACCATTGCTCTTCAATACCCTGGAGAGTTCCCTAAGAGCAGACTTTCCCATCACAATACACTTTTTTTATTTCCTGGCTGCTGGTGCCAAGAGTGTTGACTGTGGAGTCACATAGACTAAAGAGATTGAGATTTAATCCTATCCCAAAAAAAGGTAATCTAGCAGAATATGGAAATTATTGAATAATATCACTAATATCACACACAAACAAAATTCTACTGATGATTATCCAAAAATGAATGAAACCATAAATTAACAGAGAACATACAAGAAATGCAAGCTGGATTTAGAAAAAGGCATGACAGAGACATTATCACCAATGTCAGATGGATCTTGGCTAAAAGCAAAGAGTACCAGAGGAATGTCAATCTGTGCTTTATTAACTATGCAAAGTTATTTGGCTGAGTAGATCACAACAAATTGTGGCTAAACTTGAGAAGAATGGGAATCCTAGAACACTTGGTTGTGCTTACGGCAAACCTATACCTGTACCAGGAGGCTGTCTTTAAGCCAGAACAAGAAAACACTGTATGGTTTAAAATTAGGAAAGGAATGTGTCAGAGATGCATCCTATCTCCACACCTTTTTAATCTATTTGCAGAACAGATCTTCAAGATGCTGAACTTTATGAGGAGAACTGTGACACCAGGATTGAAGGAAGACTCACCAATAAACTAAGCTATGCGGATGATACAACCTTACTTTTTGGAACTGAGAAGGACCTGGAACATTTGCTGCAGGAGGCCAAAGATGATAGTCTTCAATATGGATTGAAGCTAAACATCAAGAATACAAAGATTCTCACCACTCGGTCAATTGGCAGCTTCATGGTGGATGGAGAAGGGATTGAGTTAGTTAACAGTTTCATCTTTCTCAGCTCCACAATCAACATTCTGGGCATCAGCAGTTAGAAAATAAAAACACAAATTACAATGGAGAAGTATGCTGCCAGGGGCCTCTCCAGATTGCTCAGGAGAAATGATGCCTGACCCAGGCCATGGTCTTTGTAATTATTTGTTATGCATCAATGAGCTGAACAATAACTAAGGATGACAGATAAAGAATTGATGCCTTCAAGTTGTGGTGCTGGAGAAGGGCATTGAATATACCATTTACAGGCAGGAAAAAAAATAGGTCTGGGTTGGAGAGGGTGAACCAAATTTCTTCTTGGAGGCAAGGATTTTGAAGCTCCGTCTCACATATTTTGGGCACATGGCTAGGAGACACTGGTCCTTGGAGAAGGATATCACTTTTGGAAGGGTGGAGGTACTGCACAGGAGAGGAAGACCCTAGATGATGTGGATTGACATGATAACTGGGGTTATGGGATTAGTCAAAGTCAGTGAGACTGGCTTCGGATCGGAGAGGGTTCAGAATTGTACAAAAAGTCATCATGAATTGCAAGCAATTCAATGGCACATAAAAACAACAAGAACATCACTATGAGTCAGAGTTTGCTCAATGTTATAAAAACAGTATACTGTTGCCAAAATTTTTTCCTAGACTATAGGTTTTCTTTCACTCTACTGGAAATTTTTTTTTTAATGTACACAGGAGCTTGAATTTCAGAGGTCCCATTCATCAATGTTATGTTCTCCTGGTTGTGTATTTCCTACTGCATTTATGAGCCAATTTATACCATAAGCAAAGGCTTCTAGATTTTTCCCATTTTGTCTCTTAGGATCTTCGTGGTTTGGAGCTTAGCCCCTAGGTCTCTGATTTAACTTTAGTTGATTTTTGTGTATGATGTGAGATATGGATATTAATTCAGCTTTCTGAAGATAGAAGTGCAGTTTTGTCTGAAGGTCAAAGTCCACATTTGTCAGCCCTATTTTTTGAAGAGGTTGTGATTTCCCCATCTGGTAGATTTTAATGCACTTGTGCATAGGTAGATGGATTAATTTCTGGATTCTCAATTCTATTCCATTGGTCTATGTGTTTATCATAGACAATGACCAAAGACAACAGAAGAAAACTTCATGCCTTTGAGTTGTGATGCTGGAAAAGAACATACCATGGACTGCTAAGAGGATGAATAGGTTTATCCTGCAAAGGGTGAAACCAAGCTGCTCCTTGGAGGCAAGGATTTTGAAGCTCTGTCTCACATAATTTTTGGCCATGGGGTCAAGAGGAGCCATGCAGAAGGTGGAGAAGGACATCATTCTTGGAATTGTGGAGGGACAGGGTAGGAAAGGAAAACTATTTTAACAACCAATGTTAGACAGTATCTAGCAAAGAACAATAGCCAAAATTAGCAGGGTTGAAAACTTGGGATTACTAGTCTAACACCACAAGCCTTAAGGCTCAGTTGTTTACATGCACATTTTGGGAGCTGCCTAGACTATGTTCTGTTATTAATCTGGATTACAACATTTTTACTTCCCCAATGTGATTCTGTGTGGTCTGTGATTTATTTTATCAGATTTTGGACCCAGCGATAGGATTGGTGATAGGTTCCAAGACCAGGGAGTGCTATGTCTCCCATTCCATTTTTGTTTTTAAGACATCATCCGATGTCTCCTTCCTTTCCAAATAAACTTGCCTATTGCTTTTTCTATATCTTTGAAAAATGAATTTTATTTCTGTATTGGGATTGCAGTGAACAGGTAAATTGCTTTTGGTAGGAGTGTCATTTTTACTACATTGAATCTTCCTATCATGAACAAAGAACGTTTTCCCATTTCATCAGGTCTGTTATTGCTACTTGCAGTAGTATTTTGTAATTTTCTTTATAGAAGTTTTTTGTGCCTCTAGTTAAGTTTATTCCCAAGTATCTCAATTTGGTTTTGGCTGGTATAAATTGTATTGCCTCTCAATTTCCTTCCTTGTGTTTTCTTTGTTACTATGGAGGAATCCTATTGATTTTTATATATTGATCTTACATGTTGCCACTCTACTGAACTGGTCTATTGGGTCTGAAAATTGTTTTGTTGAGTCTTTGGTCTCTTTTGTGTGCACTATCATATTGTCTTCATATAAAAAAAGTTTTGCCACCTCTTGCAGATCTAGATGTCTCTTATTTTCTTCTCTTGTGTATTGCCCTACATAGTACTTTCAATAAAAGATTGAATAGGAATGGTGAGAGTGAGAATCCTTGTTTGGATCCTCTTCTCAAAGGGAATGCTTTCTTTTTTTTTTTCCATTGAAAGTCATGTTGGATCTTGGGTTTGTGTATGTAATTTTGACTATGTTAAAGAAATTTTCTTCTATCCTTATTTTGTTGAGTATTTTAATGAGGAAAGGATGTTGGATTTTATCAAAGGGCTTCTCTGCATCAATTAATAGTATTACATGGTCATTGCTCTTTGCTTTGTTAATGTGATGATTTATGTTGATTGTTTTTCTTCTGTTGAACCATCCTTGCATAACTGTTAGAAATCCCACTGGGTCATGATGAATTATATTTTTTAATATATTCTGTTAGATTCTATTGGCCAGAATTTTGTTAAGGATTTTTGCAATGATAGTCATGAGAGGTATTGGTCTGAGTTTTCCCTTTTGACAATATCTTGCTGATTTTGGTATTAATTAAGGTTATGCATACTTCATAGACTGACTCTGAGAGTAGTTCTTCTCTTCCTATTTTTTAAAATAATTTAAGTAAAATTGGTCATATTTCATCCTTGAATTTTTGGTGGAATTCAGCTGTGAAACCATCTGCACTAGGACATTTTATATGTGGGAGTCAAACACTTTATTTTTAAAAAATTTTGACACATTGAGCTTCCTATAAATAGCACCAAATTTTTCTTATGTTATAATATTTTTTATCATTAGTAAAAATCTCAAAAAGAAATAAAAACATTAAAAATTAGGCTTTTATTTTAAAAAAGTTAATATTTCTCTTAAAGAGACTAAGTCTGTGAATCATAGTAAGTTGTGGATAGCATGGGAAAATGGAAATTCCTTAACAGTTAGTTGTGCTCATGTGAAGCCTGTACAGAGACTAAGAAGCAGTCTTGAGAACAGAATAAGGCGTTACTGCATTACTTTAAATGAGAAAATAGTGAACCTGGATTGCATCCTTTGACCATACCTGTTTAATTCTTATGCTGAACAACTAATTTGAGAAGCCGGATTATATAAAGAAGACTCTAGCATTGAAGTAAGACTAATTAGCAACTTTTGATACGGAGGTGATACTGCCTTGTTTGAAGAAAATTAAAATTTTAAGCACTTACTGACGAAAGTTAAAGCCTAATTTTCCATATAAATAAAACAAAAATCTTCACAACTGTACCAATAGACAATCATATGATAAAAAGAGAAAGAATTGAAGTTGTCAAAATATTCCCTTTTCCTAGGAACTACAATGGAGCAGCAATCAAAAATTAAAGAACATCTTGCAATTAGACAAATATTTTGCAAAAAAACATTTTTTTAAAGTGTTGAGGAGGAAAGATAACACAATGAGGGCTATAATATACCTTATCAATCCATATTTTAAATCACCACATAGGCATTTGAAGGCTGGGCAATGGATAAGGAAATCTGTAAAATAAATCATGCTTTAAATTACGATGTTGGAGAAGAATAATATTAATATACTATGGAATTCTAAAGGAAAAAAAAATCTCTTGTGGAAGGACTTCAGCCAGAATGCTCATCAAAGGGAGAATGGTAGGATTTATTCAATGGGCAGGCTATCAGGAGAGACCAGTCCTTGAAGAAATACATCATGTGAATGCAGTCGTTGTTACATATCACTGAATCAAAACCAAGTCATTACTGCCCTCCAGCAGATTTTCAAGGCATTTTAAATCACATGGGACGATATTCTCTACCTTTCTGTGGTGGAGCACTTAGTGGATTTGAATAGCTTACCTTTGGGATGGTTTACCACTAGGCTAACAGAGCTCCCTGAAGAAAGTAGAATGTCATTAAAAAAACAAAAAAGGAAAATGAAGACACTCAAGGAGATTAATCAGCACCACAGCTGCTATATTGAGTGGGCTTAAGGACAACGGATAACATGGGGATGATGGACAACCAGACAGTATATTGTTCTGTTGTAGATAGGGTCACTGTGAGCTTCAGCTGACTAAACAATACCCAACAGAAACTCTCTGGTAAACCTATGACTAAATCATGTATTAAGAAGCATGCTGTAGGAGACTGTGGGCTTTAAGGTCTGTTAATTGAATTTAGAGATTGACTAAACTATTTGGCATCATCATCATCTGTCAAATGGTTCTTTATGAAAATGATGAGAAAATGTATGAGCAATTCTAAGAAGAGTTATTGACAGGAAAGAATTTTCAAAAGATAATATTTGAATGGCCAACAGACCCATGAAGAAATGCTCAAAAATCACTGGCAATAAAAGAGATGTAAATCAAAACCACAATGAGATATCATCTTACTCCAGTAGCAGTGGCAAAATTTAACAGGAGAGCAAGTAATAAATATTGGAGAGGATGTGGCAATATAGGAACTCTTATACATTGTTGGTGGGATTGTAAAATGGCACAAGCACTCTTGAAGGCAGTTTGGCATTACCTCAGAAAGCTGAACATAAAAAATATTCCATATGATCCAACTATTTTGTTGCTTGGGATAAACCCTGAGAAAATGAGAACTAAGGTTCAATGAGAGATTTGTACAGCAATGTCATAGCAGCGTCATTGTTCACCATTGCAAGAACATGGAAATAGCCCAGATGTCCAACCACAATAGAATTGATTGAGAATTTATAGTACATTCACACAACGGAATACTGTGCAGCACACAGGAACAATAATATTGTAAATCACTACTTAACTTGTGAGGGACTGGAGAACATTTATGTTGAATGAAATAACTCAGTTCCATTAGGACAGATACTGTACAAAACCATTATTGTAGAATGAGGATGAAGATTCAAAGGGGAAGAAGTGGAAGCAGAGGGGTAAGGATGGGCAGTGGGAGGAATGTTAATCATAGAGTCACACAATTTGATGGGCAGTGTGTGAAGGGAATGTGAAGGATCCAGTGTGAAAAATGTGTTCAGAGACTTTGTTAATAAATCAGTGTAAAGACAAACAAACTAACAAAAAAACACCCAGAAAGCAGTTGCTTTCCTCCAGATTGAGATTTACAGTGACCCTATAAGTAGAAATCAGCTTCACAGAACATGCAATGACTGATTTTTTCAGAGATAGATTCACAAATATTTTTTCTTATAAGTCTCTTGGGTGGTGAAATTGGTTAACATTCTTTTTATCTTTTTGTTGTTGTTAACATTCTTGACTCCTGATGGAAAGTTGTGAGTTCCTGCAGAGTAGCCTCAGAAAAGTTACATATTTTATTACTTTTTATAATATAGATACGTTTTTGTTATGTGCTGTCCAGTTGCTTGCAACTCATAGCAACCCTATGTACAATAGCTCTGAACCCTGCTCTATCCTGTACCAATCTTATTGTCTCTGACACATCTACCCCTAATACTCCAGTCACTGAGTCAATTCATCTCATCGAGGGTCTTCTCCACTTGCACTGTCCCTCTACCCTCTCAAGCATGATGTCCCTCTCCAAGGACTGAACCCTCCTTGCAACATGCCCAAAGTATGTCAGACAGAGCTTCAGAATCCCTATATCCAAAGAGTAACTTGGTTTCACCCTCTCCAGGATAAACCTGTTTGTTCCCCTAGCAGTCCACGGTATATTCAATATTCTTCTCCAGCACCACAGCTCAAAAGCATCAATTCTCCTCCTATCATCCCTAGTCATTGTACAGCATTCTGATGCAAAGCAAGTAACTGCAAAGACTATGGCCCAGATAAAGCACACCTTAGTCTCCAGGGTAACATTGTAGTTCTTCCATACTCTAGACAGGTCTCTGATAGCCATCTTTCCCAATGCAATTCATATTTTTATTTGCTAGCTGCTGGTACCAAGAGTGTTTTAACCATCTCAATATTTTTATGATGGTGGCTATCAACCCAGTGGTGAGAATCTTTATTTTCTTGATGTTGAGCTCCAATATACACTTAAGGCTGCAGTCATTAGCCTTCTGCAGCAAATCTCTCAGGTCCTCCTCAGTTTCAAGCAAGATTGTGTCATCTGCATAACTCAGGTTGTTGTTGAATCTTCCTCTATACCTGATGACACATTCCTACTCAAAGAGTCCAGCCTACCTGATGATCTGGTCCACAAATAGATTGAAAAGATATGGAGATAGGACACATCCTTGGGGTACACCCTTCCTGATTTTGAGCCATATACAGTGTTTCCTTGTTCTGCTCTGATGGTTGTTACCTGGTCCAAGTGTAGGTTTCACGTTAGCACACAAGTATTCTGGGATTCCCATTCTTCTCAGAGTTAGCCACAGTTCGTTGTGATACACACAATTGAATGCCTTTGCATAATCAATGAAACACAGGTAAACTTTCCTCTGGTACTCTGCGTTCAGTTAAGATCCACTTAACATTGCCTATAATATCCCTAGTACCACGCCCTCTTCTGAATCCAGTCTGCACATCTGGCTGTTCTCTGTTGATGTGCTATTCCGGTTGTTTTCAGATATTTTTCAGCAGAATCTTGCGTGGATGTGATATTAATGATATTGTTCAATAATTTCTGCACTCTGCCAGGTCACTTTTCTTTGGGATGGGAACAAATATGGATCTCTTCCAGTCAATTGGCGAGGTGGTTGTTCTTCATATTATTTGGCACAATTTGTTGAGCACATTCAGGGCAGGGTCTGTATGTTGAAATATGTTAATTTGTATGCCATCAATTCCTGGGGACATTTTTTTTACCCAATTCCTTCAGAGCAGCTTGGTCTTCTTTCACCACCAGAGTCTGTTGTCATACATTGTTTCATGAAATTTTCTGTTGCAGCCAATTCCTTTTGATACAGTCACCCTATACTTTTTCCATCTTCTTTTAATTCTTCCCAAATCATTTAATATTCTGCTCCATAGCATCCTTAAGTATTGCAACTTAAAGCTTCAATTTATTTTTCAGTTGCTTCTGCATAAGAAATCGCCAAATTAGTTCACTTTTCATTTTCCGACTCCAGGTCTTTTCACAGTTCTTTATTGCTTTGTCTTTTCGTGCTGCCCTTTGAAATCTTTTGTCCAGCTCCTTAACTTCTTGACTTCTTCCATTTGCTTTGGCTTCTTGGTGCTCTAATGAAATATTCAGTCTCATCTGACATCTATCTAGGTCTTTTCTTCCTCTTCTGTGCTTGTGATGGCGTTTTGCATTCTTTCATAAATGATAATCTTGATACTCTCCCACAACTCATCTGGTTCTCATTAGCGTTCAAGGCCTCAAACCTGATCCTGAGATGGTTTTGAAAATCAGGTGAGATAGACTCAAGGTCAAATTTTCATTCCTGTGGATTTGATTTAACCTTCTTTAACTTCAGTTTGAACTTGCATATGAGTAAAGTTTATAGTCTGTTCCATAATCATCACCTGGCCTAGCTTTTACAGCTGATATTGAGTTTCTCCAGTGATTCTTTTCACAGGTGTAATGGATTTGATTCTTATGTATACTATCAGGTGAAATCCATGTGTATAGGCTGTGTTTATGTTATAAAAAGTATTTCCAATGAATAAATCCTTGATTGTACAGTATTCTATCATTCTATCTCCAGTATCATTTCTTTCACCAAGTCTGTGTTTTCAGACTATTGCTCCTTCTTGCCTGTTTCCAACTTTTGCATTCCAGTCACCCATTATTTAATTAATACATCTTGATTGCATATTCCATTGATTTCTGACTGCAAAAGTTGATAGAAATCTTCTATTTCCTCCTCTTTGGCTCTATTGGTGCATAAATTTGAATGACAGTGGTATTCAATAGACTTCCTTGTACTCATATATTATCCTGTCACTCATAGAATTGTATTTCAAGATTGATCTAGAAATGACTTTTTAAACTGTGAATACCACTCTATTTTTCCTCACCTTTTCATTTCTGGCATTGTAGATTAGACTTTATGATTGTCTGATTAAAAATGCCCTACGCCAATCCATAGCATTTTGCTAATATCTAGTACGTCAATATTTATGCATTCCAGTTCTTAATAATGTCCAATTTTTCTACACGTATACTCCTCACATTCCATGCAACAATTACTAGTGTGTGCTTACAACTGTTCCTCCTCCTTTGTGTTTCCATAAATGAGGGCTGAGCCTCAGTTGTCACATCTGATAGACTAAGTGTGATCTACTGTACATAAGTGTTTTCCAAGGCCTGTCATTTTGGAAATGGGTAGCTAACCCTACTTCCTAGTCTGTCTTAACTTGAACACACAGGTTTAGAACAGTACCTGA
>NW_006399760.1:3552895-3554094 GCF_000299155.1 Elephantulus edwardii | reverse complement strand
TGTACATAGGGTCGCTATGAGTTGCAGGCGACTCGACGGCACATAACAACAACAGCAACAACATTACTATATCTATTTTAGAAACTTTTTATGAGGGATTAGTGAAATAATTCATATTGTTAACACATTGCTAGGCATAAATATTCAATAAAATGTTCACTTTAACGTTAGTGCCATCAGTGCACAGAAGTCTACTACACTGTTACTTCTCAAGTTATGACCTGCTTTTTTGAGGCATTACTTGTGGTTTTGATTCTTTCTTTTAAGGAAAAAAGATATTCAATTAAATTCAAGTTCAGCTGTAAAAAAATAATGGAGGAGGAATCGTATTATGTGATTGATTTCCCTTGCTCTCTAGATACCTTTAGGGAAGGCTCTGTGAATGGGCAATAGAATTTACTCACAACAAACATGTGTCCCTGACTCCCCAGCCTCCTTTTTCATACACAGCTCCCTGCCAGATGTTGTTATGATTTGGCTCTTGTTCAATTTAAACATAGTTATCAATCCAGAAGTATCTTTCTAGTATTTTCAAACATAGGGAGAAGACCTAGTTCTAGATATGACAGTTCATTACTTTTAAAGTAAAATTTCTTAGGTACCTCTTTATCAATGTAGGGGTTTTTCCGGAATTTTTTTTAATTATTATTTTACTGTAAGATTATAGAGACCTTCGATTTCCATTCATTCATGGTTTCACACTTACTCCTTGCCCAACCCTCCCCTCCAGTTCGCTTTTCTCTTTGAAAAGTTAAAAAAAAATTATTTCATTGTTATACGATTTCTGCCCCCTTCTCCCGCACCCCCCCAGTCCACTCCATTATTCAGCTTTCATTCAGGACTCTTGTCAGGAAAATAATACCTAATCACAGATTTCTCCTAAACAGTTCTCTCCCTCATCTGTTTTAATGCGGTAGACATTATTTATCACCTCTTAATTTCCCCTCAACTCTGATGTCAGTCCTGTTTTACAAGAGTGGCACTATGTAGTATTTGTCCTTTTATGACTGAGATATTTCACTCCGCATAATGTCCTCTAGGTTCACCTATTTTGAATAATATTTCATGAGTTCTTTGTTTTTCAATGAAGCATAATATTCCATTGTGTGAATACACCAAAACTTCTCTATCCATTTGTTTTTTTGATAAGCACTTGGGTTGTTTCCAAATCTTTGCTATTGTGAACAAAGCATCAGTAA
>NW_006399760.1:3550889-3551990 GCF_000299155.1 Elephantulus edwardii | reverse complement strand
TTGAAGAATGGAATTATTATTTGTATTGGGATTACATTGAATGTGTAACTCGCCTTTGGTAGTATTGTCATTTTCACAATATTGAGTCTTCCTATCCATGGGCAAGGGATATTTTTCCACTTCTCCAGGTCTCTTTTTGTTTCTTGTAGTAATGTTTTGTTATTTTCTTTGAATAGGTCCTTTGTGCTTCTGGTTAGATTTACTCCCAAATATTTAATCTTGTGATTAGTTATTGTGAAGGAGATTTGTTTTTCTTAGGTCCAGTTCTGTATTCATTTTGTCACTGTAGAGAAATTAAACTGATTTTTTTTTTGAGATGAGAAATGGCAGACTTTATGGATTCAAAATAAAAAAGATGGAGATCTAGTTCAAGGTCTACTGCTGATTTTTTTTTAATGACTGCACTAGTATTTATGCCTTATATTTTTTAATTTTCTTCTTTTTGTTTTTATACTAGATTATTTATAAAATTCAAATAAAAATTTGAACAAATTCTTTCAATTTCCCTCACCCCCCACCCATCAGATTGTATAACCCAATGATTAACCCGCCCCTTTCCCCTGCACATCCACATCCCTATGCTTCTAGCCTCTCCCACCCTTCCTGCATCCTTATACTCATTCTACAACAATGGTTTTATATAATATTTATCCTTATGGAACTGAGTTAGTTCACTCAGTATAATGCTGTCCAGTCCCTCCCACGTTTTTGTATGTTGATCTTGTATCCTGCCACTTTGCTGAATTGGTCCACTATGTCCAGTAGTTTTCTTGCTGAGTCTTTAGGATTTTCTAAGTACGCTATCATATAATCTGCATGGAGAGATAATTTTACCTCCTCTTTGCTAATTTGGATACTTATTTCCTTCTCTTGTCGTATTGTTATTGCTAAAACTTCCAATACAATATTGTATAGGAGAGGAAATAGTGGGCATCCTTGCCTAGTTCCTGTTCTCAAGGGGAATGCCTATAATCTCTCTCCATTGAGGAGAATGTTGGCTCTTGGGTTTATGTATATACTTTTTACTACTTTGAAAAAATTCCCCTCTAATCCTATTGTTAAATATTTTAATCAGGAAAGGGTGTTGGATTTTTTCAAAGG
>NW_006399760.1:3541714-3549685 GCF_000299155.1 Elephantulus edwardii | reverse complement strand
CATTGGCAACTTCTACCCTATCTTCCTATATCATAATGTTATCTATTGACCTTCCTTTGCTTTCTTGATGTTGAGATGTAATCCATACAGAAGGCTGTAGTCCTTGCTTTTCTGCAAGTGCTTCGTTATTTGGTACTTTCAGCAGGCAAGGCTGTGCACATATACATAATGAAGGTTGTTGAATAGTCTTCCCCTGATCCTAATGCCACCTGCCCCTTCATAGAATCCAGCTTTATGAATTTTTTACTCAGCATGCAGGTTGAATAACCATGGAGAGATGATACATCCCTGATATACATCTTTCCTAATTTTAAACCTGATTTTCCCTTGCTATGTTCAGATAACAGCTTCTCAATGTAAAATAAATATCACCACCATATACACAAAAGAGGTAGTAACTAAAATGAAACTGATTAATTATGTGGCCTTTCCCCTAATCCTTAATATATACATTATGATTTGTGATAATGTTCTAATTCCCAGAGAGATAGCATTACCTAGAAAGCACCACAATAACATAGCTTAGTTTTATAGAATTTGTCTGCAATGAAATTAACATTTGAGCACTTAAGTTTTGTTTTTTTCTTTAACTTATGTTTAAAAGCAGTCAGTAAGACCAAGTAAATGTTTAGTAAAGAAACAAAAAAAAATCAATTCTTGGAATAAGCTGAGCATACAAAAGTTGGTGGCAGATTTTTTTAGGATTTATATCTATTAAACAGAATTAAAGTGTAAAATACAATCTTTAAAATATTAAAAATTAAATAAAAAGGAAAATATATAATATTCAATATGTTCCTACACAATGGGTCACTATGAGATAAACTAGCTTCTAAAGAAACTCAGTTACCAAGTACAATGACTGTCACATAATTTCTATCATTTTAATTCTTACCATATCCCTATGGATAAGTATTGAGAAGTTAAAGCTTGTTTTTCTTAGGTTCTATCAAGTGAATTCCAAATCATAGCAACCCTATACACACAGAATTAAACATTATCTGATCCATGCTATCCCCATAATTTCTGTTATGAAACTTTTCCATTTCTTTGTATGTCTCTGGAAGTTGGATAATGAATAAGAAAGAAAAATTCATGTTTTTGGATGATGTTGATGAAAAATATTATTAAATATATCATCAACTGCCAAAGAAAGAAGAAAAAAAATATGTCTAAGGAGACATTGAAGCCAAAATACTCTTTCCCAGTAACAGTGGTAAAGCCATGTTTCATATCCTTTGGGCTTATGATGAGGAAAGGTACCTGAAGAACACAATGCTCAGTAAGATGAAGGGTGAGTGAAAGTCATGCTGGGAAATATAAAGAGAAGAATGCCTCCAACATGTTGGATTGGCATAGCGACTAATAGGTTTGAGCATGACAGAATCATGAAGTTGATGCATGATGGGGCAAAATTCTAATCTGTTGATCATAAGGGTGACTTTGAGTTGTAGGTGACTCAAGGATACTCAGTAACAATAGATAGTTAAAAGCATCATAATATTTCATGATATATTTAGGCTGGAATGTCTCTTTTAAAAATACCTCATATAATTTCATAAAATACTATATAACATGGAAGAGTCTAGAAAGTCTTATACTGGGTGTGCTAACTCAGTCTCACAAGGACATGAGACCATTATTGTAAATACAGAAGGAAAATTACTAAGATTCATATAAAAGTACAAAGGGAGAAGGGGACAGGCCTGAGATGGTGGAGTATAGGAAAGAGGGAGAAAATAAATTTTTAAAATATGACCCCATATTTTAGAAACAATAAAAATGTAACAAATAAGTACTGCTTAATATCATGATTTTACTCTTTCCATCTTCTTTTAATTCTTCCTGGATCATCACTATTCTGTCCAAAGCATCATTAAGTATCACAGCTCGAGGCTTGAATTTTTTCTTCAATCCTTCAGCTTTAGAAATGCTAAGTGAGTTCAACCCCTTTGATTTTCTGACACTAGCTCTTTGCACCTTTCATTATTATACTTTACTTTGTCTTTCTGAGCTACCCTTTGATACCTTCTGTCCAGCTCCTTAATATCTTGATTTCTTCCCTTTGCTTTGGCTTCTCGGAGCTCTAGTGCAATATTGAATGTATGAGCCAAAGAGCCTGTGGTAATAAAGAATTTGAAGCTGCTCTGAAAGAATAGGCAAGCGCGAAGGCCCCAGGAATTGATGGCATACCAATTGATATATTTCAACAAAGAGATGCTGCCCTGGATGTGATCATCAAGTTGTGCCAAGAAATCTGTAGGACAACCACCTGGCCAACTGACTGGAAGAGATCTATATTTGTTTCCATTCCAAAGAAAGGTGACCCAACAGAGTATAAGAGCAGGATTTGGAGTTTTACATAGGGTCACTATGAGTTGCAGGCAACTCAAAGGCACATAACAACAACAAACAACAATATCCTGTTGGAATTGTGAGCATCACATTATGTTGTTTGTGTTATTGTTGTTATTGCTATTGTTATATCCTGTCAGGTCTCCTTCCAGGCATAGCAACCCTATGTACAACGGCTCTGAATCCTGCCCTATCCTGAGCCAGTGTCCCTGAATCTGACTTACCTAATCCTTTTGCCCCAGTTATTGTATCAGTCTGTCTCATCTAGGATCTTCCTCTCCTGTGCTATCTCTCCGTCCTTTCAAGCATGATGTCTTTCTCCAAGAACTTGTCCCTCTTGGCCATGTGCCCAAAGTATGTGAAATGGAACTTCAAAATCCTTGCCTCCAAAGAGAAACTTGGTTTCACCCTCTAAAAGACAGACCTATTTGTTCTCCTGGCAGTCCATGTTCAATACTCTTCTCCAGTGCCACAACCCAAAGACATCAGTTCTTCTGTAATCCTTAGTCCAGCTCTTTGATGTATAGCATCTAATTGTGAAGACCATGACCTTGAAAAGGCACACCTTAGTCTCTAGACTGACAGAGCATATAGCAATTAAAATCACTGTTTAAATATCATGCATCATATGTCAGACTTTTTGTTGTTGTTGTCGTTGTTATTATGTACACTCAAGTTTAAAGTGACTCAGAGCTGATCTTCCAGCAGGATTTAAGAGACTTAACTGCACAAAAGGATATTGTCCATCTTTCTCCTACCACACAGCTTTGTGATGTCAGTGAATCCTTTTACTACTTCCAGAATGCCCTTCTGTCATTTTTAGTAAGTTAAAATTTTTACATTATTTATATATTCTTAACACAAGATAGGGAGATCTGGTGGCCTAGTGGAAAGAAACTGTAACAATCCCAAAGGCATGTGGTTCAAATTCATCAGACACTTTGGACAAAGAATTGAGAATCTACTCTCATATGATTGTCTTTGACACACTTACCTCCATTACCCCAGTCACTGAATCAATCCATCTCATTGAGAGTCTTCCTCTCTTGTGCTGTCCCTCTACCCTCACAAGCTTGATATCCTTCTCCAAGGACTGGTCCTTCCCTGCAACATGTCTAATACACAACAAAAACAGTAACAATATCAGAAAGAAGTTAAAAAAAAAGCACAAAAACCAAACAAACCTTAGTGCTTTATTTTTTATTTTTTTGCATTAAATGACATCTTTTCTATTTGGATTTATGTTGTTCCTGGTAGTAATACATGCCCAATGAAAATCAAAAGCAGGAAAATACTTCTTGAGTGGACAGTTTACAACAATCATTTTCTGAAATGATCACATTTCAATTTATCATGAACTACTCTGAAATTACTATGAGATGTAGTCAAAGTTGGAAGAGAAGTAGGGAGACCATTCCTTTTTTTTGGAGAGTGAGCTCTCCAGAATCAGCATGGTAAATAAACATATCCTGTTGAAGAATTCTAGGTGGAACAAAATCTATGTAGTCACTTTCAGCTCATACTGAGCCGACTTAATTTGTTCATTAAGTTGTTTAGTGTCATTCTTCTAAATCAAGTGTCTTTAATTCTTCTTCTAGCTCATCCAAATCATCCTCAGTGAACAGATTTTCATCAACAGGAACAGCATCGATGACTCCATTTCCCTGTATCTCTCTCCCCTTCGTTGTCCTCTTCCAAATCACTCCTTTCCCCATTTTCAGCCTGACCTCCAGAAGCTTCACTTAATTTATTTTCTTTTTCTGATGTGTATGTGCTGAATCTTTCAAGACTGGCAACAGTAATACCTGTCTCATGTACATCTCTTGGAATGTACAGGTTTACGTCTATGTCATTTACATTCACAGAATCATCAAGCTCATCACCACTTGCTCCCTGCGTGTAACGTGTATCATCTGCTTCCTCATCATCATCATTAACCAGTTCTGGACGAAATTCAAACACCTCTCGGCCACTGATCACTAGTGCTTTCCCTGCTTTGAAGTCTGCTTTTCTTCTTTCAATATCTTGTTCAAGTTTATCAGTCTTCTCTTGTCTTTTCCATTTTTTCCATGCAAGAAAAGATTCTAGAGTGATTTTGGTAACATTGGGACCTAAGGCAGAATGCTCTTTTTCAATGAGATCTTCAAATGAAATGTCATCTTCTTTCTCTTCTTTCTTTTCATCTTTTTGGAACACAAATCCAGGAGGTAGGGCGTGCCGATACATGCACATATCACCTCCTCCAGGGCATACCCAAACCAGCCATACTTGTTGTTTTCAATAGCGTCAAGGAAATGCTTGCACAGTAGTTGAGTTTTTGGCTTTTTCTTTTCCACCTCACTGTGCTTGTTCACACTCTTGTTCACTACTTCTTCCAGTTTTTTCTCATCCCAATTATCCATGGTATCTTTTTCAAGTTCTTCTCTTGCATCAATGTAAACACTTCGTTTTCCACATTTTCTCTCCTAAGTCAAGTTGTGAGAAAATTTACACTTATCCCCTTTAGTACACTGTCCTTGTTTGAAAATGCACATACTATGGATTTGGGATCTGCACCTTTACTTATTTTCTGAGCAGCAACCACAGGATTGAACAATTCATTTAGATCCTGTAACTCCTTCTTCTTATCATCTTTCTTCAGTTTCTTCTCAGCTTCACTTTGTGTTACCTGGCATGAATTTTGCTGACCCAATTTAAATTGATGAGTGTCAGCTTTGATAAACTTCTGCTGCTTTGCTCCTTTCTTATTCTTCAGAGTAAAAGTTTTGTCTTTATGATCTTCTCCTTCTTTTTCTGCTCCGCCTTTTTGCTGACCCCCGGCCTAAGCCTGTTTCTTGGGGGGCATTGTGGAAACAGGTCGCACTGGCCAGACTTGAGCGCAGCTGTACACCATCAGGGGCTCCGGCCCCATGGCAGGAGAAGGAAAATCGGGGCCTCAGTCGCCGCTGCACTGAGTGGAAGGTGAGTCATCTTAGTGCTTTATTAAAATATTTACATGTATGTTTTATTTTCTCTTGCATTTCTTTATTTTCCAAATATTCTTCAATAACTGCAAGACATTTTAACAACCAGAAGAAAATCCAACTGCATTTTAAAAATATAGGAGGAAAATATATTCTGTGTCCTGCATTCACAAGGCATGCAGTACAGTTGGAGGCCACCAGCTACTACACAGGAAGGACGAACATTCACCTCCTGCACCATGAACTGTTCCCACTCAAAAATCTTGTAGTCCTTTGCAGATGTTTAATGCTAATATGGCTAATTCTTGCTATCGCGTGCATTTTTTCGTAGAAAAACATACTCTCAAGATTGTTATCTATAATATACTCAGACATACCAAATATCCCGTAGATGGCACAGAACCAAAAAACCATTATGTTGCACCCAACTTTGCCATGAGTCAATGTAGACTTGATAGAAATTAAAGATAATAGTGTTTTCTATTTATTTATATTTTATAATTCATAATCACAATGAGTGCTGGTAGTTTACTGATAAGAAGCTGTGCTACAATCCTAAATGCATGTGGTTCAAATCACCAGCTGCTCCATGGGATAAGGATAGACAATCTCCTCCCTTGCAATTTATTGCCTCTAAAAACCCACTGGAGGGACCACTATGGGCTTTGTTAATAGGTGAGATAATATTTGCATATAATGTAACTATTTCAGTGAAGCATTTATGGCAACAGGGTTTTTTTCTTTATCAATTTGTGCTCTGGAAATGTCTATGTCTTTTGATTTCAAATTCTGCCTAGAAATCTAGAAGATAACTACTGGACTAAGTGAATGGAGGAGAATAGGTGATCCAGTAGAGTGTGGGAATAATCAAATAATATCACTAATATCACACACAAGCAAAATGCAGGGAGCAGTAGTGACAAGAAGCTACGGTGCACGTCTGAAGGCATGTGGTTCAAATCTGCCTGCTGCTTCATGGGAGAATGATGGATATTCTCCATCCCTGCAATTAACTGCTGCTGAAAGCCTGCCAGAGGGTAAGCTATGCTTCATTTCTGACTCAGTGGTACACAACAACAAACAAGTATAATCCTGCTGAAAATTATCCAAAGTTGACTGGAACAGTACATCAACAGAAAACTACTAGAAATACAAACTGAGTTAGAAGTGGCCATGGCCCTAGGGACTTCATACCCAGTGCCATAAAGATCTTGGTTGAAACCAATAAGTACCAGAGTATTGTATATCTGTGTTTCATTGACTATGCAAAGACAATTGACTGTGGATCACAACAAATTGTGGCTAACCTTGAGAAGAATGGGAAACCCAGAATATCTGATTGATTGCTCTCATGCAAAATCTATACCTGGACCAGGAATCAGTCCTCAGAATAGGACAAAAGAACACTGTATTGTTCAAAATAAGGAAATGAGTGTGCTTCCTGTCTCTTCAACTTTTCAGTCTATATGCAGAACAAAATATTCAGGAAGCTAGACTTTATGAGGAGAAATGCATCAGGATAGAAGGAAGACTCATCAGTAATCTGTGTTATGCACATGACACTACCTTGCTTGCCAAAACTGAGTGGGAACTAAAAATTTTGCTGCAGAGGATCAAGGAATCCACTCTTTAATATGTTCTGAATTCCAAAATGAAGAAGATATTCTCACCACTGGACCAATTGGAATCACCATAATAGATGGAGAAGAGATTGAGATGGTTAACAATTTCAACTCGCTTGGTTTCACAATCAGCACTCTTGGCACCAGGAGTCAATAAAGCAAAAGATAAGCTGTATTGGGAAAATCTGTTGTCAGGGACCCCTACAGAGTGTTAAAGAGCAAAGATATCAGTCTAGACACCAAGGTGCGCCAGATTCAGGCCACGGTCTTTGCAATTACTTGTTATGCATCAGAGAGCTGGAAAATTACTAAAGATGACAGAAGAAGAATTGAGGCCTTTGAGTTGTGGTGCTGGAGACTAGTATTAAACATACCATAGACTGTCAACAGAACAAACAGTTTTGGCCTAGAGATAGAGGGTGAGACAAAATTTTTCCTTGGAGGCAATGATTCTGAAACTGCATCTCACCTCTTTTGGACATGTTGACAGGACAGACTAGTCCTTGGAGAAAGACATCACGTTTGAAAGTGTAGAGAGACAGTAGGAGAAGACCCCGGATGAAACAGATTAAGACAGTAACTGGGGTAACTGGTGGGCAGTAATGAGGGCAGAAGTGTCAGAGACAGTGAGATTGGCTTAGGATAGGGCAGAGTCCAGACTACAAAGGGTTGCTTTGAGTCGAAGTCAACTTGATGGCAAATAACAACAATAACAACAATCACCAAAAAGAGTATAACTTCCTTTATTCTCCTTAAACTTTCAGATGTTATTAAACTCTTTTTAGGACAGTCTTTTAAACTTTTATTTTAAAAAAAAATGATTTCGCATATTACAGACAATGATAGGCCAGCGTTAATCACAGCTGATTTAGTGGTAGTGTATTACAGAAACATAAGAATCTGTTTGCTTGGCTCCACAATCAATACTATTAGCACCAGCAGCCAGAAAATTAAAAGACCAATTGCATTGGGAAAGTCTGTTGTCAGAGACCTCTCCAAAGTACTGAAGAGCAATAAGGTCAGTCTAGATA
>NW_006399760.1:3529355-3541444 GCF_000299155.1 Elephantulus edwardii | reverse complement strand
AGGAAGACCCTTGATAAGATGAATTGATTAAGTGACTGGGGTAATGGTGGTAGGCATGTTAGAGAATATGAGATTGGCAGGGAATAGAACAGGGGTTAGGGCTCTTGAACTTAGAGTCACAATAGTTGCAGGCAACTTGATGGCACTTAACAACAAGAATAAGAATTAAAGGAAAGCCCTGTTTGAGATCTGAAATATATTCTTTAAAATTGAAGTTCAACAGTGTAATTTACTTGTTTTCTAACTTTTTGGGTTTTATTTCAGTGAAAATGTATAGTTTTCTTTGCCTTTTAACCACTCATATATGTTTTTCTGTATAGCATGATTTTGTTTCCCAATTAAAAACTACTATTCTCAATTTCTCCCTATGATCCTGTTTCCAGTGAATCTCTAGCTTTTCATTTTTCATCTTCTGAGCTTTATTTCTCGGCAAATACCATCCACTTGATCTCATATAGTTGATTGTCTTATGAACTGAGTTTATGTTATTTATTACCTATGAGCATGTCTAGCATTTGGTTGAAAGTAAAGTAGCAGGGGTGAATGCAATTATAAGGTTAAAGAGTGACCAAAGGCCATATTCCTAGGGAACTCCACGAATATCTTTCAGGCCAGTAAGCCTGAAATTTTTTTATGATACTTCAATTTTGTTCCTTGTTTTTCTCCCATTCTATTCAGAACTAAGATCTTTACTATGATTCCTCTCAGAGCAGAGGAACAGTGTTAACAGAAGGCCATGAATTCATCTGGTTTTAGTGCTGCAGAATCTGGGGTTTTCATGGCAAGGGGTTGCACTACTAACCCAAAGCCTGTGGCTCTCTGGTGGTTCAAATCCACTTGTCACTCTCCAGGAGAAATATTGATAATCTCCTGTGAAATTTATATCAGAAAACCAGTTGAAGGTCATTTTGATTGCAATGATAGTGCTTTTGAATTAAGCCCTATAAATATGATTTTGGTGAAGAGCACTCAATATACTATGGATTTTGAAAAGGATAGGCAAATTTTTCCTGGATGTATTCCTTGAGAGCATCGATGGAGGAACTTCTTAAATATTCTGAGCATGTTGTTAGGGGGCTGCCATCATTGGAATAGATAGATATACCTGGAAAAGCAAAGGATAAGCAGAAGAAAAGAAGACCCTCAGCAAGACGGATTGACACAATGATTTATAGGCTTGTGTATGGTGGAAATTGTGAGGCTAGAACATGATAATGTATTTTTTATAAGGTCACTATGAGTCAAAGTTGACATGGTGGTACTTATTTTACTTAAGTCATTGTCACCATGCGTCTTTAATGTCTTTTATTTTCTCCTCTCTTCTTTATTCTAGAAAGGAATAAATCAGTACTTGCATCCCAGATAGTTGCTCCCCACAGTCTAATTTAGATTTAACAAATCTAGCCCTATTACTTAAAAAAACATCTTGTGTTTTATAAGGATTTAAAAGAATTTTCTGAGTTTGGAAGCAAGAGGCTTCTCTATTAACTGAAACTCTCATTCTTAGAAATACTATTTTACTAACTTCTACCTGAGAGTTTAATGGAGGTTAATGAAATATTGTAAGTTATTTGCTAAAAGTAAACAAATACTACAATGCACACTTTCAATAACCATCAATATTTTTATACTAAACTTAAAAAAAGGAGAAGAAAATATTTCATGCCATTAAGTATAAATTAACTTGTATTCGTGGATGTTTCTCATTTGAAAATAGGTTAATTTCATGTTTTGTGTTCCAGCCATCAATCTCATTGTTGGAATTTTATTGTTATTTGCTATAAATTTTCATAAGATACATAATTGCTAGGCTGGGAATTATTCTCCCCAAAGTATTGGAATCCAGATGGCGTATGGTGAATTTGATGTTCAGTTCTTAAGAAGTAAAAACTTTCTCATGCCAATGATTTTTCACTCACTGAATTTCCCGGCAATTAGGTTGGAGCCATCAAATTACCCCAGGCCACTGAACTGAGAACAGAGTTGACAAGTCTCATTCAGCAGGGGCAGTCAAGAACTTCCTGTGTCTCCTTTCTTACCTATTGCTATGGCATCCATAGCAAAATGCTTCAAATTCAGAAAAAGAGATGAGGATGAAGATTAAAAAAGCATGATACTATATTTCCTGGCTTTATTTACAAAGAACAAAACCTTATTTTTAACTTACTATGTTATCAGCTGTTCTGCATACAAGTTGAAAAGGTATGGAGACTGGGAGGCTGGGCTCTATGAGGAGAAATGTGAGGTCAAGATTGGTGGAAGATCTACTCACAAGCTGTGATATGCAGGTGGCACAACCCTGCTTGCTGAAACTGAAGAGGACCTGAAGCACTTGCTGCAGAGGGTCAAGGACTGTAGCCTTCAATATGGATTGAGGCTCAATGTCAAGAAGACAAAGATTCTCACCACTGGGCCAATTGGCAGCATCAGGATGGGTGGTGAAGAGATTGAGATTGTTCATAGCTTCAGTTTGCTTGGCCCCTCAGTCAACACTCTCAGCACCAGCAGCCAGGAAATTAGAAGATATATTGCCATGGGAAAGTCTCTTTTAGGGACCTCTCCAAAGTACTGAAGAGCAATGGTGTCTCTTTGGAGACTAAGGTGCATCTGATACAGGCCATGGTCTTTACTATCACTTGTTATGCATCAAAGAGTTGGACAATGATTAAGGAGGATGAAGGAGAATTGATGCCTTTGAGCTGTAGTGCTGGAGAAGAGTATTGAGGGTACCATAGACTGCTAGGAAAACAAACAGATATATCCTGGAAAGGGTCAAACCTGGCTGCTCCTTGGAGGCAAGGATTCTAAGGCTCTGTCTAACATACTTTGGACATGTTGCAAGGAGGGACAGGTCCTTGGAGAGGGACATCATGCTTGGTAAGGTGGAGGGACAGCGCAGAAGGGGAAGGTCCCCTATGAGGTGGATTGATTCAGTGACTGGAATAATCAGGATGGGGGTGTCGGAGACGGTGCGATTGGCACAGGGCAGAGCAGAGTTTAGGGATGTTGTACATAGGGTCGCTATGAGTCGCAAGTGACTTTATGGCACATAACAACAACATGCTATCAGCTTTTCTTTACTTGTAGTGATACATTATAAAGTGGGCACACATTCACTAAGTTTAGCCACCGCTCTGCCAAGAGATCCTTGTGTTGTTGTTGTTGTTGACTGTGGTCCAGTTGTGGATGATTCATAGCGACCCTATAAATGAAAGACCTAAGCATTGTTCATTGAGTTTCCAGAGGGAAGCCATTTCAAACGTGGATGCCACTCCTGCTTCTTTACGTAGAAAAAAATCACTTTGAAGAAACATGCTATCATTACTCAAAACCTCGCACAAATATGCAAACCTCAAAACTGCTATGGAGTCAGTTTTAATTCATAGGAACTCTGACGGACAAACTTGAACTGCTCCATTGAGATTCCAAGACTTTGCAGATGCAGACTGCCTCGTCTTTCTTCTGTGAAGATCTTGGTGGATTGTAACCGTAATCTTCAGATTAGTCGTGAAACGTTTTAACAGACAGCATTGTGATGGATTCTTTAAATACATAATGGTTGATTGAATGGTTATGTATTAATGAGTCAGAGCAGCACTTGCAGTTAATCTTAAGCAGGTTTTTAGAGGCTGTATATAGGCTGTATATCCAACAACCCAGCTCCTGTAGACGGCTTTCAAAATGAATTTTAGCTTTATGCTGTTGATCAAGAGGGTTTTTAACTAAAAGGCCTTATCATCTCGCCTCACTCCCCTTCCTTAATGAATCGACTTTCCACCTTAATACTCACTAATCTTGGCCAACAAGTTTCTGTAGAACCCAGTTCCTGTAGATGGCTTTCAAAATGGATTCCAGTCAATGGATTCCATGGATTCTTCGCTGTGGTATAGCACTGGTCTGTTCATTGCTATACAGAGGTAACTCGTGGTTGCTATGATGCTAAACACTGTGACAATGATGTACCAAATGTGATAATGATTACCCGTGGTGGACAGCGTTTGGTGGAGCTTCCCAATTAAATCAAGCTTGGAATTAGGAGTGGCATCCACTTCCAAAATGGCTTGCTTCTGGAAACTCTTATGAATGCGGAGAAAAGACCAAAGTTATACAAGTGTTCAGGTCTTTCGTTAATAGGGTTGCTATGAGTCATCTATGACTTGACAGCCCTTAACAATGACAACATAGAGCTCTGTTGACATAGTGGACAGAAAGTGGCCCTCAGGCCTGGTTTAAATTGTTTTTTGTCAAACATTCTTCTCAGTGGTATAGCACTGGTCTGTTCATTGTTGTGCAGAGGTAACTCTTGGTTGCTGTGATGCTAAACACTGTGACAATGATGTGCCAGATATGATAATGGTTACCCATGGAGGACAGCATGTGGTGGAGCTTCCCAACTAAATCAAGCTTGGAAGCATGAGAGGCATCCACTTATGAATTGGCTTGCCTCCTGAAACTCTATAAACATGGAGAAATGACCAAAGTTATACAATTGTTCAGGTCTTTCATTCATAGGGTCGCTATGAGTCATCTACAACTCGACAGCACTTGACAACAACAAAACAGATGCGACAAGAAGAGATAGTCTATTTTTCTCTCAGAGAGTGAGCTTGAATTTGAACTGCAAATTATTGGATTCAAGTCACCTATGACTTATGGTGAACCTCTGTATGATGGCCCTGAATGCTGCCTTATCCTGGGCCAGTTTTACTGACTCTGACACACCTAATCCCACTATCTTAGTGACTTTGTCAATCCATCTCATTCCAAGTATTCCTCTTTGCATATGCATGATATCCTTGTCCAAGGATTGGTCATTTCTTGACACATGCTCCAAGTATGTAAGATGGATCTTCAAAATCCTTGCCTCCAAAGAGAAACTCAATTTCACTCTCTCCAGAACAGACGCCTATTTGTTGTCTTGGAAGTCCACAGTATGTTCAATACCGTTCTCAAGCACTCCACCTCAAAGGCATTAGTTCTTCTGTCATGCTTGTCATTGTCAGCTCTCTGATACATTCTAAGTAATCAGGTGCACCTTAGTCTTTAGAATGACATCATTGCTTCTTTGGAGAGGGCTTTCCAGCAAACTTCCCCAATCCAGTTTGTCTTTTGATTTCCTGACTGGTAGTGCCAAAGATTGAGGCTGTTAAAAGTTACAGCTTGCTCGGCTCCACAATCAACACTTTTGGCACCAGCAGTCATAATATCAAAAGGCGAATTGCATTAGGTAGAGATCTGTTGTCAGGGAACTTTCCAGGGTACTGGAAAGCAACGATGCCAGTCTAGAGACCAAGACGCACCTTATCCAGGCCATTGTCTTTGCAAGTACTTATTATCAAAGAGCTGGACGATAACTAAGCATGACAGAAGAGTTGATGCCTTCAATTTGTGGTGCTGGAGAAGGGTATTGAACATACTGTGGACTGCCAGGAGAACAAATAGGTCTGTCTTGGAGAGAGCAGAAGCATTTTTCTCCTAGGAGGCTAGTATTCTAAACACTCCTTGGAGAAGAACTTCATGTTCAGAAGGGTGGAAGGAGAGCACAGAAGAGGAAGACCGTGGATGAAATGGACTGATAGAGTAACTAGGGCAATGAGGGTAGCTGTATTAGTCAGTGAGACTGGCTCACGATAGAGAAGCTCTTAATGGCACATAATAACAACAGTGCCAAGAGTGTTGACTGTGGAGCTGAGCAAACTGAAATTATTAAAAACTCCTACTTTTTCTCCATCCACCATGGTACTGCTAATTGGGCCAGTGGTGAGAATCTCTATCTTTTTTATGCTTAGCTATCCACATTGATGACTACAGTCCTTGCTCTTCTACAGTGTATAGGCCCTCCTCAGTTTCGGAAAGTAAGGTTGTATCACCTGCATAACACAGGTTGTGGATGAGTCTTCATTCCATTCTGATGACACACTCCTCCTCACAAAGTTCAGTCTCCCGAATGATCTGTTTTGCATATAGATTAAAGAGGTGTGGAGACAGGATACCTCCCTGATGTACTCCTTTTTAAATTTTGAACCATGCAGTGTTTCCTTACTCTGTTCTGATGACTACCTCCTGGTCCAAGTATAAGTTTTATATGAGCACAATCAAGTGTTTAAGATTCCTGTTCCTTGCAAGGTTAGCCATAATTTGTTGTGATCAACACAGTCAATTGTCTTTGCACAGCCAATGAAGCACAGATAGACGTTATTCTGGTACTCGTTGTTTTCAGCCGAAATCCATGTGGCATTGATGATAATGTCCCTAGTACAATGGCCTCTTCTAAATCCAGCTTGTATTTCTGATAGTTCTCTATTAATGTACTGTTCCAGTTGTTTTTCAAATAATCATCAGCAGAATTTTGCTTGTGTTGATTTTAGTGTTATTTTTCAATAATTTCCACACTCCATTGGATCACCTTTTTGGGGGATAGGAATAAATATGGATCTCCTCCAGTTAGTTGGCCAAGTAGTTGTCCTCCAGACTTCTTGGCATAGCCTGGTGAGCATGTCCAGAGCAGCATCTGTTTGCTGAAATATGTCAATTGATACGCCACCAATTCCTGGGGCCTTTTTTTTTCTTTTTCCAATTCCTTCAGAGCAGCTTGAACTTCCTCCTGCATCACCATTGCCTTTTGATCTTATGTTGTTTCAGGAAATTCTTCTGTATCAGCTAATTCTTTTACAGTCAATTCTTTACAGTGACTCTATATACTTTTTTCATCTTCTTTTACTGCTTCCTGGATCATTTAATATTCTGTCTATAGCATACTTCAGTATTGCAACTCAAGACTTGAATTTGTTTACAGTTCCTTCAGCTCATGAAATGCTGAAGGAGTTCAGCTCAGCTCTTTTAATTTTCTGACTCCAGCTCCTTTCACATTTTCTTATACTTTGCTTTGTATTCTTGAATTGTCCTTTGAGATTTTCTGTTCAGATCCTTAACTTCCCTTTTCTTTAACTGCCCAGTGTTCTAGTATAATATTCCATATCTTCTGAAATCCATCTTGGGCTTTTCTTCCTCCTCTGTCTTTGTAATGACCTTTTGAGTTCTTCCTGGTTGATATTCTTGATATCCTCCCACAGCTCATTTGGTCTTTGTTCAGTCACTACTGAACAAAGCCTCAAACCTGTTCCTGAGTTTTATATGTAAAATTGTTATTTTATTTTATTCTCGTTTACTCACAAAATTCATATACATTGTTTTTCACACAGGGGGATCTTTCCCATTAACCCATCCCTCCCTCCACCCATCAAATTGTGTGACCCTATGATAACCTCCCCAACCCAACCCTAGACAATTCTCAACCCTCTGTTCCCTGATCCTTAAGATCCTCGTACACAGTTTAGTAGTTATCTATTTCTACAATAATGGTCTTACACATTATTAATCCTTATGGAACTCTTATACACTGTTGGTAGCATTGTAAAAGTGCAACGACTCTGGAAGGCAGTTTAGCATTTCCTCAGAAAGCTGAACATAGAAATTAGCATAGAAAGAGATTGTTCATCTTTCTCCAGTGTAGTAACTGGTGGATGTGAACTGTGTGGCTTTGAGATTTTAGTTCACCTTCTTACCACTAGGTTACCAGAGCTTATAAGGTTCCATTGTTGTTGTCATTGTTAGGCATCACTGAGAAAAGTATAACTCATAGAGACCCTATAAAGAACATATCTAAACCCTGTCTTATTCTTTGTCATCCTCATCATCTCGGACACACTAGAATCTATTGTAGAAGTCACTGTGTCATTCCATCTAATTGAGGGTGGTCTTCTCCTGATTGACTTGTACCACAGGTGTTGCTTGTGGATCCAAGTAAGATGAAGTCATTGACAGTTTCAATCTTTTCTCCATCTATCATAAAGTTGCCTATCAGCCTAATCGTGAGAAATTTTATCTTCTTGATTTTGAAATTTAATCCATATTGAAAGCTGTAGTTTTTGACATTCTGCAACAAAGTCAAATGTGTTTCAAGTACTCCTTACTTTCAGCAAGTAAGTTTGTGCTATATGCATAACAGATCTTGATAAGTTTTGCTCTGTTCCTGATGCCACATACTTTATAGTCTAGTTTCTTGAACGATTTACTCAGAATACAGATTGAATTGTTATAGAGAAAGGATACAGCCTTCACCCATACCTTCATCCCTCTATTTTCACCCTGTCCCCGCCTTGGATCCTAATACTCATTCTACAATAATGGTTTTATATAGTATTTGTCCTTGTTGGACTGAGTTAGGTCACTTAGCATAATGCTCTCCAGTTCCTGCTCCTACATGCTGCTGCATAGTATTCCATTGCATGAATGTACCACAACTACTTAAACATCCGTCATCTAAGCTATTTCCATGTTCTTGCAATGGTGAATAATGCTGCTATGAACATTGGCATACAAGTTTCTGTTTGAGCCTCAGTTTTCATTTTCTTGGGGTATATTACAAACATTTGGCAATGCCATCTCAGGCAGGTCTCATATAAAAGTTTATAGAATACTCCTGGGCCTCCATAAGAAAAAGTATGATAATCCAATTACAAGATGGGTAAAAGGCATGGAATGAATTTTCACAAAGGAAGATATTCAGATGGCCAGCAGATATTTGAAGAAATGCTCCGAATCACTGGCAAAAAGAGAGATGCAAATCAAAATTTAACAGGAGGTGGTGATATAGGAACTCCGTTACATTGTTGGTAGGGTTATACAATGGTACAACCACTCTGGAAGTCAGTTTGGCACTTTCTAAAAAAGCTGAACATAAAAATTCCATATGACTCCACTATTCCATTGTTTGTCAAATGCTTTTTAAAATGTTCCCTTAGTCCTGTTAGTTATGACATCTTCCTCCTGTTGTTGTTGCTGTTGTTGTTATGTGCCGTCGAGTCATTTGCGACTCATAGCGACCCTATGTACAATAGCCCTAAACCGTGCTCTATCCCGTGCCAATCTCATTGCCTCTGACACACCCATCCCGATTACCCCAGTCACTGAATCAATCCACCTCATAGAGGGTCTTCCCCTCGTCCATCAATAAGCTTTGTTTAAGGCCCATGGCTGTAGATCCATGGCACAAGTGTCCCAAGTCAGCTCTTTTTATATGTTGGTCTCTGATTCTCTGTTGCATCTGCTAGTGCTCTTGTGTAGGTCCCAGTGTGACTGGCTCAGTGGTAGAGGAATCTCTGATCCCAAAGGATGCATGTTGCATTCTCTATCTCTTCTTTCTTGTTGGTAGTGAGATTCTTACCTTTGCCAGTAAATATGCTCAATTTAAGGTTGGTGGGATGGGAAAAATTGACCAATCCATAATGATTAGTTTATTAGCTTAGACCCTATTTTAAGTTCCACCCAGTAACATGATGAAAGTCAAGCCTATTGCTAGGAAAACCATTTTGAACAATATACACTTGATATTACATTAAGCTTGGTGAAAGAAGCACAGAGAAGGCATTTCCATTATAAATAGAGGGAAAAAAATAAATTAGGGGAAAATAAAGGAAAACAAGTTCAAACTGCAAAATTAAATTAACTATCAAAGCTTCAAAATAATCATCAGTTCTCTGAGATCTTCCATGCAATGGCTTCACCCATCTGACTCTAAGTAAAGGCCATTGCTGTCCGGGCATAAGCCCTTTCTCTCGAGCCAGTTGAGGCAACAGACCTACTCATTTGTTTCTGTGTAGTCCCATTCTCCTGAGGGAGTTCTGGGGCCATAGTGAGTAAGGAGTTATGCTGCCAAACTAAGGACTCTTGATTCAAATCCATCAGATCCTCTGAGAGAAATATGAGCAATCTTCTTCCACTCAATTTATGGCTTCTCTAAACCTTATGGAGACTCACCTATGAGTTGGTTCTACCTTGACGACAATGAGATTTTTCAGGTTATTCTCCTGATTCATTTGAGTGGCACTCAATGCCCCTTCACCCTAGCCAACTTTGAACATAGCAGCCACGTCCCTTCAGCTTAGGATGAAAGCTTTATCTGTAGACATTTTGGCATGATAATCCCACACTCCTGAGCTGAGTTGATGAAAATCTGATTTTTTTTTAAAGCCAAGAGATCTTGACTACACTCTTGGAAACAGGAGATCTTGACTTCAGCCTTTGAAACTATGGAAATATTGCTCCTCATTTTTATTTGAAGTATTTTGCTATTTTCCTAATTAATCTAAAAATGATCTTTTTCTTTATTTGGAGAACGGCAGATACAGATCCTTTGGCCTGTTTCCTAGTTGTAGAATTCTTAGAGGCAGATAACTTTCTTTCCTTTTGTCCTTTCTCTGTCCTTGTCAGTCCAAAATGATAAATCTTCTGCTGTGGTAGTGGATTAGATCCATCAGTCATAGACTTTATCTCTTGAACAGAAGATTGAACAGACATGCCCCTGGTGAAAATGCCAGAACACATGCCCTGATTTTTATACAACAGAATTGTCCCTTAAGATTTGTTTTCATTCTGAACAGGTCATTTTCAAGTTCATATCTTGCCTTTCAAATTTTACTACAAGTGGCACAGAAAAATCATATGATTCTTTAAAACTTTGATTAGACATTTTCTCAGCCAAGTATCTAAGTTCATTACTTGCATATTCTACTTTCCTGCAAGTTTTGGTACTTAATATAGACAAGCACCAAGCACAGCATAGAAAGTGTTCATAATTTTATTCCTTAAAGCCTCATGAGAAGAACATTTGATGTTCACATAGCTTACAATATTCTTATTTTTTTATAATTTTTTATTTTATTTTTTTTAACAGAGGTTTTGGATTTCCATTCATTCATTGTCACAATTTCCTCCCTTCCCACCTCTCCCCACCAGCGCGCTTTCCCCTCCGAAGAGAGAAAAAAAAATAAAGTAATTAATTAAAAAAAATTCCTTCATTAGTATACAATTCCCACATCCCTTCCCCCCACCCCCCACCCTGAGTACACTTCTCTATGCAACCTTAATTCTGGATGCCTGTGCTAACCATAATACTCAATCATATATCACTTCTAATCTGTTCTTTCCCTCATCTGTTTCAATACAATATACATAATTTATCCAATAAAATATACATAATTTTTTCTGGCATACACCCACCCTGATGTCAGACCCATTCTACAACAGTGGCACCATGCAGTATTTGTCCCTTTGTGACTGAGATATTTCACTCAGCATAATGTCCTCCAGGGTCACCCACTTTGAATAATATAGAATGAGTTACTTGTTTTTCAATGCTGCATAGTATTCCATTGTTTGGCTATACCACAGCTTCTCTATCCATTCGTTTGTTGATGGGCCCTTAGGCTGCTTCCAACTCTTTGCTATTGTAAACAAAGCTGCAATAAACATGGGTGTGCATATATTTGCTTGGATGGCAGACATGGTCTCTCTGGGTTATATTCCCAGTAATGGGATTGCTGGGTCAAATGGTATCTCTATTTGTAATTTTTTGAGAAAGTGCCACACTGCCTTCCACAATGGTTGCTACAATATTCTTATAATGGCTCCATGTGAGTGAGTATTTGAAAAAAAAGGTTTTTATGTGGTTCTTCTCATCTTTTTTTAATCCATCACCAGAGTTGTTTTGGTGTCCATCATTTTACCAATAGTTTCTTCAAGGCAATCTAAACTTTTATTATTTCCATTCTTATGGAGTCAGTTTGGACTCAATGTACCCTAAGCCACAGCAGAACTATTCCATAAAGTTTCCAATTCTGTAATTATTACAGAAGCAGAATGTCATTTGTTAGTTACATTGAGCAATTGACAGGTTGAAACTGCTAACATACTTATACGCAGTTGAATGACTAACTACTGTGAAACCAGGACTCCATGCTTTCACTGTTAAGCACTTTAAAGCATTTCTATTATACATTTACTGCCCAATTTCAATATATATCTACATTAAGTTGAAATGTCAGAATACTTTTGTTATTCTATTGGAGAAGATGTCTGAAGGCCTAATGTAATTTACATTATCAATTCATCAGCTTTGACCCACAGACCATCCATCTGACACTCTGAGATCACATCCTTCTATGATTGTCAAGAATAAATTTTAAAAATGATGGCTGAGGGTGTTTTCGGTTTTTAATTATTATTTTATTTTGTCACCTTTTTGTGGT
>NW_006399760.1:3505234-3507233 GCF_000299155.1 Elephantulus edwardii | reverse complement strand
GTCTAACATACTTTGGACATGTTGCAAGGAGGGACAGGTCCTTGGAGAGGGACATCATGCTTGGTAGGGTGGAGGGACAGCGCAGAAGGGGAAAGCCCCCTGTGAGGTGGATTGATTCAGTGATTGGGGTAATCGGGATGGGTGTGTCAGAGACAGTGCGATTGGTACAGGACAGAGCTGAGTTTAGGGCTGTTGTACATAGGGTTGCTATGAGTCGCAAGCGACTCTATGGCACATAACAACAACAGCAACATTGAAAGTTCATGGAACTTATAACAAAAAAATGTCAGGAAAGGATATTAACAGAACTCAAAAAGAAGAAAGTCTAATAGTTTCACCACATTTGGTAAATTCATCCAGTTAAAAAAAATAAGTTAATCCAGTTAAAATGATAAAAATCCGCAAAAGAGGAAGTGACTCTTTAGTAGCTGAAGACCCTCAAGATGACAGAAGTTACAGACTTTAACAAAGAGCACAGAGTTGTAGGTAGGTATAACAAGTGCATTCAAAACATTATGTTAACTATGTGTAGTATAGGTAGGAATTCAGTAGACTCAGAGTACACTAAATCGCTTAAACCAGTAGGTAGAACCTCTGGCATAGTGATAACATAAAACTCAGAGAACAGATGTGCTGGGAAGAACATGCTGTTTTTATAGGCAGTAAAGTTTCTCTTAAAATAAATACAGTTATTTAAATCTTTGAGTCATGGCTGGAGAAGCATTACAGAGAGGTAGCAGTTACGAGTCTCATGGGAAAATAAAAGAACTAGAAGAGATTCTCTATGAAGCATATCTTGAATATACCAAATTAAATAGTCTGTAAATAGTAGATTGAAGTCCATTTGAAATTGGTTCCATTAAAACTTATGATTTTATAATACACTTGTGTATTTAGTCTTTGATCAGATTTAATCTAAAACAAAGAAAGAAAAGAATGGTTTCTTTTTATCATCCATTCCATCTAATTCTTTCACAGTTAAATATAAGTTGTTGTTTATTTATTTTCTACATGGCTAGTTTCATCACTCTGTGGGCAAATAGGAAAGCTTTCAGTGGCATGTTAAAAAATGCTGATGACTTTTAAATATGAATCTTAATGCAAGTTTTTAACTTAGATATCATTGAGCTAACCTCTTAATTAATTGAAATGCATCTCCTCAGCTTTGAAAAAGAAATATCTCCTTAAATGTAGGCGTCATATGGGCATGAAAGGTTGCCAGGGTGATAAATTTTGGCTACACAATTTGTTTTTGTTACTGTTTGTTAGATGTCATTGAGTTAACTACAATTCATTGTGACCCTATGAACAAGGTATCTATTCACAGGGTCTCGCTATGGAATAAGACTTCAATATTAATTTGCATTTTCTCTAACAAACAACGCTTATAATATGGCTAAGTATAAAAGAGTTGTTGTTGTTGTTGTTATGTGCCATCGAGTACTGGTATCAAATCCTGAAGTAATTTTAAATATGTAGAGGCTTCCATATGTCTTCCCACTTGCCTAGTGCTACCTTTCACTTCTCTATAGCCCTTGCTATAATTAGAAACACTGAAAAGTTTCTTTTTACTATTTTCTGATACTTCTACTTAGTTTTATAAGTTCCTATATATTACCTGCCTCGTATGGGGTCTGATGAGACACCTTCTGCACATGTGTTATAACCCCCACACTCTGCCCTTCTCACCCCATGCTTTGTGCTCCAAGAGTTGAAGGTGGGCTTGACCTGTGGGCTTTTATAGGTATAAACTATTAGTAAACCTTTGGAAGCAGGAACATCATCCACTTTCTAAACAGCATGCTTCTGGAAACCCTATCAACTTTGATAAATGATGATAGTTCTAGAAAGGTTTCAGGCCTTTTGTTTATAGGGTCACTGTGTCATGTTCGATTCAGTGGCAACCAAGAATAACAACTGAACACTAATGAGCGAAGACCAGAAGAGTTGTGGGAGGATGTCAAAGGTATCATCCAGGAAGAGTGCAAATGGTCATTAC
>NW_006399760.1:3501220-3503439 GCF_000299155.1 Elephantulus edwardii | reverse complement strand
AATCGGGATGGGTGTGTCAGAGGCAGTGCGGTTGGTGCAGGATAGAGCAGGGTTTAGGGCTGTTGTGCATAGGGTCGTAGGGTCGTTGTGAGTCGCAAACGACTCGACGGCACATAACAACAACAACAACATGTAAGTTCTTATGTATTTATGTTTATTAGTATATCTTCAGTGTTTATAATAGTGCTGAGAACATATGATCTTAAAATATATTGGTACTAGAAGGAACGATATTCTTGCTATCTTCCCACAGCTCATCTGGTCTTCATCCATTATTATTCTAGGCCTCAAATCTATTTCTGAGTTGGTTTTTAAATTCAGGGGGAATAGACTCAAGATCAAAACTTTCTTTAATCTTAATTTGAACTTGAAATAAAAAGATTAATTACGTTTGGAAAATTTGCTGTCAGGAACTTCTCCGGAGTGCTGAAAAGCAATGATGTCAGTCTAGAGACTAAGGTACTCCTAATCCAGGCCATGGTCTTCACAATTACTTCCTATCCATCAGAGTTGGACAATAACTAAAGATGACAAAAGAAGAATAGATGCCTTCATGTTGTGGTGCTGGAAAAGGGTCATGGACTGCCAAGAAACAAATAGGTCTGTCTTTGAGAGAGTGAAACCAAGTCTCTCCTCAGTGGCTAAGATTTTGAAGTTCCAGCTCACATATTTTGGGCATGTGGCCAGGAGAGACCTATTATTGGAGAAGAACATCCTGCTTGGAAGGGTGGAGGGATGGTGGAAAGGAGGAAGTGCCCAGATGAGATGGATTTATGTATTGATTGGGGCAATGGGAGTTGTTGTGTAATAATTAGTGAGATTGGGTCAGGATAGGGCAGGGTTCAGAGCTGCTGTACATAGGGTTGCTATGGGTCACAGGCAACTTGACAGCACATAGCAACAACTAGAAGGAAGGGAAAATAAAAGAAAGAAAAGCAGGAAGGAAGGACGAGAGGCTAGGGAGGGAGGAAGATAGAAAGGGAAGGAGGGAGAAGAAACAATTTTTTTCCCTCTCTGTATATTCAAAGAGAAACACTGGAACTATTATTCAATCCAGTTTTAACTCAGTCTATCTAAGATCTCTCTTGTGTGTCTTACAAAAAGTAAATAGATAGACATTTCCAATGTTTTGCGACTTTTCTCCTCTTGCCATTATATACAGCAACTTGGGCCATAAGAACTGCATAGTAAAGTGGACTTGGGGGGAGGAGAAGGATTTTGTAACAATGAAAGAATTTTTTTTTCTTCGAAGAGAAAATCTAACTTGGGGGACGGCTGGGCAGAATGGAAAGGGTGCAAAGATGTATGAATGGAAATTCAAAGCCTCTATAAAATTTCATTAAAATTTAAAAAATGAAGAAAAGAAAGTGTTACTTTACTAGTTGCTGTTGTGTACTGTAGAATTAACAACCGACCTACTGCTGACCCTCCAGTGAATTTTCAGATAATGGGAGGAGACTGCTCATCCTTCTCCTGTGGAGCAATTGGTGGCCTTGAACCATGTGCCTTTGGGGATTGCAGCGTGCCTTCTTGCCACTAGGCCACCAGAGCTCAGGCCAACCTATTTTGGTGAGTCTGCAGGACACAACACACTAAAAGAAGAGAGCACTACAGGCTTGTTTCATTGGATTTTCATATTGAGTAATAATTTACCTGCCAAGTACATTGTGAATTTTATGTTCTTTAAAACACAAGAACTTTCTGTCCTATAGAGGTTTGCCAAAACCCAGAGGACATAATTATTATTTGAGCATAACAAATGCTGGTAAAAAATTAGTGAGTGGGTTAATGATTACAAAGATATAAATATGGTAGTGAGAGAAGATCTTCACCCTGAAACCCACAGCATAACTTTTCAGCAGGAAGTAGCTAAGAGAATGCACCATCCCCTTTTCCTTATGAATCAGGGTGAAGTCTCTCTCAGGGAGGAGTGATAGGGAATGGCAAAGGATACACTGACAAAGGAGATTAATCAGAACTGGCTTTGACAAGCACTATGGCAATTGGACAATTAAAACAGACATTCGGCAGGGGAAGATGAATGAACTGGGGAGGAGCGTAGAGAAAACAGTGCAACAATGAATGAATGAGAATCCAAAATCTCTGTAAATGTTCATTAAAACTAACAAAATTTAATAGTAATTAAAAATATGGTATAAAATATCAAATATGAACAAAAGAAAATAACTGAAGGGCAAAGACAGAAGAGGAAGAAAAGA
>NW_006399760.1:3481640-3499518 GCF_000299155.1 Elephantulus edwardii | reverse complement strand
CTCTATGAGGTGGATTGATTCAGTGACTGGGATAATTGGGATGGGAGTGTCAGAGACAGTGCGATTGGCACAGGACAGAGCGGAGTTATGGCTGTTGTACATAGGGTCGCTATGAGTCGCAGGCGACTCGACAGCACATAACAACAACAACAACAATACATTTCTTACCTCTAAAGAGAGAAAACTATACAGACTCTAAGTGTCTATCATCTATAGCATTTATGTATTTCTAGAAAAATCTGTACTTTAAGGAATTGACTCTTGTGATTATTGGGCTGGCACATCTGAAAATGTGGGGCAAACTGGCTGGAGGCAACTGAGAGAAGAGTTACTGAGTTCGTCTTCAGGCTATATTTCTTCTGTCAGAAAACCCTTTTTGTGGGTTTGGTTTTTTTTTTGCTTTTAAAGTATTTAAATTGGTTGTAGTTTTTGGGTTTTGTTTTTTTATTATACTAGTTTTTCTACAAAATTTGAATACATTTTTCTCCAGAACAGAGTCTTCCTATTTCCCTCATCCTCTCCCACATCAAAGTGATTTGTTTTATGAAGCCGACACAGCAGCACAACACAGTACAGACTACATTACCAGAGTTCTTCCACAACCACATTACTGAACACTATCTCTTCCATTTAAAATCAAATAGTTACAGACCATATTTATACAATATATCCTTGTTGTTGTTGTTAAGTGCTGTTGAGTCATAGACAACTCATAGCATCCCTATGAAGGAAAGACCTGAACACTTGCATAAATTTCATCGTTTCTCCAAGTTCATAGGGTTTCTGAAGGCAAAAGGCAAGCAGTTTCGGAAGTGAATGCCACTCCTGCTTCCAAGTTTGTTTTAATTGGGGAGCTCCACCAAACATTATCCAACATGGGTAACCATTGTCCTTAGAAAATGTTAGTATTAACTAAACAGGTACCATAACCTCATAAATTGACATATAAAACTAAGCATCACAAATAGCAACTTGGGAAAAATGCCTGCACCCTCTTAAGCCCTCCAGCTCTTCACCTACATTCCTTTCCATTAATATAAATAGACTTCTACAGTAAGCAAACATCTCCACCTATGAAGGTTGACACTCTGTCTAAACAAGAAGCAGGGATAAAAATATCACTTTCTACTTGGCAATAAATTTCTATCTACATCCTTTTGAGTTGTCTGATATAAAAGTTTGTCTAGCATTCTATGCAATGTCATTCCTCATTTGGAGTATACAGCAAACTTGCATCATTGCTGAGGGACCAAGAAATGAATGTTACCCTAAGTTGGTTGTATAATTATAGCAGACCTATTCCTGTATAATTACTGCAGACCTATTCCTGTATAATTACTGGAGACATATTCCTGTTTGGTTGGTTTTGGGTTTGTTTTGTTTTATTTTTCTTTAGTGAGTACTAAATGACCTCCATTTGCTAAAACTTTGAGGAAGTCTCTTATATACAAGTTGAACAGGCTAGAGATAGATGTAACTCATGTGAAGTTTGAAATGCTTGTCCTAGCATTCTTGTGACTACTCAGAATCTAGGACAATTTGTTTAATTGTTACATACATTTTGTTTATGCATTAACACTACTTTTTTATTTGTTTCTGGCCCCCATTCCCTCTCACCTCCTCTTCCCTCTTAGAACATTTATATACATCTTACTAGTTATCTCGATTTTTACAGTAATGGACTTATGTAGTATTTGTCCTTATAAGACTGAGTTAGTTCATTAAGTATAATGATCTCTAGCCTATCCTATGCCATGTAATATTTTTTAAAAGAAATATTGCTCATGAGTTATGCAAAGTATTCTATCCTGTGAATGTACCACAATTTCTCAGTGCATTCATTTGCTTGTGGACATTTGGGCTGTTTTCATTTTCTCACTATTACAAATAATGCTCCCATGAACATCAGAGTACAAATCCCCATTTGAGTCTCAGTACTATTTTCCTCAGGGTATATTCCAAGCAGTGGAATAGCAATTGTATGTAATTCCTGTGCTCAGCTTTTTGAGGAAAGGCTACACTGGCTTCCAGAGTGGTTGTACCATTTTACAATCCCACCAAAATTAGATGACATTTTCAATCTCTCTACATTCTCTCCAACATTTATTCCTTGCTATCTTATTAAACTTTGTCATTGCTTCTGAGGTGAGACGGGGTAAGTTTTAAGGTCACCAGCATAAGGAGTACACTATTATGTTATAGGCAATCCACGTATATTATTTTACCTCTGTAACAGTGTTTTGAGTTATTAATCTCATTTAATAGGTTAAAATCAAGGCTGGGTAAAATTAAGTATTGGATCCATGATTGTGAGGAAAATATGAATCAATTCTGGGAATTAATCCAGGATCTATCCTGGTTCATAGCCTGTTCTCTAATGTGCTGGCTCGCATAAGGGATCTTATTCAAAGCATCTGTTTGAGTTCAACAGAATAATTGGTCTGATTCTACAGAAGAAAGAATAAAAGAAACTTAGGGAGTTCATTTTTATTATTAAAAATGAAGAATTGTTATATTAGTAGGTAAAAGAATAACCCGGGGTAAGATTTCCCTATATAGTATGAAAGATTCAAAAGAATGCAATCTGCTGTCAATGTGATATCCTAGCCACCACTTTCATCACTTTTAAAATGTGAGATTATGTAAATAAGTTAGAAATTACCTCTCATCGTTTTATGAAATGAGGCTCTGTAGAGTTCATACTGAATCCAAGAATGAACTCTCTGTAACATTTGTTAATTTTAAGAGTTATGACAGCCATCAGTTTCTGTCAATTCAAAATTGCTATAAGTGAGTCTAAGATGTTTGAATTTTTCAGGTTCCAGTGTGTCTATATTTGTCTTGCAAATGTAGTGCTTTATCATTCTGTATGGCAGGTACTTGGCTGTACCCATATACAAAATTTGGCAACAGCAGACTTTTCTTTCAAAATAGTATATAATCTTTTTCTCTCTGAGTCAGTTTTCCAGTGAGAACATAATAAACCTTTTTAGCTATCTTGGATAGTTCTTAATTTGAAATTAGTTATTCATGATATAATTCGTATAGCATGAAATAATTGTACAGGCTGTATCTTGGGTAATAACAAGACTAGATAAGCACTTTATATACAGAGTATCTATCCTTGTTACATAATGTCTGTTGGGAGTGTGTGTTTCTATCCTCTTTCAATTGAGAAAAATGCATACAGCTTTAATGGTCTGTTATATGTTCAGAGTCACACAGGAAACCAGTAGATATAGTATTAAAATTCAGGTCTGATTGCTCTTCAGCTCACATTTACTATCCCTCACTCAACTGCTGTATCTCAATTTTATTTTTTTTAATCTGGCACAGCAAAATAATGCCATTCAATTTAGTACATAGATGATAGTGAGACTAAAATTAAATGAAAAAGCTCTCTACTTTTCTCTTTGCTTTCTTTTTAAGGTAAAGATATTATCCCTAACAAGTTACTAGCAAATTAAAAAAAGAAAACAAAATTTGACAATATACTTATAAAACACTGGAAATGGAGAGCAGAATCTGTCTGCAACCTCTTTCCTCTCCCTGAAAACTGTACAATTACATTACAATGTTCAAGCAGCATTTCTGAAGGAGTCTACATTTGGCAAATGAAACTCCTAGTCAAAAGCCTTACTTTTGAGAACAAACTCTTATTATATAATAATACCCCAGGAGCAAACCCCTGTTCCCTAATTTTACTAAGCTCTGCCTTTTCCAAATTACCATTTTTATAGGTTTTGTATATATGGCAGAAGGCTTCAGGTGATGGAATTCAGTCTGATATGGGTGGTTCTGGATGGTAATTGCTGGTAAGCACTGAATATCCATTACCAGCATATTGCTACTTCATTTCCTAGCAATCTGGGAAAGCTAAAGCCACATATTGAAATAGCCAGAAAGATTTTTTTCAGCATAGGAGAGATTGTGAAAGACAATAACCTCCCTGAGGCAAACTCAAACTGGTAGTCTGGGGTAATATTTAATTTGAAGCAAAAATAATAAAGTTTGATATCTAATTCTTCCTGATGCTGAGACTGAATGAAGGCCTTAGAAAAAATGGAAAGTGTTGAAGATGGTAATTGCCTAGAAGAAAATATTGTGCATAGTAAGTTTTGCTCACTTTCAATAGGGTATTATTTATATACAATAGCTTTCAATAATTTAAAGTATGCAAAAATTAAGTCAGACTTTGATATTATTGCTTGTGAAAATGACTACTTACATAAAAACTACATCATAGGAGATTTTAAGAGTTTAAGAAACTGCCAAACTATTTCTTTAAAAAAAAAAAAGAACTGTATGAACATATACATAACTTATTCAGAACTGACACATAACTGACCGTTCAGCGAGTTTTCAGAAGATTTTAAATCATATACAAGGAGATTGCTCATCTTTCTTCCATGGAGCTGATGGTGGATTTCAAATGTCCACTTTTAGGCTAGCAGCACAACCCTATACCTACTAGCCCACCAGAATTTATGATGTGAAGTGGTTGCTGCAGAAGATCAAAGACTACAGCCTTCAATATACACTGTATCTCAACATAAAAAATCCTCATCACTTGGCCAGTATGTGACATCGTGATAGATGAAGAAAAGATTGAAGTTGTCAATAATTATTCTTGCTTGGAGCCACTATCAATACCTTAACTACCAGCAGCCAAGAAATAACCAAATTAGTTGAAGTGAGAAAAATTTACTGTCAGAGAAATCACCAGAATACTAAAGAGCAATCGTGTCAGTTTAAAGACTAAGGTGAGCCGGACATAAGCCATGACAAGTAACTGAGAAGACCCCAGCTTCGATCAGACTCACATTTTGCAAGAAAAACAAATGGAGACTATACACATGGACCATACCTGATAAATTTCATAGGTATCTGCTTGACTACTTCTGTGTAAATAATCACTGGAGAAGCTCATTATCAACAGTCAAAACCAGGCCAAGTGGTGACTGTGAAATACATCATCAATTACTCATGTGAAAGTTCAAATTGAAGTTAAAGAAAATGAAAGCAAGTCCACAATTGATTCTATCAGACTTGAATTTAAAAATAATCTCAAAAATAGGTTTAAGGCATTGAATGTTAATGATCAAGACTAGATGCGTTATGAGATGATAGAAAGAATATCATCCATGAAGAGAATAAAACGTCGTTACAAAGACAGAGAATAAATAGAAGACCATAATGTGAGTCAGAAGAGATTCTGAAAATTTCAATAAAGCATTCAGAAGCCAAAATAAAGGGAGGAGATTCTGAAGTAAAAGAGACAACATGATTTCAAAAGGCAGCTCGAAAAGACTAAGTAAAGTATTGAAATGGAATGGGTAAAGAACTGGAATTGGAGGATATAAAGGGAAGAATTCACTCCATATTTCTTAAGTAGCAAGATCTGACAAATATAAGCTTTAAAGTGCAATAATGAGATGTGTTTTGAAAAAAGTCTTGCCCATTTCCTCTCTGTTCCTCTGTAAAATTAGTGCATGTTCCAAAAGGAATATATTAGTACATGAATAATAAAAATAAAGTAAGCTTTTCTCTTCAGAAGAAACTTGGAGAGCATGGAACAATTTTAGCCTACAGCTGGCAACAGCAGTGGTGTGGATACGCTCCTCTTCTCTGGTTCTTTAATGATGTAGTAAGTATCAAAAGAAGATGGCAGGAATATAGTCCTGTATAAAAAAAGAGTTGATCAACATTGAAATAGTTCAGAAAGAATAACATGATAAAAGGTAATGAAGGAAGATGTTCAAGCTGCAACGAAATTGGCAAAATATAAGGCCCCATAAATCGATGAGAAACCAATAGGCATGTTTCAGATAATTGATGCAGCAACACTGGATATACTCACCAGTCTGTACCAGGAAATTTAGAAGACAGCTACGTTGCCATCTGATTGGAAGAGATACATATTTGCTAATACTCACATAAAAAGAGGTGGTCCAATGTTGTTGTTTTTGTTAGATGCCACATTATTAAGTACTACTCATAGCGACCATAGTAACAGATCTGAAACTCGTGTGCCATCCTTATCATCTCTGACACACTTGAGTTCATTGTTGCAGCCACTGTATCAATCCATCTTGTTGAGAGCCTTCCTTTCCTTTCCTGACCCTCTCCGCCTTTTTAAGGATGATGTTCATCTCCAAGGAATAGTCTTTCTTAGCAACACGCCTAAAGTATGTGAGACAAAGTTTTGTCGTTGTTGCTTCCAAGGAGCACTCTGGCCACACTTTCTGCGAGATGTATTGGTTAATTCGTTGACATGGGACATTCAATACTCTTCTCCATCACCAATGTTGAAAGGTATCAATTATCCTCTGTCATCCTTATTCACTGTCAAGCTTTCAGTTGCATCGCAAGCAATTAGAAAGATCATGACCAGCATCAAGTTCACCATAGTTTTTGAACTAACATCATTTCTCCTTAGTAATTTAAAAAGGGCTCTGACAGCAATTTGTTCATGAGAATATATCTTCTGATCTCCTAGCTGCTAGTACCAAGGATGTTGATTGTGGATTCAAGTGAGATTAAATTGTTGATAACATCAGTCTGTTCTCAATCTATCATGATGTTTTCAACCTAGTGGGAGGATTTTATTTCTTTGATGTTGAGATGTGATCAATATTGATGGTGATAGCCTTTGATTTTCTGCAGCAAGCATTCAAGTCTTCCTCATGTGCAACAAAGAGGTTTGTGTCATCTGCATAGCGCATGTTTCTGATGTGTCTTTCTCTGACTCTTATTCCATATTCTTATCCAAAGATTTTTTAAAATTATTTTTTCAGCACACAGGTTGATTATGTACAGAGGACAGATACAACCCTGATGCACACCTTTACTGATTTTAAGCCATACAGTATTTCCTTGCTCTATTTGGACAACAACTTCTTGGTCTAAGTATAGATATCTTTTTTTTTTTTAGATTTCTTATAAGCATAATTAAGTGTTGTGAGATTTCCATTCTTAATGTAGTCATAATTTGTTATGTTCCAAACAGTCAAATGCATTTGCTTGATTAGTAAAGCACAAATACATATTCTTCTGATAGCCTTTGCTTTCAACCAGGATCCAATGGACATCAGCAATGAAATCCCTGGTGCCATGACCTATTCTAAACCCTACCTGAACTTCTGGCAGGTCTCTGTCAATGTACTGGTTTAGTAATTTTTGGATGATCTTCAGCAATATTTTGCTTGCATGTCTAATCTTGGTACCAGCAGTCAGGAAATCAAAAGGTAAATTGCACTGCGAAAATTTCTCAGGAACCTCTCCAGAGTACCGAAGAGCAACAAATGTCAGCCTAGAGACTAGAGCACGCCTAATTCAGGCCATGGTCTTCACAATTCCTTGCTACGCATCAGAGAGCTGGACAACAACTAAAAACGATGGAAGAAGAATAGTTGCCTTTGAGTTGTGGGGCTGGAAAAGAGTTTTGAAAATATCATAGACCACCAAGAGAACAAACAGTTCTGTCTTGAAGAGAGTAAAACCAAGTTTCTCTTTGGAGGCAAGGAGAAGCTACATCTGACATCCTTTGGATGGGTGACTAGGAGGGACCAATCCTTGGAAGGGGATATCATGATTAGAAGAGTAAAGGGTCAGTGAAGAAGAAGGTCCCAGATGGATTGACACAGTAACTGGTATAATGGGGGTAAGTGGGTCAGAGTCAGTAAAACTGTCTCAGGATAGGGGAGGTTTCAGAGCTATTGCACACAGGGTCACTATGAATCCCAGGAGACTCAAAGGCACATAGGAACAACAGCTTCTGTGATATTAATTATATAGTTCAAAATTTACCACATTCTGTTGGGTCACCTTTATTGGGAATGTGAACAAATAAGAATCTCTCTCAATTAGTTAACCAAGAATTTATCATCCAAATTTCCTGGCGAAAATTGTAAGCACAACCAGACTTGCATCTGTTAGTGGAAGTATGTCATTTGGTATCATCCCATAGATTCCTGGAACCTTCTTTTATGCCAGTCAGAGCTTCTTGAACTTATTCCTCCATTGCCATTGATTCTTATTCTTCCTGGATTTTTTCAGTCAACCAGTTCCTTTTGATATTTTGTGCTCCTATCTTCTTTTGATACTTCATAGATCTTTTGGGATTTTAGATCATTTCTCAGTGTTAATACTCAAAGCTTGAATTTGTTTTACAGTTCTTTCAACTTGAATAATGCTGAGCAAGTTCTTCCCTATTTATTCTCCAGTTCCATCTCTCTGCACATTCCATTATAACACTTTGCAGTCAATCATGTGAAGTCCATGTGTAAAGTTGTCTTTTATGTATTTTTAAAAGGTATTTGTGATTGAATATATTATTAAATATATAGAATTAATTCTATGTCTAGCCTCATTTTGGTCATTAAAATTATATTTTTGAACTACCATTATTTCTTCATTGTTTCCAACTTTCACATTATAGTCACTAAGAATTATTATTGCATCTTGATTGACTTGATAAATTTTACACTGGGGAAGTTGGCAGAAATCATTAATCTTTTCCTCTTTGGAGTTAGCTGTTGGTGAACATATTGGATAATAATTATATTACAGATTCCCTTGTGTGTATATGGATATTATCCTATTAATCACAATATTGTAGTTTAGAATAGATCTTGAAATTATCTTTGTCATAATCTTCATTAGTTTTTCATTCTTTTTTAATTTTTTAAAATTAACTTTAAGGAACATTTACAGAGATTTTGGATTTCTATCCATTCATCGTTTCATTTTTCTCCCTGCCTACTCCTGCCCCCAGTTCAAACTTTTCTTTGAAAAGTAAAAGAAAAATCATTTCATAGGTATAGAATCCCTCCCCCCTCCTTTCCCCGAATACACTCCAATATGTAACCTTCATGCTGGACTCTTGTCATAACCATAATACCCAATCATATATCACTTTCAAACAGTTCTCTCCCTCATCTATTTCAAGGCAGAATACATAATTTATTCAATTTTCCTCAGTCTTACCCCAACCCTAATGTCAGTCTCATTCTGCAGTAGGGCACCATGCAACACCTCTCCTTTTGTGACTAAGATGTTTCACTCAGCATAGTGACCCCCAAGGTCACCCATTTTGAATAATATTGCATGAGTTCCTTGTTTTTCAATGCAACATAGTATTCCATTGTATGAATATACCAGACCTTCTCTATCCATTCTTTTGTTGATGGGCACTTAGGTTGTTTCCAACTCTTTGCCATTGTGAACAAAGCCATGATAAACATGGGTGTACATACATTTATTTGGATGGTGGTTATGGTTTCTTTAGGGTATATTCCCAGTAATGGAATTGCTGGGTCAAATGATATGTCTATTTGCAACTTTTTGAGAGGGTGCCATACAGCCTTCCATAGTGGTTGCACCATTTTACACTCCCACCAACAGTGAATAAGGGTTCCAGTTTCTCCACAACCTCACCAGCATTTGTTGTTTGCAGCTCTGTTAAATATTGCTATTCTTGCTGGGGTAAGATGATATCTCATAGTTGTTTTGATTTACGTCTCTCTTAGAGCTAGGGATTTTGAACATTTCTTCATGGATTTGTTGGCCATTTGAATGTTTTCTTCGGTGAAGTGTCTGTTCATATCCTCTGCCCATTTTTTAATTGGGTTATTTACTTTTATCTTGCTATAGTGCTAGTTTTTCATTCTTGATGTAATAGATTGTGTTATTGTCTGATTCAAAGTGGCCCATTGCAGTCCATCTCAATTCACTAGAATGTTAATCTTCCTGCATTCCGTTCATTTTTTTAATTTTTGACAGTTTTCAGTATTTCCAAATTTTTACTTGCACATTCTACGCACCCACTAATTGTATCTCCTCATTTTTTGAGTGGCTTCAAATCTGGATTTTACCACTAGTACTATGTTCCTCTGTTTTTTTGTAGGATTTTCAGAGGCCTTTTATTTCAGAAATGAAAGGTTAATCCTGCTTCTCAGTCTATCTTAATCAGAGATCTCTGCTAAAACCTTATGTAACCCTTCTAGCATTTGAAACACATGTGACATAGCTTTGAGTATCACAACAACCCACAAATTACCTTAGAAGAGCAAACTGACAAACAAGTACTGTACAAACAATAAACAAAAAAGCAAATACATGTCAAATGGATCCTGGCTGAAAACAGAGAATACCAGATGACAGTCTATTTGTATTTTATTCACTGTGCAAAGACATTTGACTGCGTGGATCATCACAAGAAAATGGACAATGAATAAAGATGATAGAAGAAAAAGCAATACCTTTTAGTTATCATATTGGACGAGAGTACTGAATTTACCAGAAGAACAAATACATGTCTTGGAAGAATGAAGCCAGAATACTCCTTAGAAGCAAGGGAGGAGAATCTTCATCTCACATACTTTGGGCATGCTATTAGGAGGGATTACTCTTTGGAAAGGGACATCATACATGGGAAAATAGATCAATAAAAGAGAGGAAAACCCTCAATGGGATAGATTCACACATTGACTATAGCATAGAAATGTGTTCAAATATGTCAGATGACAAGGACAGAACATGATTGGATATAGTTCATGTAGTTCAAAGAGTAGCTGAGTCATATTCGAGTCAATTGTACCTAACAAAAACAACTCTTGAAGAAAATGAGCATAGGGTGCTCTTTGGAGGCAAGGACAGTGTAACTTATTCTCATATACTTAGAACATGTTATAGAAGAGATCGATTTTTGGGAAGGACATAATGCTTGTACCAAAAAAAGACCCTCAATATGATAGATTTAATTTGTTGTTGTTGTTGTTAAGTGTAAGCGAGTAGACAGCACATAGTAACCCTATGAACAAAAGACCTGAACACTTGTGTAACTTTCATTTCTCTAAGTTCATAGAGTTTCCTCAGAGTTCATCAGAGGCAAGCTATTTTGAAAGTGGATGCCACTCCTGCTTCCAAGCCTGTTATAATCTGGGAGCTCTGTCAAATACTCTCCACTAAGTGTAACCATTATCACATCTGACACATCAGTGTCACAGTGTTTAGCATCACAGTGTAATAATAGGCTCCAGTGTATAAGAGATGGTGAGAATAGTACATTGTTCATAAGGTTATTTGAGTCACAGTTGACTCAGTGACACATAACGGTATATTTATTTAGGTTCTAGTCCTTCAATTGCTCGATGTGAAAAGACAGGCAATATCATCCTATTTTTAAATCTGCTGAAGATTGAGCCCTGACTAGGTTCTGACATGACAGCATATAAAAACAATCCATTAATTAATCAAGACATATATTTGTTATGTAACCCTCAGATGCGCTCTCTGTCCTTAGATATAAAAATCCCGGATCTTACTTCTGCCGTTCTTGATTATTATAATCCTCTATAATGATATATAACAGGAATCATACCCTATGTACTATTCTATGTGTTTGGTCTCTTTTACTTATGTAAAAATTTTGAGATTCAACGATGTTGTTATGTTTACCAACAGTCAACCCTTCAACTCATTCAGAACCCACTCATAGCTGACCTTCAAGTAGGCTTTCATATACTGCAATTTATACAGGAAAAGAGTACACATCCTTCCCCTGGGGAAGTGCTGGTGGACTCAAACTACCCAAAAAGTATCATCTTGGTGTTAGAAGTGTAACTCTATAGAATAGACCACCAGAGTTTCTGCTACCAACCTAGCTTGTTTCTTTTACTCTTTAGTAGTACTCAAGTGTAGGCATAGGTGCAGTCCTTAGGGAGTGCTAACTCAAAGTCTGCAACACTTGGGCCATTCAGATTCAACAATGGGTCTGTGAAAGAAAGAAGAGACATTTCCACCTGTGTAGTTTACAGCCTTATTAATCTAAGAGAGAAATATAAACATTTAATGTAAGCAAGGCTTTCCATTGATGGTTGTTGTTAATACGTACCATCAAGTGGGAACCGATTCATCCAACTCATAGCTCCAGCAGGTTTTCAGATGTGGTTACATGTATAAGAGGAGATTGTCCATCCTTCTGCAGAAAAGTTGGTGGGTTTAAATGGTGTGCCTTTGAGATTGCAAGACAGTTTCTTATCACTAGGCCACTAGAGCTCCCAAATGTAAGTACTTTACCATTCACATTGATAAGTATTGAAATCCCTCAGGCACATGGTTTGAAGCCACCAGTGGCTCCACGGGAGGATAGACAAGTGAGATATACTGCCTGTGAAAACGTGCCATAGGGTCAGCTATGGATCAGTTCTGACTTGATGGTACTCAACAACAACTTTAAATGTAGCATGGTTCTGACAATGCCACCTTGTTGTTGTTACGTGCCATCGAGTCGCTTGTGACTCATAATAACCCTATGTACAACAGCTCTAAACTCTGCTCTGTCCTGTGCCAGTCTCATTGCCATCGACACACTCATCCCAATTGCCCCAGTCACCGAATCAATCCATCTCCCAGAGGACCTTCCCCTCCTGCGCCTGCCCTACACCCTCCAAAGCATGATGACCCTCTCTAAAGACCGGTCTCACCTTAGAACATGACCAAAGTATGTCAGGCGAAGCCTCAGAATCCTTGCCTCCAAGGAGCAGCCAGGTTTAGCCCTCTCCAGGATGAATATGTTTGTTCTCTTAGCAGTCCATGGCACCTTTAGCACTCTTCTCCAACACCAAAGCTCAAAAACATCAATTCTCCTTCTACCCTCCTTAGTCATTTTCCAGCTCTCTGATGCATAACAAGTCATTGCAAAGACCATGGCCTGTGCCAGAAGCATCTTTGTCTCCAGAGACACACCATTGCTCTTGAGTACTTTAGAGAGGTCCCTAAAAGCAGACTTTCCCATGGCAAAGAGTGCTGATTGTGGAGCCAAGCAAACTAAAGCTGTGTACAATCTCAATCTCTTCACCATCCATCCTGATGCTGCCAATTGGTCCAGTGGTGAGAATCTTTGTCTTCTTGACATTGAGCCTCAATCCATACTGAAGGCTGCAGTCCCTGACCCTCAGCAGCAAGTGCTGGAACAGCACATCAGCAGAGAACTGCCAGAAGTCCAGGTTGTATTTAGAAGGGTTCGTGGTACTAGGGATATTGTAGCTAATGTTAGATGGATCTTGGCAGAAAGCAGAGAGTATCAGAGGAATGTCTATCTGTGTTTCATTGATTATGCAAAGGCATTGACTGTGTGGATCATAACAAACTGTGGCTGACTCTGAGAAGAATGGGAATCCCAGAACACTTGATCATGCTGATGAGAAACTTATACTTGAACCAAGAGGCAGTTGTCAGAACAGAGCAAGGAAACAATGCCACCTTAAGTCTCAATAATTTGTGTTCACATAAATAGAAATATATAGATACAAATTTACATACATATTACTAAATGTAGGAATTATTTATACAATAATATTTTTATAAATCTATTTTTATAGAACTGTTTAAAAGGGATACATGATTAGGTATTATTGTCATGACAGGAGTCCAGAACGAAGGTTGCATAGTGGAGTGGACTTGTGGGGAGGGATTGTATAACAATGAAAGAATTTTTCTTTTACTTTTCAAAATGAAGGCTGCATAGTGCAGTGGACTTGGAGGGAGGAGTTGTGTAACAATAAAAAATTTTTTCCTTTACTTTTCATAGAAAAGAGCCAATTGGCACTGCAGGTTGGGCAGTGAGAAAAGTGCAACAATGTATAGATGGAAATCCAATGTCTCTATAAACTTTCATTAGTATTAATTAAAAAAAAGGAAGGAGAACATTACTCACATTTTAATGAATAAAACAAGTGAATTGTTTTACTGGTATGAAATTGTACTGCCAAACAAAAGGAGCATGGTTTGTATTTACTAGCTGTTTCATGGGAGGAAGATGGGCAATCTCCCTCAGTGATACTTGTTTCTGTAAAGCTGCTGGAGGTCAGCTATAGCTCATTTCCAACTTGACTGTCCTAACAATAACAACAATATATTAATAATATTTCATATTATGTACAAATGATACTATTAATAAATACTTTATTTGAGAGTATATTTTAAAGAACTAAAAAAATGTAATACTATGGACCAACTAAGAATAAGAGTGAAAAAATTTTTAAATCTTCAAAGATTATCTTCCTCTACTATTGAATTCAAAGATAAAATAAACAAAACCAAAAAGCATCCAACAAAATAGAATGTTTATCTTTCTAATTGCTTTCCAAGGATCCCTGTGGGTGAATTAGGCATTAAGGTATTAACCAAAAGGTTGACAGCTTGAACATGCTTGTTGTTCTGCAGAAAAAGATGTGACCAGTTGTCTGGTCGCCTAAAGATTTATATACTTGGAACAGTTGTATTCTATCCTACAAGATCACTAGGAGCAGGACTCTAATCAAGACATTGATTAATTGCTTTCTCAGTGCTATAGTATATGACATTTTGGGCTGCTAACTGAAAAGTTCCACATACAAACCTACGATTTGCTTTGAAAAAAAATATGGACATTAAGATTTTCAGCCTGAGAAACTTGATGGAGTGTTGCTATATGAGTCAGAATCCATTCAATGGCAATAGGTTTTCCTTGTTTGTTTTCTTCTTCTTCTTCTTCTTCTTCTTCTTCTTCTTCTTCTTCTTCTTCTTCTTCTTCTTCTTCTTCTTCCTCTTCCTCGGGAGGATGTATATTAATAATGGTGAGTTTACTACCTTGTGTGGTAGACCATTAATTTCCTTGCAATACTTTGTATTTTCAAAGTGTTTTTACACAGTGATAACATCTTTTGGCCATTACTTGGTTCTGTATTTGACCATTTAAATTCCAGAGGCAACTGACTTTCTATCACATTACTTCTAGGTTTTTGGTAAATAGCTATCATAAATTTCAATGTCTTCAACTGGTCAGGCAAATAATCATATAAAATAGTTTTCAGAGGCTTTTGTGTGGAAAAATCAAGGGAACATTTCATTATTTAAAACTAAGAAAGGGGTGTGTCAGCGTTGTGTCCTCTCTCCATATCTATTTAATCTGTATGCCAAGCAAATTATTTTAGAAGCTGGACTCCATGGGGGGAAAAAAGTGGCATCAAGATTGGATCAAGACTCATTGATAATCTCAGTTATGCAGATGACACAACCTTGCTTACTGAAAATGAGGTGGATCGAAGCACCTACTGTAGAAGAACAAAGTGTGAATTGAATCTCAACCTTAAGAAAACAAATATCTTTGTCATTGGACAGATAGACAACATTGTGATAGATGGAGAAAAGATTGGGTTTGCCAATGATTTTATCTTGTGTGGATCCATAATCAACATCCTTGGTACTAGTAGTCAAGAAATCATGAGACATATTACATTGGGAAAGTCTGCAGTCAGGGATAGGTTTAAATTATTAATGAACAATGGTGTCAGGTTTGAGAACTAAGGTGACCTGATTCAGGCCATTTTCTTTCTAATCACTTATTATGCATCTGAGAACTAGGCAATAAATAAGGAGGACAGAAGAAGATTGATGCCTTTAACCTCTATTGTTGGAGAAGAGTACTGAATATTCCCATGGAATGCCAAAAGAATAAACAAATGTGTCTTGAAGAAAGTGCAGCCAGAGTGTTACTTGGAGGCTAATATGTTGAAGCTTTGTTTCACATACTTCGGTCATGTTGCTAGGAGAGGCTATTCCTTGGAAAGGGACATCATGCTTGGAAATGTGGAAGTTGGGCAAAAGAGAGGAAGATCTTCAGCCACATGGATTGATACAGTGGCTGTTGCAATGGGCTCTAGTGTGTCAGGAAATGTGAGGGTGACAAAGGAACAGACAGAGTACAGATCTCTTCTTTATAGGGTTGCTATGGGTCATACTCATCTCAACAGCACATAACCATGACAGTTTTCAAATCTGCCTGCTTTATTTCTTAACACTCTTGATGATATCTGCACACTTCTTAACATGTAGTACAGAGCTGTACAAGTAAATCTAGTTATAACCAAACCACTATAGAGCATAGTCAAATAATTACCTGCATTAATCTGGTCACTAAATGCCCATTAATAGGGTAGAAATGAGTAAATTTTTTTTTCATGTTAATCATGTTCTGCAGTTAATCTGTGCTTTGAGATAGCATAATAGAGTGGAGTACTGTAACTTTGGAATCGGAAAAACCTATTTTCTTTTCCTGCTATAAGTTAACTCAGCTCTGAGTTCCAACTCCATTTTCAGTAAAATGTGGGAAAGTCTCCATATATTATAGAGCTGTTATTTAGAGAATGTATGCACTGTGATCACTACTAATCTTTTTGTCATTCCACTGTGGTCTGCATATTAATATAATGTTGGCAGATTCACTCTTTTTTATTGGTGGCATAGATTTTATTTTGAAAAAAGAGTTTCTCATTTCTAGTGGAGAACTATTATACAATAAAGTGTCCCTCAGATATAGCACTTTACAGAACCGGGGTAAATATACAATTCACAACAAAACCCAAACAAGTTACAATAACCTGAATTATTTTATAGTTTTGGAAAATTGTGATTGATCTTAAGGCTGGACATTTGTAAGTCCACATAGATTTTAAATTCCAACCTTGGTGCTCTTTGGGAGCCAGTGACTTGAGAAATGTTGACCTCAGGTAATTTGTACTGATTTTTTTAAATATGGACCACCTTAAGTTTATCATGGGGTAAATCCCCTAATAAAGAGTTGACCCAAATGAGAAATAACAGAAGATTGAAAGTGGCTGAATGTCCTAGTCTTGAGCTGTTTCAGCCCTCCTCACTTAATCAAATAATCAATTTCCAGGTTTCAGCACTATAATGCTATTATGGGGTTAACACCCTGACTTTGGTTCTTCTCACTTGGCTAATGAATTAAGCTACGTATGAGAGACTCCTGTTGCTATTATTGTTGTTGTTAGGTATAATTAAGAAAAGTACAACTCATAGAGAACTTTTAAACAGCAAATACAAATTTTGTCCTATACTGTACCAAATACATCAAATCTGACATACATAAGTCCATTGTTGCAGTCACTGTGTTAATCCATCTAGTTGAAGGTCTTTCTTTCCTTCCCTAACCCTGCACCTTTCCAACTAAAATGTCCCTTCTCAAGGAATAGGATCTCCAAGTTCATCCATGTTGAATAAGTCTCAGCAGAAAGAAGAAAAGACTGGTTGGAAAAAATTTGTCTGAAACTACCTAACTCAGTTGGGAAGGATTTTCAGAAGAGATAAACTGTTGGGACAGGACATCATGTTCAGTAAAGGACCAACCACCACTGATAGATTTGTTAAACCAAGATTGACAGTATTGACAGAACCATGTCAGTGTTCATGAAGATAACTCAATAATAACATTTTTTTGTGTGTTATAAATGGGGCTGCAATGAGCCAAAGTTACCAGACAGCAACTGACAACAATAAGAGACAAAATGACAGAGTGCTTAAAAAAAATTAGTGAATTTCACTTTCTGCTTTCATGCATTTATGAACAGCTGCAATGGCAATTCAAAAAAATACTGAAAAATAAGTTGAACAAAATAAGGCCAAGAACAGAACATTTGCACATGGAGCTAGACAGTATTACCCTGCTTATCACTAATCTATAAATCACTATCCAGAATATAGGCTCACATTCATCTAATGCTGGTCCACATTGCTTTAGCTTGTCCAAAGGGACAGCTGAGAGAATTGTCAAAGGTGTATTTTCTATAGTATATTTCTCTAACCTAGCAGCTTGGCATTGATCTTGTTAGGTGCTTTCAAATCAAGTATGACTCATAGCTACTATGAACAGCAGGCGGATCTGAGTCCTGCCCTATCCTGTGCATCTTCCTGATCTGACACATGTATAACCATTGCTGCCATCATTATGTCACTTCATCTGCTTGACATAGTATCAAGATACTTAGAGATGCTAACGACAAAATCTTAAATGATCTAGGAAAAAGGGATATGT
>NW_006399760.1:3478199-3480095 GCF_000299155.1 Elephantulus edwardii | reverse complement strand
AATTGGACAATTAAAACAGACATTCGGATGGCGGGGAAGAAGAACAAACTGGGGAGGAGGGTGGAGAGAATGGTGCGGCAATGAAGGAGTGAAAGCCCAGAATCCCTGTGAATGTTCATTGAAATTAATAAAATTTAATAATAATAAAAAAATTAATAATAATTAAAAAAATAAGATGGAGGGAATCATTGTACCAAAAAGAATTGGTTGACACGGAAATATCTCAGGAAGTACCATATGATCAAGAGCCAACGTAATGAAGGGAAGAGTTGAAACTGCAGTGAAGGCACTGGCAAAAACAAAGGCACTGGCAAAAACAGACGCTCAGGAACCAATAGATGCCAACTGATATACCAATACATCCTCTTTCATCATCCATCTACCCTTTTTAAGCTTGATGTTCCTCTCCAAGGAATAGCCTCTCCTAACATGTCCAAAGTATGTGAGATGAAGCTTTGTCATCTTTGCTTCCAAAGACTACCTGGCTGTACCTTCTCCAAGATATATCTGTTTATTCTTTTGGCTGTCCTCGGGCTATTCAGTGCTCTTCTCCAACAGAGAACCACATTTCAAAGGCATCAATTTTTCTGTCATCTTTGTTGTTCAGCTCTCAAATGCATAACAAGGGATTGTAAAAGTGATGGCCTGAATCAGATCACCTTTTTCTTCAAACTGACGTTGCTTCTCACTAATTCCAAGAGGTCCATGACTGCAGTATCATGAGTGTATTGTTTGTGGGTCCAAGTAAGATGAAGTCGTTGAAAGTTTCAATCTTTTCTCCATCTATCATGATGTTTCCTATTCATCCAATAGCAAAGATATTTGTTTGTTTTCTTTAAGATGAGATGAAACCATATTGAAAGCTACAGTGGTTGATCCTTTACAGCAAACACTTCATGTCTTCCTCAATTTCAGCAAGCAGGGTTATGTCATCTGTATAATGGAGATTACTGACAAATCTTCTTCCCACCAATTCTGATAGAAGACCAGATGAATTGTGTATGACATCAAGGATATCATGCATGACAAGAGCAAAAATTCACTTAAAAACAGAAGAGAAAGAAGAAATTAAAATAGAAGTCAGAAGAAACCCAGAAAATTGCACTAGAACACCGAAAAGCCAAAACAGAGGGAAGGGATGTTGAGATAAAAGAGTTGGACAGAAGAATTTCAAGGTCTGCTCAAGAAGACAAAGCAAAAAATTAGAATATGGAGAGACCTAGAATTAGAATATAAAGAGGGAAGAGCTCACCTGACATTCTCAAGTTGAAAAAACTGAAAAACAAATTCAAGCATTAAGTTGCAGTATTTAGACATGCTATGGACAAAATCTTGAATCATCCAGGAAATAACGAAAGACGATGGAGTGAATAAACAGAATCATTGTACCAAAAAGAATTGTTTGACACTGATGTATCTCAGGAAGCACCATATGATCAAGGGCCAATGGTAATGCAGAAAGAAGTCTAAGCTGCAATAAATGTGCTGGCAAAGAATAAGGCTCCAGGGCCAATTGACTTACTTTGTATATCAGATGTAGCTCTGGACATGTCCATCAGTCTGTAATAGGAAATTTAGATGACAGCTTCCTGGCCAACTGACTGAAAGAGATCCATATTTGTTCCCATAGCCAAGAAAAGTGATTCAACAGAATGTGGAAATTGTCAAACAATGCAGAACAGATTATCCGGGAGGCTGAGCTCTATGAGGAGAAATGTGGGGTCTAAATTGGTGGACGATTTATCAACAATCTGCGTTATGCAGATGACACAACCCTGCTTGCTGGAACTGAAGAGGACCTGAAGTGCCTGCTGCAGAGTGTCAAGGACTTGCAGCCTACAATATGGATTGAGGCTCAATGTCAAGAAGACAAAGATTCTCACCACTGGACCAATT
>NW_006399760.1:3471670-3477601 GCF_000299155.1 Elephantulus edwardii | reverse complement strand
AGAGCAGAGTTTAGGGCTATTGTACATAGGGTCGCTATGAGTCGCAAGCTACTCGACGGCACATAACAACAACAACAACGACAACACATCATTAGTTATTAAAAGCAAGCAAAATACTACTGAAGATAATTCAAAAAAACATCTACAGTAGTACACAGAGAACTGCCAGATGTTCATGTTGGATATGGAAGATTTCATGGCACCAGGGAGACCTTTGCTGATGTCAGTGAATCACTAGAAGAATGTCCATTTGCACTTTTTTAACTATATAGAGCATTTGACTGTGTGTATCATAACAAATTATGGATAATATGGAGATGAACAGATATCCCAAAACATTTAATTGTGCTCATGTGAAACCCAGACCTAAACCAAAAGTTTATTTCATGAATAGAGCAAAAAAGAATGCAACATAAAATAAAGAAAGGTATGGATCAAGGTTGTATGCTTTCTCCATACCTATTTAATCTGTGTGCTCAACAAATTATGTAAGAAGCTGGACTCTATGAAGAAGAATGTGGCATCAGGATTGGAGGAAGATTCATTAATAACTTTTATTATGCAAATACCACAATCTTGCTTGCTGAAAGAGGGGAGTATTTGAAGCATTTTCTGTGGAAGGTCAACCATTGTAGCCTTCAATATGGTTTACACCTCAACAATGACAAGAAAACAAAAATTCTTGCCACTGAACTGATAGGCAACATCATGATGAATGGAGAAAAGACTTGATCTTACTTGGGTCCACAAGGAATACACTTGGTACAAGCAGTCAGGAGTTTGTTGTTCCTGTTGTTAAGTGTCATCCAGTCACAGGCGACTCATAGAGACCCTAGAAACAAAAGACCTGAATGCTTGTATAACTTTCATCCTTTCTCAAGGTTCATAGAGTTTCCAGAGGCAAGCTATTTTAGACGTGGATGCCACTGTTGGTTCCAAGCTTACTAGGAAAGTTTTCAGTCAGAGACCTCTCTAAATTATTGATGAGCAATGATGTCAGTTTGAGGACGAAGATGCACCTGAATCTTTTCCTGGTCTTTTTGGCCTCTTACTGTTTATTTGACAATGAATTAGTATAACAGAAGAATTTCTCTTTAAGTCGTGGTGTTGGAGAGGAATACTGAATATCCCAGAGACTGCAAAAACAACAAAAAGATACACCTTGAAAAAAAGGTGCAACCTTGTAGGCTAAGATGCTAAAGCTTCATCTAACATACTTTCAGCATGTTGCTAGGAGAGGGAAATAATGCTTGGGACAGTGGAGGGATAACAAAGGAAAGGAAAATCTTCAGCCAACGGGGTTGATAAAGTGACTGTGGCAATGGGCTTGAGTGTGTCAGAGATTGTGAGGATGATATAGGATAGTTCGGGTTCAAATCGATTATTCAAGAGGTCACTATGTGTTCTACTATAATCAAAGACACCAAACTTAACTTCCCTGTTGATGCCACATTCTTTTTCATTGAGTCTAGTTCTTCTAATGATTTTCCAAGCATACAGATTGAATAGGTATGGAGAAAAGATATAATCCTGACACACATTGTTCCTAATTTTCAACCATACAGTGTTTCCTTGCTCTGTTCTCAAAGCAGTCTCTTGGTCTAGGTGTTGGTATAGGTTTCACATAAGTATGTGTTCTGGGATTCCCATTATCTTGATTGTTAGCCAAACTTTACTATGATCCGTACAATTGAATGTCTTTATAGTCAATAAAACATACATTCCAGATATTTTCTGGCAATCTGCTTTCAACTAGGATCCATCTGACATCAGCAGTGATACCCTAAACAGCCTCTTCTAAATATAGGCTAAATTTCTGGAAATTTTCTGTCTTTGTACTGTTCAGCTTGATAGTTACTTTTGGATAGATAGATAGATAGATAGATAGATAGATAGATAATATTGATATTGATATCTTTTTGTTGTTATAAAGTTATATGGAAGTTCTGGTGATCTAGTGAGCAGAGATTTGCATTGCCAATTATTGGTTCACATCCACTAGTCACAAATCCACTTGATAGACAATCTCTTTCCTTGGGATTGACAGCCTTTGAAAATTCACTAGAGGGTCAGCTCTGTGTTGATTATGACTCAACAGTAATTAATTTTAGAGTTATGTATACAATTATGTATATATTTTCATATATAGTTCTATATAAAAGGAAATAAAGTTACTTTGTCATATTTTATTTACAGAAATCACACTGAGCACAAATGTATCCTTTTTTGTGTGTTCACAGGCCATCTGTTTCATAATCTGTACTAGACAAGTTTGTGATTTATATTAGGAGTTTTAATTTTTGCATCCTTAGTGGTTAGAGTTTTAAAAACTGAGGAATCCATCCATCTGTAGCTTCCTGGTTCCTTTTCCCTATACCTTCTAAAAACCTCAAACTTTTCCCCCCAACTTTTGCATCTTCTGAGAGTTTTCAAAATTTAAAATGACGATTTTTACAGAGAAAAGTAGAAGCAAGAAATATGACTCCTCTTTCCCTTGACATTTTTCTTATTTTTTGTTAATGCTTATTGTGCTTTGTGTTAAAGTTTACAAGCTAAATTAGTTTCCCAATTGCCAATTAATACAAAAGTTTTCCATTAACCCTGATTCTAGTACTTACACTGCTTTAGAATTCTCTCCATTTCTTCTTTGAGTTCTATAATTCCTTGTCTTTAATTTGCTTAGTTCTCTCTACAGTCTCATTTTTGGCGTTGGGAAAATGTTTTCACTTCCTGTAGTTGATTGATGGAGGAACACGTTCTTCACATGTATTATTATTTATTTGTTGTTGTTGTTGTTGTTATATGCCATCAAGCCACCTGCAACTCATAGTGACCCTATATACAACAGCCCTAAACCCTGCTCTAGCCTGTGCCAATCTCACTGTCTCGAACACACCTACCCCTATTACCCTACTCACTAAATCAGCCCACATCAGAGAGCGTCTTCCTCTCCTGCGCTGTCCCTCTAACCTCCCAAGCATGATGTCCTTCTCCAAGGACTGGTCCTTCCTTGCAACTTGTCCAAAGTATGTTAGACAAAGCTTCAGAATTCTTGCCTCCAAGGAGCAGCCTGTCTTCACCCTCTACAGGACAAACCTGTTCATTTTCTTAGCAGTCCATGGTATATTCAATACTGTTCTCCAACACCACAGCTCAAAAGCATCAATTTTCCTTCTATCCTCTTTAGTCATTGTCCTACTCCCTGATGCATAGCAAGTGACAGTAAGTGAGCTAGATAGTCATAGTAAGTGAGCATCAGAGAGTTGGCCACTTGGTATTTCTTTTATAGGCCCAGCTTTTATTTGATAAGAGGCCTGCTACAGTGCCTTGCATTTTTAATTACAAAGTTTTCTTTGCAGAGTAGCATAGGAGGGTCCTACAGGCTCTTTCAAGTCAATAAATTTGTTCATTTCATTTTTTTTTTAAATTTGTAGTTTGTTGTACATTTTTACCTTTTCTAATCAGAATCTTCTGTTGTGAGTATAGTCAAAATGGATTGTGGTAGCAAGGCATCACTGATCCTACCTGGTTTTATGCTAGAAGAAAAAGTATTATATGGGCCAATATAGTCCTTCAAATAAATGGCTTCCTTGAGTTGTCTATTTTCTTTATTTTATTTATTTTCTTTTGCTCCAGGTATGATGGGTGCTTGCAAGTTCTTAAGAGTATATTCTGGTTGTGGACCGCTTATTGACACCAATGCTTAGTATACGTAACCCACTTCATGTTCAATACCTGCTGGTTGTGAATAAGGTTAACCTTAAATACTGCCTCCTTTCATATGCTGGAGGCTAGGATCCCTGGAGCTGTCACACTCTTTCTTTTGTTTCCTTCCCTTTTTATAGATTATGTTCCACTCACCTTAATTCCTTGTGGGTATGTGTATGCCATCTTTCTACGGGAATTATGTGAAGTGGATTTTTCATGGGGTCACCAGTGGCATTATCTCAGGATGGCTATGTTAAATTAGAATAAATGGCAGAGTATTACCACCACATTACATTCTTCTTTTGCTATGTTATTCCCATTTCTTTCAATTGATGTTTGGTTTTATTCATTTTTCTTTTTCTTCATGTTCAAATTTCTGTGATTTCATTTTTTTTATTTCACTTTTTTGTGATTGTTTGCTGAGGGTTATCATAAATTAAGTGATAAATTTGAAGACTCTGCCCTCCTACTCAATTTCTATTGGCTATTAACATTGCAAGGTAATGGTTGACCTCACCTTGTCTTGCTCATTTATTTTAAAAAACACCATTAAAAATGTTTGTATTCATTGTGGGTTTTTGCCACAGTCCATTATGGGATTTAACCTGTTTGCCTAAACTTACAGAACTATAATTCTGTTATGTATGTTTTGCTCTGTTTGAGGTTCTTTCCTTTGGAAATCATTATTTCACTGGGAAACTTTATATATATCCAAATTATTTCCTTAGCTATAGTTCCTTCCTTTCTCTTTCTGTGCTCCCTAGTGATTACATCACCTCCTTTTTATTATCCCCTATCTCCTCCAGAACAGCACACTTCCCTTGAGACTTAGACCTTTATAAAGCCCCTGCCTAAGGGATAACACCCTACTTTTCTCTAAGAATCTTGACATTTACTTTTCTAAACTCAGATGTATCTTCCTGAATAGGACTGCTATATCATCCTTAGGTATTAAAAATCCTTAAGTGGCATGGTCATTTCTTTTAAAACAAGTTTCTTATGACTTCAACATTATCAGGTAGAGTTTAATGATCAAAGTATCCACGTATAACTTCATTACTTCATAATTATACTTTAAAATGAGGACAATAATGATTAAATTATTAAAATTTGTTGATTGTTATTTTTGTGTTAGGGTTTTTGTAAGTACTTAAACTATTTTTCCATCTTGTTTTACTTTCTTTCCCTCATTAATTTCTATAACATGAGAACAAATTCAAGCATTGAGTTGTAATACTTAAAGAAACTATGGGCAGAGTATTGAATGGCCCAAGCAAGATTCATCAAAAGAAGACAGAAGAAGTACGTACAGTCACTATACAAAAAAAAAACACAAAACAAACCAAAAACAAACAAAAAACAAATGGCTGACACAGGGGAATTACATGAAACAAAATAAGATCAAGAAGCAATGGTGAAGAAAGTTCAAGCTGCTCTGAAGGAATTGGCAAAAAACAAAGCCCCAGAATTGATGGTATACCAATTGATATACTTAAACAAACAAATGCAACCCTGGATGTGCACATAAGCCTATGTCAAGAAATATGGATGACAGCTGGATAACTGACTGGAAGAGATTCCTATTAATTCCCGTTCATTTAAAGGTAATCCAAAACAGTGTTGGAATTATTGAACAGTATCACTAATACCACGCACAAGCAAAATCCTGCTAAGATTATCCAAAAATGACTGGAAGAATACATCAACAGAAAACTGCCAAAAGTGCAAGCTGAGTTTAGAAGAAGCTGTGGTACCGGGGACATCGTAGCTAATGTCAGATCAATCTTGACTTAAAGAAGAGAATACCAGAGGAGTGTAGATTTGTGTTTCATTAACTTTGCAAAGGCATTTGATTGTATGAATCACAAAAAAATAATGGCTATCCTTGAGAAGAATGGGAATACCAGAACACTTAATTTTGCTCATGTGAAACTTATACTTGGAAGTAGTCATTAATACAGAGCAGGGAAACATTGTTGTTGTTGTTGTTATGTGCCGTCGAGTCGTTTCCGACTCATAGCGACCCTATGCACAACAGCCCTAAACCCTACTCTATCCTGCCCCAACCACACCACCTCTGACACACCCATCCCGATTACCCCAGTCACTGAATCAATCCATCTCATAGAGGGTCTTCCCCACCTGCGCTGTCCCTCCACCCTCCCAAGCATGATGTCCCTCTCCAAGGACCCGTCCCTCCTGGCAACATGTCCAAAGTATGTC
>NW_006399760.1:3459599-3467245 GCF_000299155.1 Elephantulus edwardii | reverse complement strand
GGAGAAGGACATAATACTTGGAAGAGTAAAGGGACAGTGTAGGAAAAGAAAATTCTAAATGAGATGGATTGACACAGTAACTGAGTTAATGAAGGTAGGTACGTCAGAGACAGTGAGATTGGCTCAGGATAGAGCAGGGTTAGGAGCTATTGTGCATAGGGTCTCCATGAGTTGTAGTTGACTCAATGGCACATAATAACAACATACCAACTAATTACACTCAACATAATGGCCTCTAGGTTAATCCATATTAGTGTTTAATATACTTAGTATTCTATTGTGTATATATATGATAGTTTATGTATTCAACACCTTGATATAATGTTTCCATCTCTTTTCTAGTGTGAATTAACACTACAAGGAAAAAATACAAATATATATTTAAGTTCTATTCTCATTTCTTTGTGACATATTTCTGCTAGATTGCATGTTTCTTTCTGTTTGTTTGTTTTAACTTACAGTTTTTAAAGAAGATCCGTATTGTTTTACCCAATGATTGCACCATTTTACAATCCCTTCAGAGGTCCATTCTCATCATATCTTTATCATAATTTGTTAATTTTTTTGCCCTATTAAACTATATTATTGTAGCTGGAATGGAATAATATCTCATTATTACTTTAATTTGTTTGCATCTATTCAATAGATACTGAGGAGGCTCTTGGTGGTCTAGTTAGCACAGTGTTGTATTGTCAACCTAAAGGTAGGAATTTCAAGTAGTTCAGCAGTCTGGAGGGAAAAAGATGGGCAACCTACTCATGTGCAATTTGCAGCCTCTGAAAACCTGCTGAAATGTGAACTATGTGTTGGTTCCAATGGGACAACAATGATTTAATAGTTAAGGAGAATTTTGGTGGCCTAGATTATACAGTGTTGAGCACAAAAGTTGTGCCTCTCTTGGAATTTCAATCCACTGTAAGCTGCAGTAGAGAAAGATGGGGACTCATCTGGGAAATTTACAGCCTCAGAAACCCAAGAAAGGTCAGCTGAGTTGGTCCAATTCACTAGTATTAAATTTTTGGATTCATGAGTGAAAAAGAATAAATCTTGCATGTGTTTGCCAACTTCCTATATATTCATATTGTCCATCCATTATACAATTGGATTATATGCCTTTTTATTTGCACAAATCTTTTTTATGAGCAAAATAATTTCATTTTTATAAGATCTCATTTGTATAGTTTGTCTATTGTTGGTGCTTTTTTTAATGTTGTTTGATAATCTCTGTATGATGTAAATTAAAAGCCCTAAGTTGGTCTCCTGCTTTCTTTGATTATTTTTATTGATTTGCCTTTTACATTTAAGCCTTTGACTAGTTGTGAGTTGTTTTTACATATGATGTAAAATATGTATTCTGTTTTATGTTTTCTACAAGTGGATAGCACGTTTCGGCAGTAATATTTGTTAGGGGGCAGAATTTCCTCTCATTTAATGAATTTCAACCCTTTGTAGATCAGCTGTTCATAGCTTGATAATTGAGTGCTCCCTTTTACTTTTGGTTCCTCAATTCTCTTCCATTGATCTATACATCTGCCATTACAGTATCAGATGGCTTTAACTTATGTAGTTATATAGGCAAAGACACCACCAAAGGTGAAAACTATATATCAGTAGCCTCTATGTGTTTAGATTAAAAAAAAATCCGACAATACAAACAATATCATATTTAAAAAAAAAAGAATAATACATCAAGACCAAGTGGGATTTATACCAGATATGCAAGGATGATTTGACATAAACACAAACATTAGTATAAGCCACTGTACAAATAAAAGGGGAGAAAGTAAAACAAAATTACATAATCATAATATATTCATAGAGAAAAGACATGTGGGATAAAAACTCTCAACAAAATAGGAACAGAAGAAAATTTTCTCAACATAATTAGAGTACATACGTATCCACAAAATCAACAACCAACATGATTTAATTAAGAGGTCCTAACAGCTTTTTTATTTATGTGTGTGTGTGTGTTTGTGCAGAAACTGGAAAAGTCTGTCTTCTGTCCCTATGCGTATATGCGTATTCAATATTTTATTTGAATTCCTGGTAAAAATAATAAGAAAGAAGTAAATCACATTCAAAATTGATAAGGAAGAACTATTTTTATTTCATATGATACCTTCTTTTACATAGGTAATTTCAGAGATTGCAAGAAAACTCCTGAAACTAAATGAAAGATACATCAAGGTGGCAGGGTACAAAACCAATACACAAAAATCAGTCGAGTTTCTCTGTAACAATGAGAACTCTAAGGAAGAAATAAGGAAATTAAGAACATTTAAAATAGCCATTAAAAAGATAAAGTAGGTATGAGTAAACCGGCCTCAAATGCAAAACTGATCCAGATCTATAAATATTCTTTAAAAGATGGAAAAAGCAATCACTATTTTTATTTAATAAAATATTTACTTTATAGTGGTTTACTTACAGAGTTCACAAACATTGTTTTTCACACCAGATCTTCCCATTTCCTTTACCCACCCCTTCCTCTACCCATCAAATGGTACAATCCTATGATTACCCTCCTGCCCATCCATACCCTCAGCTCCTACCCTCCCCACCTTGGATCCTCATACACTTTTTACTAGTTATCTTTCTAGTTTTACAATAATGATCTTATTTAGTATTTGTGCTTTCCAGACCCTATCTGTAAGGTAGTAATTTTCATAATCATTGTTCCTGTATGTTGTATAATTGGACATTTGGGTTGTCTCCATGTTCTTGTGATGCTAAATAACACTGCTGTGAACAACGGTGTACAAATCTCCATTTGTGCCTCAGTTCTAATTTTCTTGGTGTATATTCCAAGAAGTGGAATAGCTGGGTCATATGGAATTTCTATGTCCAACTTGTTAAGGAAATGCCAAACTGCCTCCCAGAGTGGTTGTACCATTTTACAATCCCACCAACAGTGGATAATTGTTCCTATCTCTTGACATCCTCTCCAATATTTATTACTTGCAGTCCTGTTAAAACTTGCTACTGCTAGTGGAGTGAGATGGTATCTTACTGTGGTTTTGATTTGCATCTCTCTTATTGTCAGAGTTTTTGATTATTTCTTAATTTGCTTGTTGGCCATCTAAAGGTCTTCCACTGTGATTTTTTTTTTTCTCTCTTTTGCCCAGTTTGTAATTGTGTTATCAGTCTTTTTATTGTGGAGCCCCTGTATGATTCTGTAAACTTTTGCTATGAGAACTTTGTCTGAAATGGTACTCCCAAATATTTTTTTCTTAGTCAGTAGTTTTTATTTCATTTGTTGGAAAAAAGTTTTTAATGTGCACCAGGATTTAATCTTTAGAAGGTTTCATTCATCAGTTTTATCCTCTCCTTTCTGGTTGTATTTGGCAGTCTCTTTATACCACAGATTAGGCCATCTAAGCTTGATTTCTCTTTGTCTCTGATGAACTTTATAGTTTTAGGCCTTATTCTCAGGTCTCTGATCTACCTTGAGTTGATTTTTGTGTATGGTGTGAGATTTGGATCCTGTTTCAGCTTTCTGAAGATAGCAGACCAGTTTTGCCAGCACCATTTTTTGAAGAGATCGTCATTTCCCATTTGATAGATCTTATTTCCTTGTCAAATATCAGTTGACCACAGATGGGTCCATTTCTGGGTCCTAAATTCTGTTCCATTGGTCTATATGCCTGACATTGTGCAGTACCATCCTGTTTTCGTTATTACAGCTGTGAAGTGGGGGTTTGATGCAAAGGACAAATTAGAAAGTGAAATAGAAGATGCTTATCATGAGCATCAGGCAAATCATTTGCACCAAGATCTGATGAGATGTTAGGAAGAATTAAGACACATGGAAAAACTTCATAATCAAGAAATGTGGAAATGCAAAGAAATGTAGTTGAGGCAAGAGGAAGAATGAGAAGAGAGAAAGAGATGGGCCGTATTTCCCTGGTCTGTCCCTCTACAGACCAAGGAATCCCACCCAGGAGACCCCTTAATAAAGCTCCTTTAGCTTCCTTTCTTTCTCTGGTCCCTTCCTTGAGGCCTTGGCCTTATATCCAGGCAAATACCTAACATCCTGGTGTCGAAACCCGGGAGAGCAGTTGAGGTGTGTTGTGCCCCTGCCCTCTTTTGGGGCGAGTATGGCACCCCTCACTCTCTCTCTCGAACCTACCAGCTTGCATAGTGTCAAGACATTGAATGGTAACGTAACAGAAACAGTCCCATTTCTCTCTTCTTCTGTTGTGTGTATAAGCTTGCTGACTGAGTGCTTTGAGTGTTTGTGAAGAGCCTCCACTGCCGAGGCTACTCTGAAGCCACAAAGTTTGATTCGGTCCCCACTCGTGGTTCTGTGGTGTTGTCATATGGCTTAGTGGCAGTTTGGTAATACCAGCTAGATAACAATTCTCAATAGTCTGAAAAACAGGACTTTTCATTTTAATACCCTTTGAGATCTTGACAATTTCTGTCAATGGACTCAAGGATGGTCAGAAACCTTACCTGAGCTTTCTTCCAGTTTGGGTCCCATCTGACTCTGAAAAATTTGCCAACCTATACAGGTTCTCTTAGCCCACTGTAAAGTAACTTTTAGTTCTTGCTTTTATTTCTTTACTTTGAAAAGTGTTGTTCTATTATTTTGAAAGTATAGTCATGTGCATGTGTACATGTGTGTATCTATATTTTTAAATCATAGTAACTTTACCAAGTGAAACCAAGCCATACTGTTTTTGAGCCATTTAAGAGTTTTGCAGTTATTAAAAAGTAGCATTTTAGGATAATGAAATAACTTAGTATATCTAGTCTGCTGAACAAAAAATCACCTTGAGAATAAAAGTTGAAAGTTTTAGCATAGTCTGAGATTCAAGAATGTTTTGAAATTTTATGACATCAATTATAGTAGATTTATTAAGATAGGAAAAGACTGATTTCAGACCAAAATGCTACATGGGAGATATACGGACCTCTTCCAGACACCAGCCTAAAACTGCAGCCAAAATTTTTAACTAACCTTCTGGATCTAAAAAGTCACCCTCTTTTTCCAACCCTAACCCACAGATAAAACATCATCTCTCCTTTTTCTGATCCCACCAAGTAAATGATTCCACTTAGCCTCCTGACTAAACATCACAGATAAAGAGATTAACCTCCTATGCCCCTCCCTTCTCTCCTTCCAACCCACTCCCTACCCCATTCCAGCACATTACCTTCTATCGAAACTCAGTCTACCAATTCCTATAAAATACGTGGTTGTTGTGTTGCGGTGGTCTCTGGAGAAAGACGACTCTGCCTCCAGGAGCCAGGGAAGCCACGCTTGGCCTTGGGTTGAAGGCAGCAGTGGCTTCAAGCCCAAAAGGAGAAGAGGAGGGAGGAGGTGGCAATAATCTCCCCGGGTGGGTATGATCCTTTGGCCAGAGAGCATGGTGCTGTGTACATGGGTGTTGTGTTGCTGCGGTCTTTCATTGTTTTTGTTCAGACATTTGTCTAGGTCGTATAGCCCTGGCATACAAGTTGCCGTACCACGGTCACTTGTGGTTGCTGTGAGGCTGAACACTGTGACACAGATGTGTCAAATGCATTAATGGTTGGCTACCCAATGCGGATAGAGAGTGGGGTGGAGCTCCCCGATTAAAACAAGCGTGGAAGGAGGAGTTGCATCCACTTCCATAACAGCTTGCCTCCGGAAACCCTATGAACCTGGAGAGAGGATGAATGGCACCCAAGCGTCGAGGACTCTCCTTCATAGGGTCGCTATGAGTCACCTGCGACTCGGCGGCACTTCAACAACTTAACAGCAATCCAACAACACCCTTCTTTCTCTTTCTTTTACCAGACAGGTTTAAGAATTTTATTTCCTTTTTCCTTGGTGCATTTTCTACCCACTTTAAATTTTTCAGACAATTCAGAACTAAAAGTATTTTCAAACTTATCTCTTCCTTTTTATTTTAAGGTTAATATAGTACTAGTTTAAAGATCTTACATTCTGTATATTTTTAAATTCTCAATTGAAAAACATTTAGGCTCATTTTCCAAAAAAGCTGACAACCTATGTCAAAGGGTTTAAGTACCTAACCCAGACCTATGATCTCACCTGGAATGACCTTTTTGCTGTACTGTCTTCTACACTGATGCCGGACAAAAAAGAACATGTTCTCACTGCCGCTCAGCAGCATGCAGACAAAGCACACTTAACAGATGGCTCCATGCTGATTGGCCCTCCAAGCTGTTCCCTGACAAGAGCCAAATTGGACATACTAAATTAATACAATGGCAAGAAAAGATGGTCAAGCCAGGTGTGATCATATGATTCAATGTCTGTTAGCTGGGCTATATGCCATCTCCTATAAAGCAGTCAATTTTTATAAGCTCAGAGACATAACCCAAGCTAAAGATGAGAACCCAGCTACTTTTGTTAACCATCTCACTGAAGCCCTGTCTCAGTATACCCATTTAGACCTTACCTCCCCAGCAGGAGCCACCATCCTAGCTACTCATCTTATCAATCAGCTCCTAATATCACAAAGAAACTCAAAAAGGCTGAGGAGAGCCCCCAAACACCCATTTGAGATCTGGGAACATGGCATTTAAAGTTTTAATGCTCAAGAAGAACAGGCAGAGGCTGATAAGGAGGCTCATGCCTTCCAGAAAGAGAATCTGCAGACACAAGCCCTAGGAGCTGCCCTACAGGCAGCAGCAATGGCAGTGGTGAGTAGTCAGAAACCACCTCCTGGTGCATGCTTCAGGTGTGGCAAAGAAGGTCATTGGACTAACTGCTGCCCTCCAACATGGCACTATCTGTAGGACACCGGACCATTGGAAGGCTGAATGCCCTTCGGTGCCTAGCCATGGCAGGGTATTCCTTCCACCAAACCCAGTCCCCATCCTGACTAACCTCTTAGGCCCTTCTATTCCTATTTTGCTGAGTGTCTTAATCAGGAAGGGGTATTGGAGGATTTTGTTAAAGGCTTTTTCTGCAACTATTGCTAGGATCACATGATTCTCTATTATTTGCTTTGTTTGTTACATCGATTGATTTTTTTTTTATGTTGAGCTATCCTTGCATACCTGTTACAAATTGCACTTGGTCATGATGATATTTGTATTTTTTTGTTTGTTGTTTTGGATTTTGGTTGGTTTTTGTTTTTAAGGTGCTGTTCGACTCTATTGGCCAGAACAATGTTAAGGATTTTTAAATCTATGTTCATGAGAGATAACGGTCTCTAGTTTTCTTTTTTTTTTGGTAATAGCTTTGCCTGGCTTTGGCATTAGGGTTATGCTTATTTTATAGAATGTCTCTGGGAGAGTTCCTTCTTTTTTGATTTTTTGAAATAATTTAATTAGATTTGGTGATAGATCTTCTCAGAATGTTCGGCAGAATTCAACTGTAAAGCCATCTGGTAAAGGACGTATTTTGTGGGGGATTTTTTGTTTGTTTAAGACTTGTTCACTTTTTTCTTTTGTGATGTGTCTGTTCAAGTGTTCTACATCTTCTGGTGTCAATTCTGGGCAGAACTTGAACTTCAAGGGATTTGTCCCTTTCCTCTAGGTTTTCAATGGTATCAGAGTATGTTGTTGTTGTTGTTATATGCCGTCGAGTCGCCTACGACTCATAGCGACCCTATGTACAACAGCCCTAAACTCCGCTCTGCCCTGTGCCAATCACACTGTCTCTGACACTCCCATCCCAATTA
>NW_006399760.1:3458569-3459499 GCF_000299155.1 Elephantulus edwardii | reverse complement strand
CTGTTCTTCAGTTCCTTGAGCTTAAGAAATGCTGAGCGAGTTCGGCCCTTTTGATTTTCTGACTCTAGCTCCTCGCACATTTCATGGTAGTATTTTGCTTTGTCATTCCGAGCAGCCTTTTGGAATCTTCTGTTCAGCTCTTTAGTATCTTGAGTTAAAAATCAGAAAAGGATTATGTCAGAGATGTCTCCATACCTGTTCAATCTGTACACAGAACAGATTATTCAAAGGGCTAGATTTTGTGAGGAGGAATATGACATTAGAATTGGAAGAAGAGTCATTAACAACCTGAGTTGTGCAGATGGCATAACTTTACTTGCTAAAACTGAGGCTAACCTGAAACACTTGCTACAGAGGGTAAAGGACCGTAGTCTGCAATATGGATTGAAGCTCAACATTAAGAAAATGAAGATTCTTGCCCACTGAGCCAATTGGTAGCATCATGATAGAGGGAGGAGATATTGAAATTATTAATAACTTCAGCTTGCTGAGTTCCACAATCAAAATCCTTGACATAAGTAATCAGGAATTAAAAAGAAAATTACATTTAGGAAAACCTTCTTTCAGGGACCTTTCCAGAGTGCTAAAATATAACTCTAGAGACTAAGGTGCACCCGATGCAGGCCATGGCCTTCACAATTATATGCCATACGTCAGAAAGCTCAACAATGACTAAGAATGGTAGAAGAAGAATCAGTGCCTTAGAATTGTAATGCTGTTTTGAGCACACCTGGGACTGCTAAGAGAACAAACAGGTCTGTGCTGAAGAAGGTGAAATTAAACTTTTCATTGGAGACAACGATTTTGTTTTTTTTTTTGCTTGTTTGTTTATTTGGTTTTTGCTTTATACAGGGTAATTTTTAATCAGAATTATCAAAGACAGGTATCTTTGAAGTCCATGACTGAGCTTAACAGTGTTTAACAGTGGTT
>NW_006399760.1:3451998-3455239 GCF_000299155.1 Elephantulus edwardii | reverse complement strand
TCCCCCCACACACCCCCTCCCACTGCCCCAAATACACTCCACTATGCAACCTTAATCCTCGATTCTTGTGATAACCAAAATCGCTTTTAAACTGTTCTGTTTCAATGCAGTACACATAATTTATCCAGTGCTATGAGCTGCCCTCTGATCACTATGTTAGCTGTATCCAAGAGGTTTTGGACTGTTGTATTTTCCTTATCATTTGTTTTGAGGAACTTTTAAATCTCATTCTTTGTTTCTTCTATAATACAGTCGTGTTCTATCAGTATGCCACTAAGCTTCCACATGGATTCTTCTCAAAGTATTGTCTTCCTGTGGTTAATTTCTAGTTTTATGTCATTGTGGTTTGAGAAGATGCTTTGTATTATTTCATTGTTGTTGTTGAGTTTTTTGTTTTGGTTTTTTTTTATATTTCTTGAGGCTTGCTTTGTGCTCTAATATATAACAAGTTCTGGAGAATGTACCATGTGCACTTGAGAAGAAAGTTGATCTTTAGTTGGTTGAATAGCCCGCACATCCACAAGATCGAGTTGGCTGATTGTATGGTTTAGATCTTCTCCATTTTTGTCAAGTTTCATTTGACGTTTCTTATCTTCTGGTGAAAGTGTTGTATTAAAGTTCCTTACCACTATTATGGTGGGGTCTCTGTCTTTTTTCAATTCTGTTAATCATTTTTTTTAAAAGTATTTTGTAAGTTTACCATTTGGTGCATAGATGTTAACCGAGGTTATATCTTCTTGATTTATTGTATCTTTTAACCATTAGAGTGTCCTTTATCTTTTATGGTGATTTTCATTCTGAAGTTTGTTTTATCAGAGATGAGTATTGCAACTTCTGCTTTTTGGTGGATGTTATTAGTTTGGTATATTTTCTCAAGCCTTGGATTTTAAATTTATATTTCTCTCTGGTTGTTAGATATATGTCTTGTAGACAACCTATTGGTGTGCTTTTAAAAAATCCTTTTGTACTTTTTTCTCACAATTGATGGATTTCTCCATTCACATTATTAACAGGCCAAGTTTTATCATTACTATTTTGTTATGTCTCTTTTTCTCTTGTTTTTGTTTTCTAGGATCCATTAACTTTCCTTTGGTATCTCTGTGTGGAGGACTTATAGTCTTATTACGTTTTCACAAATTTGTTAAGTTCCTTCTTTTCTGCAAAAAAATGTAATTTTTCCTTTATACTTAATGGACATCTTTGGTGAGTACAGGATCTTTGGCTAGCAATTGTTTTCTTTCAACTTTCTGTGTAGGCTCTTCCATTGTCTTTTTACTCACATGGTTTCTGCTGAGAAATTACAATTTAATCTAATTGTTTTTCCTTTGTAGTTGACTTTTGGGGGTTTTCTTTTGTTCTGCTTTTAACATGTTATCCTTATCTTTTATTTTGGAGAATTTGACTGTCTTGATGTCTTTCTTTAAAGTCTAGTCTATCTGGTGTTAGCTAACCTTCTTGAATGTATATTTCCCTATTCTTCAGAATACCCCAGAAGTTTTCTTGTGTTATCTCCTGTACAAATCCCCAATGATTTCCTTGTCCCTCTCATATTCTAGAAATCCAATAATATTTATGTTGTTCTTTTTGATATTTCCTTCATGTCTCAACTCTGATTTTTCTTTGAATATGTTTCTATTGAAGTTCTTTTCTTACTTTTTCTTTTCTGCTCCATTTCTTCTGTTCTACTTTTTTGTCCCTCAAGCGTGTTTCCACTTTTACCATTTCAGTCTAAATATCCTGTATTGCATTTTCATGCATTTCTGCTATTTTCAGTATTGTATTGACTGAATTTCTCTGATTTGTGGGGTTTTTTTAAAGTTCTTCTATATCTTTATCTGTGGTGTTAATTCTTTCTTCCATAGTTGTAAAAGTCCCTCATAAATATAGTTCATCTGGCTCCCTATCTCTGTAGTATTAATTTTCTTAATGAGTTCCACTGTTTTCTTCCATCATTTGCATCTTCTTCTCTAGTTACTCAAATAACTCTGCATTAATATCTTTCTTCTGATTTTCTGACTCTACAGTATTCCTTCTTTCTTTGGCTTTCATTTTTTCTTCTACCAGGTGTACCTTCTTCCATAGCTTTTGAATTGCCTCCTCTCTGGGGTATTCATTGTGTCTACAATATGCTCTTTTTTTTTTCTTTTTTTAAGAAACTTAGTTTATTTCCTCACAGTGTTTGAAGCTGCCTTCTGCTTTCTTGACATTATGTAAAGTTTTTTCTTGACAAATATTAGGCCACATTCGTGTCTGTGGATGTTGTTGATAGTTTTTATCTTCCTTATGTTATTGATTAACTGTTAGCTTAAAATGTTCAATATATGAAGTGAGCTATTCACTTTACTGGAAGTCATTTCTGGGAAAATTAGCCTTTCCTAAAGTTCTTCAGGTTCTCTCTGATCTGCAATGCAGGAATCTCATCTTATTTTTAGTCCCCTCTCCCGAACTCTATTTTCTTTTTTTGCCTGCAGAGTGACTGTGTGGTGCAAGATAAGATGTTTCATTAAAGCAATTTATATCCAGGGGGATTTCAAGGTAGCTCTCTTTCTTGCAGCTCAGTGTGCCAGCTGAGAAGTCTGAAATAGTATGTCTCTTGCTTGTAGCTCTCTGTCCCAAACTCTAGTCCTGTTTGGTGCCTGAGATAGCCCAGAGGTGACAGGGATTCCAAAATGGAGGGACCTTGCCCCAGGAGAGTTTCAGTTCCTTCTCTTCCCCACAGGTATCTGAAATAGTGTCTCACCTGGTGGTGCTTTATCTCTTGAATCCTAATGTCTTGAAGTTATAAATATTAACAGAAAAAGAAAATTTCATCTTTCTGCAATGAAAGAGTTGGTATGTTCTAAATGTCAAACTTTTTGTTAGTAGCCAAACATTCAGTCATTACATCACCAGGATGCCTTTGTATTATGTTAGTTAGAACTCTGATACTACAGTGCTAAGGAATTTTCCTACCAACCCAAAGGTGTGTGGTTCAAGTTACTCTGCACAAGAAAGATGAAAAATCTCCTTACATGTGACAACTACTGGAGGTGAGCTTTGAGTTGGTTCTGACTCAAGGATATACACCAATTGCAAAATCAAACTATTTTTTTTTCTACTAGTTTAAATCTGGAGAATGACCACTTGGCCAACTGACTGGAAGAGATCAATATTTGTTCCTATCCCAAAGAAAGGTGACCCAACAGAATGTGGAAACTACAGAACAATCTCACTGATTTCACATGCAAGCAAGATTTTACTG
>NW_006399760.1:3445377-3450953 GCF_000299155.1 Elephantulus edwardii | reverse complement strand
CAGAGACAGTGTGATTGGCACAGGACAGCGTGGAGTTTAGGGCTGTTGTACATCAGGTCGCTGTGAGTAGAAGCGACTCGACGGCACATAACAACAACAAGAAGAAGTTTATTTACAAACCTCAAATGCAAATTCAAACAAATTCTTTCAATTTTCCCCACCCCCCATTCATCAAATTGTAGAACCCAATGATTAATACTCCCCTCCCCCTGCACATCCACATCCCTCTGCGTCTAGCCTCTCCCACCTCTCCTGGATCCTTCTAACTCATTCTACAATAATGGTTTTATACAATATTTATCCTTGTGGGACTGAGTCAGTTCACTCAGCATAATTCTCTCCAGTCCCTCCCAAGTTAGGTAATAATTTACAAAGTTATTGCTCCTGCGTTCTGCATAGTATTCCATAGAGTGAATATATCATAATTTCTCAATCTATTTGTTTGTGGTTGGACATTTAGGCTGTTTCCATGTTCTTGTGATGGTGTGTTGCTATGAACATTGGTGTATAAATCTCACTTTTCTGCCTCAGTTCTCATATTCTTGGAGTTTATTCCAAATAGAGAAATAGCTGAGTCGTATGGAATTTCTATGTTCATCTTTTAGAGAAAGTACCAGACTGCTTTCCGGAATGGTTACACAATTTTACAATCCCACCAACAATGTATAAAAGTTCTTTTCTCACATAAACACACCAATTTAAAGAAAAAAATTAGCAGAATGGATAAAAAAACAAAGCCCATCAATATGTTGCCTACAAGGGACACATCTAAAAAAGGAAGACAAAGACAGACTCAAAATCAAAGGCTGGAAAAAATAGACCAAGCAAATTACAACCTGAAAAAAACAAGAGTGGCAATACTAATCTCTGATAACATAGATTTCAGAATGAAAAACACCATTAATGATAAGAAAGGACAATACATACTGATTAAAGGCACAATAGGTCAAGAAAATTATTTTTATCATTATCTTCCTATTCATATTTTCAATGTTTTCTGTTTCTAGAAAATTCTAAACATTAATTCAATAATTAATTTTACTCAACCTGACAATTACCTTCTCATTAGATATTTTGTTGTTGTTGTTAAGTGCCACTGAGTCGTAGATGACTCATAGCAACTCTACAAATGAAAGACCGGAACAATTGTATAACTTTCATCTTTTCTCCAACTTCACAGGGTTCATAGGGTTTCTTGTGATAACCATAATCACTTTTAAACTGTTTTGTTTCAATGCAGTATAAATAATTTACCCAATTGCTATTAGCTGCTCTCTGATCACTATGTTAGCTGCATCCAAGAGGTTTTGGAATGTTGTATTTTCATTATCATTTATTTAGAGGAACTTTTTGTGTGGATCACAGCAAATTGTGGCTAACTTTGAGAATAGGAGTCCCAGAACATGTGTTTGTGCTTATGTGAAACCCAGACTTGGGCCAGGAGGCAGTTATCAAAACAGAGCAAGAAAACACTACAGGGATCAAAATAAGAAAAGGTCTAAGCCAGGGATTCCTCCTATCTCCATACCTTTTCAATATATATGTGGAACAGATCATCTGGGAGGCTGAGTTCTATGAGGAGAAATGTGGCAACAGGATTGGAGAAAGAGTTATCAACAACCTGTGTTACATAGATAACACAACTTTGCTTGCTTAAACTGAGAAGTACCTTAATAAGCATTAACTGCAGAAGGTCAAGTACTACAGCCTTCAGTATGGTTTGTAGTTCAACAGTAAGGAAACAAAGACTCTCATCACTGGGCCTATTGACAGCACCCTCGTACATTGTGAAGAGATTAAAATAGATAACAGTTTTAACTTGCTTGGCTCTACAACCAACAATCTTGGTACCAGCAGACAGGAAATCAAAAGATGAATTGCATTGGGAAAATCAGGGAACTCTCTAGAATACTGAAGAATAATGATGTCAGTCTAGAGACTAAGATGCATCTGATCCGGGCCATGGTCTTTGAGATTAATTACTATGCATTAGAGAGCTGGACAATCTAAGGATAGAAGAATTGTGTTGTAGAGAAGATTATTTAATATACTCTAAGACTGCGTCCTGAAGTGGTTGAAACCAGGTTGCTTCTTGGAGGCAAGGATTTTAAAGCTTCATTTCACATACTTTGAGCATGTTGACAGGAGAGAACAGTCCTTAGGGAAGGATATAATACTTGTCAGAGTGGAGGGACAGAGCAAGAGAAGAAGACCATTAATGAGATGGGTTAATGGACTAGGTTCATGAGGATAAATGTGTAGGAGAAAATGAAACTGGCTCAAGGTAGATCAGGATTCAGAGCTGTACATAGGGTTCCTATGATTCACAAGTGACTCAATGGCACACAGTAACAACAGCTTCCTAATATCTCACATTCAGTTTCTCCTATTATTAGAATCTTGGATTGATACATTTTTTATAAGAAATAAACTAGAAAATTGTAATTAATTAAAATCCCTACCTTATTATCACTTCTTTTTTTGCCCACTTTTAATTCTGCTGAATAACTTTATCTAGGATTCCACATTAGTTTTTCACTTTCATTGTTCTTACATTTTATAGACTGCACAATTTCTGACTTTTTTTTTAAATTCCTGTTCACTGATAGTTTTTCAGTCTATTTTTCAGTTATTATAGAGGATATTGTTCAATAATAATTTGTCAGAAGTTTTTATAATATTAGAATAGTTATTATGGAAAATAAGCCTAAATAAAAATTTGTTAGGTGTTTTCCTCATAATTAGATCATGGTTATGTGTTTTAGGGAGGAGGAACATCACAGAGGGAAAATGTTATTCTCATCACATAATATCAAAGGTGTCTGCTATCAAAATACTTTGTCACTGAAGATATTAAACTCAACTCTTGAGTAACCTAGTATTTTTCAGGTTTTTTTTCTATTCTAAAATGACTCTTTACATTTCCTCTTCATAGCCTCTACTCTAGAAGAAAGTCACTAGCTGAGGTTCATTTAACAAGTGAGGAATTATATTGGGGTCAAAGTAGCTACCTAATTATTTAGAATTATTTCTTCGCATTAGCTTTGTGTGGGTAGGGGGTGGGTATGTGAAAAATATACAGAGCCAAAAATATACCATATCTACCTGAACAATTTAGTCACATGATAACATTCTTCAAGTTGTACTATCATTCTTCTTATTTTTGTGGAAATAATTTCTCTGTCAATATCTTAGATTCACTGTGTTTTCTGATTCCTATTCAACTTATTTGGTTTTCACTGTCAATTTAATCTTACATAGAAAATGCTATAACAAAGCACAATGTTTAAAGTACGTGTACTTTACCAACTCAGCTATTTTTTGGTTAAAAGAACATTTCAGGTGATAGTTGTGTTGTGGGTTGTTTTTTTCACTATTTTATATTGTATTATGGTTTGGGAGAAAATTATAGAACAAATTTTTTTCCCCACTCAATAATTCCATGGTTACTTGGAATTAATTTTCCCCTTTTTGAGCCTCTTACGAATCTGTGATGAAAATGTTCAATAATGGTGTCAGACACCATCTAGTTCTTCTTGTCTCACGAGAAAGGAGGCAGAAAACAATGATTTTTCTTCAACGATTTTGATGTAAAATTTCTGAACAAGTTATGATGACATCAACTACAACTTGCTTTTATTTTTATTTATGGTTCATATATCTGCATCCAATTGGGAAATATTTGACTAACATTTCAGAAAGATATCCATCTATATTTTCTTTTTACGACATTATAAATTTGACGTTTAAAATTATGTCAGCTATTTATTTCAAAATAATATTTGTGTTTATGTAAATAATGTTTTTTTTCAACTTGTAATTTGTGATGGTTAATTATATGTCACAATTTGGCTAGGATATAGTCCTCGGTTGTTTTGTCAAACACTAGACTTGTCAATGTTCCATAAAATAAGCAAAAGCAGTACAATCCACCTAATGTGTTCGTCCACCATAATATAATTAATTACATTATGGAAAAGGGAAGTTTTTAGGGTGCAATATGCTTTCAGCCTATAAATAAAAAAATTGGCAAAACTTGTTTCTCTCTCTCTCTCTCTCTCCTAGTTCCTTCACTTGGTATTCATATTTTAAGCCAAAAGCTATAGAAATCTTAGGCCTTACCTACAGCTTTTATACTTACATATTTATCTCACTGATTCTATTGTTATAAATAATCCTGAGGCACATTTCCTATTTTCTTGTATTATAGTTGCTGTTGTTAACAGGTGCTATTGCTTCACCTGCAGCTCATAGCGACCCTATGCATAGCACCTATTCTTTCCTGAGTCAGTTTCACTGACTTTGACACAGCTACCTAGATTACCTCAGTTACTGTATCAATCCGTAGCTTCCAGGGTCTTCCTCTCCTGTTTTATTCCTCCACCCTTCCAAGCATGGAAGGGTTTTTTCTCAAAGGACTGGTCCCTCCAGGCCATGTACCCATAGTATCTGGTGAGATGGAGCTTCTGAATCCTAGACTCTAAGGAGAAACTTGGTTTCATCGTCTCCAAGTCAGACCAATTTGTTTTCTTGGCAGTCTATGTTATGTTCTAACTCTTGCCAGTACCACAATTAGAAGGCATTGATTCTTATTCTGTCATCCTTTGTCATTGTGCAGCTCCCTGATGCATAGCAAGGAATTGCAAAGAAAATGGCCTGGGTCTCTATGCTGATATTGTTGCTTTTCAGTACTCTGTAGATGTCCCTGACAGCAGATTTTCCTAATGTAAGAGAGGATTAAACCAAGCTACTCCTTAGAGGCAAGGATTCTGGGGCTTCGTCTGACATACTTTGGACATGTTGCCAGGAGGGACGGGTCCTTGGAGAGGGACATCATGCTTGGGAGGGTTGAGGGACAGCGCAGGAGGGGAAGACCCTCTATGAGATGGATTGATTCGGTGACTGGGGTAATCGGGATGGGTGTGTCAGAGGCGGTGCGGTTGGCGCAGGATAGAGCAGGGTTTACGGCTGTTGTGCATAGGGTCGCTATGAGTCGGAAACGACTCGACGGCACATAACAACAACAACAATTTGTCTTTTGATTTCCTGACTGCTGGTGCCAAGAGTATTGATTGTGGAACCAAGCAAGTTAAAATTGTTAACAACTTCAATCTCTTCTCGATTATGGTACTGCCACTTAGCCCAGTGGTGAGAATCTTTGTTTTCTTGATGTTGAACTTCTGCAGCAAGCACTTCAGATCCTCCTCAGTTTCAGCAAGCAAGGTCGTGTCATTTGCATAATGTGGGTTGTTGGAAGTCTTTCTCCAATCCTAATGCCACATTCCTCTTCATAAAGTTCAGCCTCCTGAATGATCTTTCTGGACAAAGATTTAAAAGTTATCGAGGAAAAAGGCATCCTGGATGCACTTCTTTTCTTATTTTGAACCATGTTCTACTCTGGGTACCACTTCCTGGGTCAAGTATAGGTGTCACTTAACCACAATCTAGAATTCCCATTGTCCTTAAAGTTATCCACAATTTCTTGTGATCCACACAGTCAAATGCCTTTGCATAGCAAATGAAAACCAGATAGACATGAGTCTGTCACTCTTTGCTTTCTGCCAAGATCCATTTAA
>NW_006399760.1:3440453-3445101 GCF_000299155.1 Elephantulus edwardii | reverse complement strand
TATTTTGTACTATCTACTGAAATGAATTTCCCTACCAAAAGTGGCCAAAAGATGGTGACATTTGTAGTCCTTCTTCATGCACATTAAGGATTTTTCTCCACAGGCAACATAAAGAAGCAGTTAAAGTTTTGTTCCTCTCCTCTCCAGTAACGATTGTTCCTTTTTTTCCAGGTTGGTGCCACAGGAACAATTCCTTAAGAATTGTCCACGCTCTTTGTGATTATTCAGTATTGTTCTTGGAGAAAATATCTGAAAACAACTTAAACTCACCATGTTGAATGACCTGTCTTATGAGTGCACACTAATGTTATACCAGTTTTCCAGTCACTTTAGACAGACTCTTCTTTATGGTGTCTTAAAAAGAGTGCTACAGTGTATTCAGTGCACCTGTTTTCTCTTCCACTTCTTACCACATTAGCATTATCTCCTGCTTATGTAGTATTTACTGAAATTGTAGAGTGTCACTCAAAATTCTTTCTGGTACAATGATTCGGTGTATTATTTCCATCTTCTTTTGATGTTTTCATGTTATTCAATAATTGCCCATAACATCATTTACTATTGCAATTCAAGGCTTAAATATTTTCTCCAGTTCTCTCAGATTGAGAAATGCTGAACAAGTTCTTTTTTCATCCTCAATTCCAGTTCTCTGCACATCCCATTGTAATACTTTGCTTTGTCTTCTCGAATTTCCTTTTTATTTCTTCTGTTCAGATCTTTTACTTTGACATGTTTTCACTTTGTCTTAATTTCTCTATGCTCTAGTGCAATTTTTAGAGACTCTACTAACAACAACATGAAACGTATACTTAAATCAAGAAGCTAGTATCCACACAGAGCAAGGGGATATACAACAAATTAAAATCCAGGAAAATGTGCATTAAGACCGTATCATTTAAAAAAAAAGACTATCATTTCCTCAAGTGTATTCAGTCTATATGCTGAACAAATTATTCAAGAAGTTAGATTATATGAAGAAACATGCAGTATCAGAATAGGAGGAGATTGAGGAAGCAAGCAGCTGAATGCTCCCGGATGGGCATTTTTTGGGTAGTGAAAGTCAATGAGAAAGCTTGATAATGGATGAATATAGAATAATGGGGCTCATAGAGTTTGAACCTTGCTTTGGTCCTTAAATGTGTTGGGCCCAAGGGCCTAGTTTTAATTGTTTTTGGTCAAACATTCTTCTAAGTGTCACAGCACTGGTCTGTCCATTAGTTGTACAGAGATAACTCGTGGTTTCTGTGATGCTAAACACTGTGACACTGATGTGTCAAATGCGATAATGATTACCCATCATGGACAGTGTTTAGTGGAGCTCTCTGATTAAAACAAGCTTGGAAGCAGGAGTGGCATCCACTTCTGAAATAGCTTGTCTCCTGAAACTCTGTGAACTTGGAGAGACGATGGAAGTTATTCAGGTCTTTTGTTTATAGGGTCACTATGAGTTGTCTACAACTTGACAGCACTTAACAACAACAACTACTAACATCCTTATTTTCTTCTTTTTCCTCTGTCTTTGTAATAACCGTTTGCTTTCTTCATGGATCATATCTTTGATATCATCCCACAACTCATCGGATCTTCAATCAATTGTGTTCAATGCTTCAAACCTATTCTTAAGATGATTTTGAATTTCAGATGGGATAGATTCAAGATCATATTTTGGTTCTGATGGACTTATTTTAATGTTCTTTGGCCTCAATTTAAACTTTCACATGAGTAATTGATGGCACACCTGGCATACTTTTGATTGTTGACACTAAACTTCCCCAACAATTCCTTCCACAGATGTAGTCAATCTGATTCTTATCCAGCCCAGTAGGTGAGGTACATATGTAAAGTAACTGTTCATGTCTTTTAAAAAAGGTATTTGCAATGAATAAACCATTGAAAAAAATCAATCATTCTATACCCAACCTTATTTCTGTCACCAAATCCATATTTTCCAACTAACATGCCTTTTTTCATTGTTTCCAACTTTTGCATTCCAGTCACGAATTATCATTAGTGCATTTTGAATGTGTCTTCAGTCAAATTTAGACTTCAAGTTTTGGTAAAAGTTTTCAAATTCTTCCTCTGTGGCTCTAGATGTTGGAGAGTATCTTTTGATCATATCATATCTTGTATATGTGTGGATAGTATCATTCACAACATTTCATTTCAAAATGTAACTGGAAACTGACTTTTTGACTATAAATGCAACACCATTCTTCAGTTTTTATTTCCAAGAATGGTATAACATGATCATCTGATTCAAAGTGGCCCAAGTTAGTCCTTCTCATCTCACCAATGCCTAGTATATTGATGATGTTCGTGCTTTCCATTTAATTTCCCACAATTTCTAGTTTTCCAGCATTCAAGCTATGTACATTTCATGTTTCAATTATTAAACAATGTTACCATTCTTTTTCCTTCTTCAACTATCTTCCAATCTGGGCTCTACCAGAGTGCTCTTTGGAGGCAAAGATGATGAGGCTTCACCTCACAAACTTCAGACATGTTGGTAGGAGGGGCTATTCCTTGGAGAGGGACACGATGCTCGGAAAGGTAGAGGGTCAGTGAAGGAGAGGAAGACCCTCGACCAGGTGGATGGACACAGTGACTGCTGCAATGGGTTCTCGTGTGTCAGTAAGTGTGAGGATGGCACAAAATAGGACAGGGTTCAGATTTGCTGTTCTGAGAGTGTCTATGGTTTGTACTGGACTCAATGACACCTAACAAAATAAAACAATCTTCTCTCTTTAGATTTTACTGGCTAACTTTCCTTAGTTTTAAACCTTTTAGTGTCCAATGATTTCAACTAAGGTTAAAAAAGAATATTATGACTTTACGGTTTTGTAGCCCCCGCCCATAAAGACAAACTTGTAAACTTTATTAGACTGTTCTATTCTATCCTTTAATAAGGATTACATATAAACATCAAGAAAAAAATTCTTACCACTGGAAACATTATGATAGATGGAGAAAAGATTGAAGTTGTCAACAGCTTCACCTTACTTGTATCCGCAATCCATACCCTTTATTCCATCAGTCAATTATCAAGTAAAGTATTGCATTGGAAAAGTCTGCAGTCAGGGGCCTCTGACAATGATGTCAGTTTGAAGTCAAAGTGTGCCTGATTCAGGCAATAGTCTTTTTAATAACTTGGTATGAATCTGGAAGCTGAACAATGAATAAATATGAGAAGAAGAATTAATTCCTTTGAGCTGTGGTTTTAGAGAAGATACTGAATAGCAGATATTCTTGGAAAAGGTGCATCCAGAGTGTTCCTTGAGGCGAAAATGATGATGCTTTGTCTCACATACTTTGGGTATGTTGCTAGGAGAGGCTATTCCTTGGAGAGGCACATTATTCTTGGAAAGGTGGAGGATCAGTGGAAAAGAGGAAAATCCTCAACCAGATGGATTCACACACTGGCTGCAGCAATTGGTTCATGTATGTCAGAAATGAGGATGGCTCAGAATAGGACAGGGTTGAGATCTGTTGTTCATAGGGTCATTATGAGTTGTACTCAACTTGATGACACCCAACAACAATAAAAGAGTTCTGTCCATAACATCACATGAAGTCTGAATTGACTTTATGGCAGTGGGTTTTGGTATCTCAATTGTCCAACTTTTCTCCAATTAATATATAATTACTACAACTCATACTTTCATGAATTCCCTTTTAAACACATCTGTAGAACATAGCTTCACTCTTACTAGTGCTTCATAAATGTCAATCATCTCTACAGTTGTGTACTTTTTATCTTTTTCCTTTGTATGAGTGAAAGTGTTGCTATTCCCAATCTTGGAAAAATTACTGAAGAGAAATTAGAAGATCTCTTGTATCCTAATATTCTTTCTTTTGTATTATCTGCTTTTGAGGACCTACAAATCATTATCTATTATAGTCTTTGTGAGCTGTTCTTTTTGTTGTCATTTATATTTGTGCGTGTCTATCTATCTACTTATCTGTCTATCATCTGTCTATATATCTGTATTATCTATGTCTATAGCAATCTATCTCTATCTGTATCTATCTATATTGTTGTTGATTGCCTTAAGTCAAGCACAACTCATAGCAACTGTAAAAACAAAAGGCCTGAGGTCCCTCTACCACTATAGATATTTATCAAAGTTCATAGAGTTTCTGGAGGTATGTTTAGGAAGTAGATGCCACTCCTGCTTCCAAATCTATCTCTATATCTATCATCTATCTATATCCAGAAGGAATCATTTTTTTTCTCTAAGAATTTTCCTTCAGGATGTATATATAAAGGGTTAATTAAATAGATTTGTTTCCTTTATTATAACTTGCCTTGGAGATAGTGATATCTGGATGATCCTTAAAGGCAAAGATTGTAAACTTTGACTTGTTTACTTAGCACATGTTCTCAGGAGAGCCCAGCCTTCAGTAAAAGATGTAATTCTGGGAAATAAAGAGTCTGTAAAATAAAGGAAGAACCTAAACAAGATGATTTTATATAATAATTGTTGCAATGGGCTCCAGCATTATCAAATATCATGAGAATGGTGCAGGATAGGGCAAGGTTCAAATCTGTTGTTCATTGAATTGTTATGAGCCATCACCAACTCTATGGCACCTCACAGTAACAATATATATTATATAATGTAAATATTTATTAAAGGAAAAGAATCAA
>NW_006399760.1:3403376-3439648 GCF_000299155.1 Elephantulus edwardii | reverse complement strand
ACACAAGCCCTGATCAGTGTGTACCATTGGGAAAGGACAAAGAGATAGCTATAGTGCTAATCTTTACTAATCACAAATTAAAGATTTGTGAATGAAACTGCATCACATGGTAGAAAAAAAAGGACATTTTTGTGAAAGACAAAGACAAGAGACTGCAGTTATTGTCTCAATTCTACTACTATACATGCTTGTTAATGTATGCGTTTCTCAGCTAGTGTTTCAACATTTATCCTATATTATTGATTTCAAAAATACTAAATAACTATGTTTGGGAGTATGATTTTACTAATGATACATTCATATATCTTCTATTTTATAATCTCTTGGTGGCAATACCTTTCGTTTTTATAATTTATTTTGCTAAGATTAGTAGCAGATGGATGAGTTATAAGAACTGTATTGCCAATATTGTCTCAAATACTTGGCCTTCTTTATAAATCTATGATTTCCAGCATGAACATCTCCTCTCTTGTTCAGTTCCATAGGTTCCCTATGACTCTTGGGTTCAGTAATTTGCTCCCAGGTCTCCAAAGAACTCAGATCCATCAGGGAATGATTCAAGTAACCATAGGTTTGAGGCTAGCTTTGTAAACCTGGTGGGCATTGAGCCAGGATCCTGTAGATTGTGAGCTGTGCCACAGCTGGATGATGACTGGGTGATTCAGGTTAGTGGTGCAGAGAATGGTGAGCAATGGATCAGTATCTTGTAGACTGTCGTTTGTGGCACAGCTGGGTGGCAACGTGGGTGGTACAGGCAAGATACTGTGTCTCAGAGGAATGAGAATTCACAAGAGAAACACCTAGAGCTGAGTTCCCATATGTGGATATAAGCCTCTAGTAGAGTGGGACTTGTATTTCATCCTAATCGTCTCTCCTTAATGCGATAATTGCTTCAGCACAAAATGAACAATTAATGACTGGCTGGGAGAGACATTGGAATGATCAACCTTAGATAATCAAACCTTTGTAATTTTTTTTCTTCTTCATTTACTCAGCCATTTAGTGAATAAATATCAAGTGGAAATTTACTAAGTACTTTTTTTTGGTCAGGTAACATTCTAAGCATGGAGAATTCAGTGGTGAATAAAGTTATTAGACTTTCATTTTAATGAGTCCAAATGAATTCATGAACAAAGCCAAATAAACATACCAGATTTTTAAAAAAATGTAGTTCAATGAGCAAAAGAAAATTGAATAAGAATTAATGTTGGAAATTACTATTTTAGTTATAGAAGGGCTCTTCAACAACATGACGCTTCATTTAAGCTCAAAAACTATATAGACGATACGTATTTGTGACTATTTGGGTGAAGAGTAAATCTATCTATGTGTTTGACAAGCAGTGGCATATAACAGAATATAATCGATTAACAAATATATTGTGATAAGGGAGTACCATCATTCACTCTTAATTGCTTAGAACTATCCAAGTGAATCACTAACTCTAATACTAGAACATATTATATAAAGGTGATATTATCTATAGTATCTATTTTTCCTTCATATAATTGTAGTGAGAGTCTCATAAAGTATGGCAAATTAGACTGTTTGTTTTGCACTCAGTAAGCACCTAAGATGATTCAATCAATCAAAACACTTGCTTGCTTCTTAAGCCAAGAGAGGAAATAGGTGTAACTTCATGGCCCATTGCTAATGGGCTGTTCTAATTTTGTAGATAAAAAGGTGAGTGTTCACTGCATTTAAAATTTTGGAATTAAATAGATTAAAATATTAGTGAGGGCTCAATGATGTATTAATCTGTATAACCAATTATTCTCTTCTAAGTTTTATCACAGTCTGAATTTATATAACAAAACTTGTAGTTTGGCTGGGGAAAGTAAATTCCATAGTCTTGTTGGTAATGACACTGCAAATTTATTTAATAAAATAAGAGGTATTACTAAGTGTCATTGCCTTCTTAAGTTGCCATTCAAAAACACCATAAAACAAAAACAAAACAGAAAGACAACAAAAATTTCATTGTCCTTGAGTAATTCCCTGCTCATAGCAAACCCATACACTATAGAAGAAACTGCTCTATAAAGGTTTCTTGGTTGAAGGGGTATATGATTAGGTATTATTGTCATGACAGGAGTTTAGAATGAAGGCTGCACAGTGGAGTGGACTTGGGTGGGTGGGATTTTATAACAATGAAATGATTTTTTTCTGTTACTTTTCAAAGAGAAGAGAGAATTAGAGTGAGGTGGTGGGCAGGGAGAAGAGTGAAACAATGAATGAATGGAAACCCTAAGTCTCTGTAAACTTTCATTAAAATGAATAAAAAACATTTCTTGGTTGAAATCTTTACAGAAATGGATACAGAGCTTCATATAAAATAGAGCTGGTATTACATGTGTCCTGAAATAGATACAGATGAGCAGCTTCTATTATCTAAATATGACTCAAATTCAGAGACATGAAAGCGAGACAGAAGGGGTCCTTTACCCCTAGGAATAAATGAGAGGTGGAATGACTCAATGAGGTATTACAAACACAAAAGGTACCTGATTGGAGCAACTGGAAAAAGCAATGGAAAATGTTTTGCTAACATATTTGCCACTATCAGTGTTCTTAAACTTTAAAATGGGTTCAGAGTTGGTCCATTAGAAGATTGTCCTATATTAATATTCTTATGATATCCCAGCAGTGATGAATGAGTTTGAAACTTAAACTTTTAGGTTACAGCAAAACATTTTTGTTGCACAAAGGCTTAACAATAGGGGGTTGCTGTTGATTGCCTTCGAGTCAGCATGACTCACAGTGACCCTATGAACAAAAGACCTGAAGCCTTTCTATAACTATTGACATTTATCAAAGTTTATAGAGTTTCTGGAAAGAGGCATGTTGTTTAGGAAGTGGATGTTATTCCTGACGTGGAGTAGGTCAAGTCTGACTACTTGCTTAAAGTCTGACTGCTTCTTAAAGGGGAACAATCCCCATCAATAACATTCAGTGTAACAAATAGCTACATTGGCAGACATACTACCCTACAAACTCCTGAACCATATTCTACCAATCTTTGGGTTCCATGTTCCTTGCAAATTGATTCAGATTTTACTCACAATTGTGTGATATAAAAGGGAAATAGAATGAGGAGTGGGAGAGGTAAAGAATATGACACATTAGAAATCTAGGTTTAGCCGACCAGGTGGGACTAACAAGGCAAAATTCCTCAATTAGTGAAAGCCCAGGTTAGATTCTTCAGACAAATGCAAGAAGCCACTGATTTTACTGCCAAGAAAACAAACAGATTCATCGTAGAGAGGGTTAAACCAGGCTGCTCCTTGGAGGCAAGGATTCTGGGGCTTCGCCTGTCATAGTTTGGACATGTTGTAAGGAGAGACAGGTCTTTAGAGAGGGACACCATGCTGGGTAGAGTAGAGAGACAGCGCAGGAGGGGAAGACCCTCTATGAGGTTGATTGATTCAGTGACTGGGGTAATTGGGATGGGTGTGTCAGAGGCAATGAGATTGGCACAGGATAGAGCACGGTTTAGGGCTGTTGTACATAGGATAGCTATGAGTCACAAACGACTTGACGGCACAGAACAACAACAACAGTAACTTTATCTCAGAGCAGTTCAGCAAGACAAATAAGTTTCTCGTCTCCTCAATGGCAAGCTTTGTCTCATAATGGTCACATGTCAGCTGTTTCCTTCAATCATCCAGCAGGTGAAACATTTAACTGTGGCTCCATCACCATGATGTGTATTCACAGTCTCTTCATATCCCCTTTACAGTGTGAAAAGAAATCTCTCTCTCTCTCTCTCTCATTGTTTTTCTACTAAATAGTTTATTCTTCTAAGATTAATGGGAGACTATTTATTAGACATTTCAGGTCCACATAATCCCAAATACTTAGCCAGCTATATAAGTCCATAATTTCTAACATTAACAGCTCCATCTGTGATTCAGTTTGCCATTTCTTCTATACCCTTTGGAATGTCCACTAGACATCTCCTAAATACTTGTATTCATCAGGGGATTGGCTCACATAATTACAGATATGCAGGCCAATTTTGTACAAGCTGGTAAGTGATGCACCAGGATCCTGTAGACTGTCAGTTGCGGTGAAGCTAGATGGTGACTGTAGGTGCTGAAGGCTGGATGCTGTGTAGTTGGCAAGCATTATATCACAAGAGAAAGTACATAAGGCTGAAATCCCATGAGCTTGTACATGCTTCTAGTAGGGTGGGACTAATATCTCATCCTAATCCTGTGCCATCTTTACACTTCCTGACACTCAAGAGCCCACTGCAGCAGTCACCTAGTTTCTTCCTCTCCCTTGTGACCCTCCACCATTCCAAGCATCACATCCTTCTTCAAAGAATAGCCCCTTCGAGCAACGCACCCAGAATAAGTGAGGTGAAAGCTCATCATTCTTGACACCAAAGAGTACTTCTGGTACACCCTCTCCAAGACATACCTGTTTGTTCTTTTGGCCTCTATGGGATATTCAGTGTTCTTCCCCAATACCAGAGCTCAAAGGCATCAATTCTTCATCATTTATCCTTATTCACTGTCTAGCTTTCAGATGCATAGCAAGTGCTTGGAAAGACTAGGACCTGAATCAGATGCACCTTAGTTCTCAAACTTATATCATTACCCCTCAAAAATTTGGAAAGGTCTCTAACTGCAGATTTCCCCAGTGCAATGTGTCTCCTTATTTCCTGACTGCTGCTACAGAGGGTGTTAATTCTGGATCCAAGTAAGATGAAGGTATTGGCAGTTTCAATCTTCTTTCCATCTATAAATGGTGTTGCCTATCAGTCCAGTGGTCTTAACATTAAAATGCAATCTATACCAAAAGCTACATTTCTTGATCTTCTGCAACAAGTGCTTCAACTTCTCCTCACTTTCAGCAAGCAAGGTTGTGTCATCTGAACAACAAAGGTTATTAATTAGTCTCTCTGCGATCCTGGATGCCACACTCCTCTTCATAGAGTCCAGCTTCTCAAATAATTTGCTCAGCATACAGACTGAATAGGTATGGAGATAGAATACAACCCTGATATACTCTTTTCTAAATTTTAAACCATGCAGTATTCCCTTATTTTGTTCTGACTAAAGTTTCCAGCTTTGGAAACTTCTGAGTAAAGCAGTTTGATTCCAGTGGGTGGTTGTTGTTGTTATGTGCCGACTCATAGTGACCCTATGTACAACAGCCCTAAACTCTGTTCTATCTTGTGCCAATCACACTGTCTCTTACACACCCATCCCGATTACCCCTATCATTGTATCAAACCACCTCATAGGGGGCCTTCCCCTTCTGCACTGTCCCTCCACCCTACCAAGCCTGATGTCCTTCTCTAAGGACCTGTCCCTCCTTGCAACATGTTCAAAGCATGTTAGATGGAGCCTCAGAATTCTTGCCTCCAAGGAGCATCCCAGTTTGACCCTTTCCAGGATGAATCTGTTTATTTTCCTAACAGTCCATGGTACACTCAATACTCTTCTCCAGCACCAAAGCTCAAAGGCATAAATGCTCCTTCTATCCTTCTTAGTCATTGTCCAACTCTCTGATGCATAACAAGTGATAGCAAAGACCATGGCCTGTATCAGACGCACCTTGGTCTCCAAAGAGACACCATTGCTCTTCAGTACTTTGGAGAGGTCCCTAACAGCAGACTTTCCCATTGCAATATGTCTTCTAATTTTCTGGTTGCTGGTGCGGAGAGTGTTGACCGTGGAGCCAAGCAAACTGAAGCTGTGAACAATCTCAATCTCTTCACCATCCGTCCTGATGCTGCCAATTGGCCTAGTGGTGAGAATATTTATCTTCTTGACATTGAGCCTCAATCCATATTGAAGGCTGTAGTGCCTCTTCAGCAAGTGTTTCAGGTCCTCCTCAGTTTTAGCAAGCAGGGTCGAGTCATCTGCATAACACCAATTGTTGATATCTCTTCCACCAATCCTGATACCACATTTCTCTTTATAGAGCCCAGCCTTCTGGATAATCTGTTCCACATACAGGTTGAAAAGGTATGGAGACAGGACACATCCCTTCTAGAGGGTTGTTGTTGTTGTTATGTGCCGTCGAGTCGTTTGCGACTCATAGCGACCCTATGTACAACAGCCATGAACCCTGCTCTATCCTGTGCCAATCTCACTGCCCCTGACACACCCATCCAGATTACCCCAGTCACTGAATCAATTCACCTCATAGAGGGTCTTCCCCTCCTGCGCTGTCCCTCTACTCTACCCAGCATGATGTCCCTCTCTAAAGACCTGTCTCTCCTTAGAACATGTCCAAAGTATGTCAGGTGAAGCCCCAGAATCCTTGCCTCCAAGAAGCAGCTTGATTTAACCCTCTCTAGGATGAATCTGTTTGTTTTCCTAGCAGTCCATGGTACCCTTAATACTCTTCTCTTGCACCAAAGCTCAAAGGCATCAATGCTCCTTCTATGCTCCCTAGTCATTGTCCAACTCTCTGATGCATAACAAGTGATTTCAAAAACCATGGCCTGTATCAGGTGCACCTTCGTCTCCAGAGAGGCACCATTGCTCTTGAGTACTTTAGAGAGGTCCCTGACCTCAGACTTTCCCATCGCAATACGTTTTCTGATTTCCTGGCTGCTGGTGCCAAGAGTGTTGACCGTGTCTTTTGAAATCTTGTATTCAGCTCCTTAATTTCCTGGTTTTTTCTGTTTCCTTTTGCTTCTCTATGTTCTAGTGAAATATTCAAAGACCCTTCTGGCATTCATCTTGGTCTTTTCTTCCTCTTACATCTTATCAATCTTTTGTATTCTTGGATATTATTGGATAAAATAAATATTATTCTTGTTAGCCTCCCACAGCTCATCTTGCCTTTGTTCATTAATGTTCATGGACTTAAATCTGTTCTTGATATATATTTTTAATTTAAATGGGATAGAGTAAAGGTCAAATTTTAGTCCTTTTAGATGATTTGCTTTACTTTTATTTAGCTTCATTTTGAACTTACTTATGAGTCATTGATGGGCTGTTCCAGTGAGCAACTGGCGTAGTTGTCACAGCTGATGTTGAGCTTCTTCAAGAATTCTTTCCACTGATCTAATCAATCTGATTCCTGTGCAAATCATTAGAGGTGAGGTATGAAAGAAAATATTTTTTTAAAAAGTTCTTCCAGACTTTTAACAACTATGGGGAACATCTACAGTAGCATACATTATGTAATGAAAACTTATATGGCAGGACTTATCCCTGATTATGCCCTTTGTGTTAATATAACATTTTGTATTATAATGCCTCTGAACATCTATCCCATAACAACATTATTTTTTCCTCAGATGATCAATCATAACTAGGCTTCTCTTCTTCCAGTTGGTTTTATAAAGCTTCATTTCTTTTCTTCTCACAACTCTACTACTTCATTGATATTTCTCTTCACACAAATATCCCTTTTCTTCTCTGAAACTGTAATCTTTATTCATTATCTGACTGTGTTCACAACCTTACGTTACCTTTATTCATTACTTTGCATACAATCACACCCTCACTAATTTTAAAGTAAGGTTTTGGAGAAGATTGCTGAATATACTATGGACTGCCAAAGAAGAAGAAACAAATCTGTCTTAGAAGAAGCTCAATAGAAGTCTTTCTTAGGAGCCAAGATGATGAAGAGTTTCATGTATTTTAGGCAGGTTGTCTGGATAAGTGAGCTCTTGGGAAAAGATAACAGTTTAGGAAAGATGGAGGCTCAGAATGAGAGGAAGACCTTCAACAAGAAGGAATAACACAGTTACTGTAAGAAAGATTCAGGTGTGTCAGAGAGAGTAAAAATGATGCAGAATTGGGCAAAGTACTGATGTTCTGTTCACAGGCTCTCTATGAATCAACTGCATGGTACTAACAACAATAACACTTAAGCTGAATGCTCTTATGTGCCAGATGCAACCATAATACATATTTCACACTGAAGAAACATGTAAAAATATATGAAGCTTCATATGTGTTGAAGAAATGACTCTACTCATATCTGATTTACAGAGGTTTGATTTCTGGTTCTGGTGGGACTAAGGGTACAGTGTTTACTAGTTAGTGGGTGTGAGGTGATCGTATTTGGCTCGCCAATTAAAACAACGTTGTATACAGGAATGGCATCTGTTTCTGAAATAGCTTGCCTCCAGAAATTCTATGAACTTGGAGAAAAGCTGAAAGTTACACAAGTGTTCTGTTCTTTCTTCCACAGAGTCACTCTAAGTCATCTACGACTCAATGTTACTTAACAACAACAACAACGTATATGAATAGTTATTGAGCATTTCTATACACTAGACAAAGTTCCTTCTCTCAATAATGCTATAGCATCCAAAGTATGCATACACAAGGCTGTATAAATAGATCTCTTATTACTATCAATTCAGTGTTTTGTGAAAAGTTCAAAGGACAACCTAACAAACATTTATGTTTTGCTACTTTAATTATATTTATCACTCACATTCTGAACTATTAGTTACAAGCCTTTAGTTAGTTTTTTTAGTGAGCAGGTTCTTGGTTCTCCCTAAGCAGAATCACTGCTTACTGCGTGTGGTTAAATTATTCTCACCACTCTGGAAATGACATTCACTTCTGAAGTTGTGTAAAACAGCAAACCGGTTTATAACTTGGAAGACCATCAGAATCACTGTGGGAACATAAACAGACATTTTAGACATTATCACTAAAAAACCAAATTTGGTAAGACTGGAATAAACCTGGTTCATGACAGTTTTAAAGTCATCTATCCAACCAGCCTTCCCAACTCTGGTTTTTGATTCACTGTGTCTGAGAACCAGCGCTATAAGCCATTGTTGACCAAGTTCATGTGAACTGTCTGGTAATTATTGTGACAATACTGGCTATGCTAAATAATGCTCACTCTGAATTGTCAATCCTAAACTGTCATTACTATGAGTTTAAATTAGCTTTCCTCTGCATACATTCACTCAGTATTGAACAAGTGAGAACTATCTCTAACATAGTTTTGTGTCCCAGTCTCCATCTTTAGCCATTAAGTCATTAGATTTAACCATGATCATAATTCTCAAATCTATGTTTTAATTCATTTTTACAGTATTTATAGTACCTCACTTAGCTAACTGAATTTGATTTTTCTAGAACTCTTCCAATTATCTCCTAACAGTTTATATACTCTAGTCCTTTGGTCCCCTCTAATCCAGTTACTCATGAGTGATTTACCTGAGACAAAAACCTAATTACAACGCCCAGGCTAAAAATATTCATTTACTTCCCATTGTCTACAGCATAGCACTAAGGCTTAAATCACTCACAAGAAATTTAAGGCCATTCTCCATATCATCAAAACAATTTTTCTGTTATTCCTCTTATGTCTACCCTGTGTTCTGTTCATTGTAAGATATTAGCCATTCCCTAAACACATTATGCATTCTCCTCATTCTTTGTTTATTCTGTTTCCTCTGCCTGAATACTACATTCTCTAACTTTTTTCCCTTCTCATTTGACAAGGTGTAATTAAAATATTATTTCTACTTCTTTGCTCCAATTTGTTTTCTTAATTTCTAAAATTAAAGTTAATTTTGATGGCATGAGTAATGCTTATAACTTAAGAGTTAAAGATGTGTACAAAATTGTAATTGTTATTTCTATTTAAATGTGAAACAATTTCACACATATTACAAATATGAACAGAGAATGATTCACTGTGCTATGTCAAAGTGATTGAGTTCATGGTCATGTGGTTTTAGTTATAAGTTTTACAAAGGAGAAATGTAAGAGGTATTGGAAAATAGAAGTGAAGTAGAAGCCATTATTGTTGTTGTTGTTATGTGCTATTGAGTCACTTGCCAGTTGAAGCCACCCATTGTACAACAGCTCTGAAATTTGTAAGGCAACCTTATCATCTCTAACACACCTACCTCCATGCTCCAGTCCCTAAGTCCACCATCTCATCCAGAATCTCCCTGTTTTGCCTTGTCCCTCAAGCCTCCCAAACACGATGTCCCCCTTCAAGGTCTGGTACCTCCTTACAACTGCAACATGCCCAAATTATGTCAGATGAAGCTTCAGAATCCTTGCCTCCAAGGAGCAGCATCATTTCACCCTCTTCAATATGAACCTATTTGTTCTCCTAGCAGTCCATTTTCTTCTCCAGTACCACAAATCGAAGTCATCAATTTTCCTACTATCATCCCTAGTCCAGCTTTCTGATGCATAGCACATAAGTGTGAGTATCATGGCCTGAATTAAGCACATTTTAGTCTCCAGAATGGCATTGTTACTCTTCAGTGCTCTGGAGAGGTCCCTGACAGCAGACTTCCCAAAGCAATTCACCTTTTGATTTCTTGCTGTTGGTATCAAGAATGTTGATTGTGGAGCCAAGCAAACTAATGCTATTAACACCTCAATCTCCTCACTGTCTATCAAGATTCTAACAATCAGTCCAATGGTGAGAATCTTTGTTTTCTTGATGTTGAGTTTCAATTCATATTGAAGGCTGAAGTCCTTGATCTTCTGAAGCAATGCCTCAAGTCCTCCTCCTTTGCAGGAAGCAGGGTTATGTCATCTGAATAACACAAGTTGTTGATTAGTCTTTCTCCAATACTGATGCCACATTCCTCCTTATAGAGCCTAACCTCATGAATGATCTGTTCTGTGTATAGATTGAAAAGGTGGAGATAGAACACATCCCTGATTTACCCTTCCCAATTTTGAAACTTGCAGTGTTTCTTTGCTCTGTTCTGACGACTGCCTCATAGTTCAAGTATAAGTTTCACATAAGCACAATCAAGTGTTCTGGGATTCCCATTCTCAGAGTTAGCCAGGGTTTGCTGTCATTCACACATTAATGCATAGACAATTCATTGCATAGTCAATGAAACGCACATAGACGTTCCTCTGGTACTCTTTGCTTTCAGTCAAGGTCCACCTAACATTAGCTATAATATGCTTAGTGCCACAACCTCTTCTAAATCCAGCCTGTACATCTGTTAATTTGTTGTTCTAATTGTTTTGTGATAATTTTCAGCAAAATACTGCTTGCATGTGATATTAATGATACTCTTTGACAATTTCTATGCTCTGTCAGGCCATCTTTCTTTGAAATAGGAACAAATATGGATCTCTTCCAATCATTTCACCAGCTGTTTATCCTCCAGATGTCTTGGCACAACTTGATGAGCACATTCAGAGCAGCATCTATTTGTTGAAATATGTCAATTAGTATGCTGTCAATACCTGGTGTCTTGTTTTGGTGCTCTTTCAGAGCAACTTGAACTTCTTCTTTTATCACCACAGTCCCTTGCTCATATGTTGTTTCATGAAATTCTTCTGTGTCAGCCAATTCCTTTTGGTACAGTGACTTTGTATACTCCTTTCATTTTATTTTAATGATTCCTGGATCATTTAATACTTTGCACAAAACACCTTAAATATTGCAACCTGAGTCTTGAAATCGTTCTCAATTTCCTTTACCTTAGGAAATGCCAAGCGAGTTCAACCTCATTGATTTTTTGACTCCAACTCTTGGCTCATTTAATCATAATACTCTATCTTGTCCTTCTGCACTGCCCTTTGGAAACTTCTGTTTAGGTCCTTAATTTCTTTTATTTCTTCGCTTTGCTTTAGCTTCTTGGTTCTCTAGTGCAATTGTCTGTCAGATGCTGTTTTAAATTTGAACATTTGAAGTATGACAGACTAGGAAGAAGAAGTGGCCATCCACTTCTGAAATAGCAGGCCTTCGAAAATTCTGTATACAATAGAGCTAGAGCACACTTAGACCAGCAGATATGGCAACTGAGGTTGAGTTCTCAAATGGGAACACAATGAGGAGTAACAGTTGTCAGCAGACACTAGTGATTGGAACATGGAATGTAAGAAGCATAAATGTAGGAATATGCATAAATATTGATATGATAGGTATTGGCAAAATGACATTGACTTGTAGGCCAATCTTATTTTGCCAATACCTATTATGTCAATACTTATGCGTTCCAATTTTTCTTTTTTAAAAAAATATTATTAATTTCAGTAAAAATTTACAGAGACTTTGGATTTCCATTCATTCATTATTACACTGCCCCCCTCCAGCCCTCCCCACTAGTACACTACCCTCTTGTAAAAATAAAACAGAAATTTTTTTCATTGTTTTACAAATCCTCCCCCAGTTGTACTCCACCATGCAGCTTTCACTCTAGACACCTGTCATGACAAAAAGACCTAATTACATATCCCTTTTAAACAGTTTTCTCCCTCATCTGTTTCAATACAGTATACATTATTGAACCCATCTTTCTCAGTCTCCCCCCAACCCCGATGTCAGTCCTGTTTTACAACGGTGGCACCATGCAGTATTTGTTCTTTTGTGACTGAGGTACTTCACTTAGCAAATGGAATGCATAAATATTGATATAATAGGTATTGGAAAAATGAAATTGACTGGCAGGGGATATTTTGAATCAAAGGATTATATGATCTACAATGCTGGAGATGAACAGGTAAGGAAAATGAGGTCGCTTTCATAGTTAAAAAAGTAATTTCTAGGTATATCTTGAAATATAATGTTGTAACTGGAAAGATAATATCTATGTGCACACAAGGAAGTCCAATGAATATCACTATCATTCAAATTTATGCACCAAAAACTAGAGCCAAAGAGGAGGAAAGAGTAGATTTCTACCAATTTTTACAGTTAGAATTCAACTAAAAATGCGGTCAAGATGCATTAATAATAATGGGTGACTGGAACACAAAAGATAGAAACAGAGAGGGATCAGTAGTTGGAAAACATGGGCTTGATGACAGAAATTAAGTTGGAGATAGAATGGTAGAATTCTGTATAATTGACAATTTATTCATTATAAATACTTTTTATTAGAAACATAAATGCAAGCAATACACATGAATTACACCTGATGGTATACACAGGAATCAGATCGATTACATCTGTGGGATCACTAGAGAAGATCAGTCTCAGCTGTGAAAACTAGACCAATTGCTGATTATGGAATAGACCACCAATATTCATATGCAAGTTCAAGCTGAAGCTAAAGATATTAAATCGAACCCACAGGAACTAAAATTTGACCTTGAGTCTATCCGACTCAAACCTCAAAACCATCTCATGAATAGGTTTGAGGCCCTGAATCCTAATGAGAGAAACCAGATGAACTGTGGGATGATATCAAGAATATCATCCATGAAGAATGCAAAAGGCCATTAAAAAGAAGCTATTACCTCTGAAATTATTTCCATAGCCGTATGCAGTAACAGAAAAATAAGAGCTTGACTGTTTCTTTTCTCAGCTGGTTGCTGTCTTTCTGGTTCTGCTGCTCTGTCTTTCTCCCTATTTGTTTCTTCTCCTGAGTAACAGCATCTCTGAACTCAGCACCATAACTTTCTTATGTACCTGTGGTGACATGACTATATACAATGAAAAAGCTTCTCACAACTCACTTCACAAACTTTTACTTTGTTATCTCTCCTCAGTAGTTCACTGTCCTTCCTCTTGAAAATTACTTAAGGATGATCATGTTGTTGTTGTTGTTGTTATGTGCCATCAAATCTCATACAACTCAGAGCAACTTTACGTACAATAACTCTGAACTCTATCCTGAGCCAGTCTCACTGTTTCTGACACATCTATCCCTTTATCCCAAATACTTCATCAATCCATTTCATCTGGAGTCTTCCACTCCCATTCTCTAAGCATGATGTCCTTTTCTAGGGACTAGTCCCTCCTGTCCACATGCCCAAAGTATATGAGACAGAGCTTCAAAATATTTGCCTCCAAGGAGCAACGTTGGTTCTCTTCAACTCAAGGGTATCAATTCTTTCAGTTTTTGTCACTAACTCACTGATGAATAGCAAGTAATTGTGAAGACCAGGGCCCGAATCAGCAGTTCCTTAGTCTCTAGACTGACATAGTTTCTCTTTAGCACTTTTTAGAGTTGTCTGACAGCAACATTCCCCAGAGCAATTTGTCTTTTGATTTCTTGATTGCTGGTGCCAAGAGTATTGATTGTGGAGCTGAGCAAGCTGAAATTGTTAACAGTCTCAATCTCTTCTCCATCTATCAGGGAACCTTTGTCTTCTTGATGTTGCACTTAAGTCCATACCAAGGACTGCAGATGAATATAGCTCTGAAATTATAGCATCATACTCTAAACATTCATTTTCCTCACCACTTTCTCCTTGTCTCATGAGGTTCACAGTGATCTTCTTCCCTTGACTTGACTGACCCTAATTCATGTGTGTATGTGTAATAACATGTATGTAGGTGTGTGCATGCATGTTTTCACACACACGGGGTGGGGGAGTGAAGGAGGGAGAAAGAGAGAGACAGAGAGAGAGAACAACCTAGAAAATATCCATACCAAAATATTAAATACATCTCACTAAAAATAAGCTAACAGACACATAGTTCAACTAGTGGTAGTTATGTGAGCTAAATTTATACCTACTTCTGATTCTTAGAACACTTTTCACTCCCATTACATTGTCTTTGAACCTTGTTTTTCAGTTTTGATAGAAGCGGGAGAGTATAACCAAACAACTAGTGTCTAGATTCTAAAATGTAAGAATTACTTAGAGACTTCTACCTTTTTGGAGAAGGGATTAATATATTTTATCAACATATACAGATAAGTCTAAGCATGGATAACATTTTCATCCTAAACTTAGCTTGTAATATTGTTGTTGTTATGTGCCGTCAAATACATTTACAACTTATAGCAATTCTATGTGCAATGTCTCTGAGTCCTACCCTATCCTGAAACAATCTCAAGTATCTCTGACTCACCTACTCCCATTACCCTTCAAAGCATGATGTCCTTCTCCAAGGACTGGTGCCTCCAAGGAACATGCCCAAATAATGGGGGATGGAACTTCAAAATACTTGTCTCCAAGGAACAAACTGATTTCACCCTCTCTAGGACAGACATATTTGTTCTCTTGGCAGTCTATGGTATGTTAAATACTCTTCTCAAGCACCACAATTCAAAGACATTGATTCTTCTTCTGTCAGCCTTATTCCTTGCTCAGCTCTTTATTGCACAGCAAGTAATTGTGAAGATCATGATCTGGATCAGGAACACCTTATTCTCTAGACTAAAATTCTTGATCTTCAGCACTATGGAGAGGTCGCCAACAGACAATTTTGTCAAGAAATTGTCTTTTGAATTCTTGACTGCTAGTGCCAAGACACACAACCTTGCTTGTTGAAACTAGGCAAGACCTGAAGCACTTGCGGCAGAAAGTCAAGGATGTATTCAAAATGGATTGAAGCAGAACATCAAAAAGACCAAGATTCCCACCACTTGGCCAACTGGCAGCACCATGATAGATGGAGAAGAGACTGAGCTTGATAACAATTTCAGCTTGCTCTTCTCCTCAATCAACAATCTTGGCACCAGCAGGTAGGAAATAAAAAGTTTAATTGCTCCAGGGAAATCTGTGGTCAGGGACCTCTCCAGAGAACTGAGAAACAAAGAGATCTAGAAGAGATATTATCTCTAAATGTCTAGAGATAAGATAACCTATGGTCTTCACAATTACATGTTATACATCAGAGAGCTGGACAATGACTAAGAAAGACAGAAGAAAAGCTGATGCTTTTGAGATGTGGTGCTGGGAAAAGAGTATTGACCATTCTATGAACTAGTAGGAAAACAAACATGCCTGTCATGGGGAGGGTGAAACCATGTTTTCCTTGGAGAATAGGATGTTGAAGCTCCATATCACATATTTTGGACACATGGCCAGGAGGGACCTGTCCTTGGATAAAGACATGGTGCTTGGAAGTGTGGAGTACGAGCATAGGAGTGGAAGACCCCAGATGTGATGGATTGGCACAGTAACTGGTATAACGTGGGTAGGTGTGTCAGAGTCAGTGAGACTGGCTTAGGATAGGGCAGGCTTTAGAGTTGTACATAAGGCCACTATGAGTGGTAGTTGACATGACGGCACATAACAACAGTCCCAAGAATGTTGATTGTGGAAGCAAGCAAGCTGAAATTATTAACAATCACAACCTCTTCATTTATCATGATGCTGTCAATTGGGATTCTCATTGGTGATGAGTCTTTGTTTTCCTGATGTTGAGCTTCAATCCATATTGAAGACTACAGTCCTTGACCTTCGGCAGCAAATGTTTTGAGTCCTCCTCAGTCTCATCAAGCAAGATTGTATCATCTCCATAACATATATTGTTGATGTGCCCCTCCAAGTCTAATGCCATATTCTTCTTCATAAAGTTCAACCTCTCAAATGATCTATTATGAATATAGATTGAAAAGGTATGGAGAAAATGTACATCCCTGACACACTCCTTTCCTGATTTTGAAATATACAGTGTTTCCTTGCTCTGTTCTGATGACTGTTGTTTTGTTTTTTTTTATGACTGCTTCTTGATCCACATATAGGTTTCACAAGAACATAATCAAGTAACTGGTCTGAGATTCCCAGTCTTCTCAAGGTTAGCCACAATTTGTGATCTACACAAACACCTTTGCATAGTCACAAACATTCCTCTAGTAATGTCTGCTTTCAGTTAAAATTTGTCTGACATTGGCTGTGATGTCTCTAGTGCCACACCTTTTCTAAATCCAATTGTATTTCTGGTAGTTCTCTATCAGAGTGTTGTCTAGTCATTTGTTTTATAATAATGCATCAGACTATTCTTGTAAAAATAGAAGGATGACTATTAAAACATGTTTGGAAACTCAAGGAGGGTAGAGAGGTGGGAGCAGAGGAGTGAGCATAGGTAGGGGAGAAACCACAAAATAGCACAATTTGGTGTGTGGAGGGAGGGGAACAAGGAGAGGAGAAGGATTTGGGTGAAAAGACAGGGTATTAATGGGCAAGGTTCAATGGTGCTTGATTTTACAAAACATGATGCATTAGAATGATTGTATGAAACATAATGTGAATGAAGAATAGTGTGAAATGCAATGTATACTAAACTTTGTAAGCAAACTACTACTACTACTACTACTACTACTACTACTGCTGCTGCTGCTTCTGCTGCTACTGCTACTGCTACTGCTACTGCTGCTGCTACTGCTGCTGCTACTGCTGCTGCTACTGCTGCTGCTACTGCTGCTGCTACTACTACTAAATAATTAATCAACCCTTCAGTAGAGGAAGGATTTATATGTGTTAAGTAGATGGACTATTGATTGTATTTGTTTTTTTAAAGTATCCTGTAATTTCAAATTGCATCTTATTTTTTAAAAGTCTTCCACTTTTTTAATCCGAGTAAATTCACAGAACATTTCTTTAGATGAACCTGGAGAACCTGAGTAAGACTTATGACTAATATGGCCAAAAAAGATGCTGATACTCATGGTTTTTAAAGCTTAATGAAATAATATATAAGCTTGTTGTTATGATTTTTGGCTACCAGCAAGTTGAATATAACGTCTAATGATAAATATTAGATCTGAACTTTGCTCTATACTATTTCATTCTTACCATCTTTGATACGTTTGAGGTCATTGCACACAATCATTATGCAAATCTCTCTTGTTGAGAGTCTTCCTTTCTTTCTCTGACCATTGAATGTTTCCAGTACGATGTGATTTTCCGTGGACTGTAGCCTAAAGTTCACACAGGTGAACACTACAGCAACTGTAGGAATGTCAAAAGCAGGAGAGTTATTTTTCATCTGCTGGGCTCCAGTTCTAATTTTGGCTATCTGTGATTCCTGACTTTCTGCCTATATTTATTTCTAGACCTCAATTTTCAATTTTCTCAAATATTGTGCAAGAAATCTACTAGCTTCTCGGTAAGCACTTATTATTTCTATTGACTTAAGTCAGTTCGCACTCTTTTCAATAAAGAATTTGGCACTGCTTATTATGCCTCAAATACTTCCTGTGTGTGCACGTGTTCACTTCTTATTTTAGAAGTTCTACCAATAATTGCAAGTAGCACAATCAGTGAGAAGTGGTATTTTTTAAAGAATATTATTGCAGGCAAATATGCACTCATCTTTTAAAAGTGTGCATTGTACTTTTTAATGCATAATTAACACTAAAAAAATCACACAAGCACACACAAATAAATTAGACCTGATTCTGTGTCTTTGATACTTTTATGCAAAAATATTTTTATAAAGAAATACAAATACAGTTGGCACCTTTGTTAAGACCAGTTTCCATCTTGTTTCAACATTTCAGCTCTAAGTGTTATTTTAATAGAGATCTCTGATGATCTAGTCGTATGAAGCTGAAATACTATAGCTTTGAGATTCATTATTAAGCATAAATATTAGAATTTAACTCGTTTTGTTAGTCAACAACATATAGATGAGGTCTGTGGAAAATAAAGAAATTTTTCTTCATCAAGAAAAAGAAATATATTTTCAGAAAATTATAAGATAACTAAGAATATTTATGTATTAAATGCATCTGGGTTACAGGTGATGATGAACAAAATAATGAATACTGCAGATGTTACCACAGATGTTCATAAGCGGTGAGAGCTTTTTCATCTGGGCTCATCAGAAAGGCAAATATTGAGAATATCTTTAAAGTATGAATGGGATCTCCTATAAACAGACAATTCTGAAAAGGATAATGACAGAAAATAGCCAAAAGTCAAAACAACTGTCTTTGAGTCAATTCTGATTCTTGGAGGCCCCTGTGTGTCAGAGTAGAACTGTGTTCCCAGTGGAAGATTTTTCAGAAGCATACCACTAAGCTTTATTCTAAGGTACTTACCTCTCAGTAGATTCAAACTTTCATCTTTTTGAGTAGTTGAAATAGCAGAAACAGAAAGGTAGAAGCCAAAGCATTCTGAATTAAGGCCTATTACATACACAAGATGAAATTCAGTATTATTCTACTTTCTTTTTCACCACTAAGTCTAGATTGATTATATTATGCACTTCATTGATTATTTTTAAGAGATTATAATAATGAATATATTTTTATAATGAGGTCTCTGTTCATCTGATAGTATAAAGTGGACTTTACGTATTTTATCTGTACACATGCATGAAAAAAGAATACCTATAATTTGTATAGATGTGTAAACTGAAGATTAAAACAGAGGAGAAAAGTAGTGAATGGTAGAACAAGACTGGATCATATTCTGTCTAGCTCTTATGTCATGACCACCATGATTAATGATCTTTCCCTTCTGTCTCCCCTTCCAAAGATTTAAACTCATTCATTGTTTTCAAGTTGACTCCAGCTCAGGGCATTTCTCCATCAGTTTTCTGAGGCTATACATCTTAACAGGAGCACACTGCTTTATGTTTTATTCCACAGAGCGGCTGGCAGTTTGATCTGTAAAACTGTGGGTTAGCACTTTGACATTTAATCCACTATGCTGTCAGGACAACAGTCTCCTCTTGCCTCTGTTATTTTAGATCAAAATTGACTTTTAAAGGAAAGCTACTGTTGTTGTTGTTGTTGTTAAGTGCCGTTGAGTCATAGGTGAATCATAGTGATCCTATGAACGAAAGACCTGAACACTTGTATAACTTTCATCCTTTCTCCAGGTCCATAAGGTTTCCAGAGGCATGCTATTTTGAAAATGGATGCCACTTCTCCTTCTAAGCTTGTTTTAATTGGGGAGCTCCACCAAACACTGTCTATGATTTTTTGGTGACCTGTATATGCTTATATAGAATTAATATAGAATTAATAAATAGAAAAAATTCTTACCACAGTAAGAATCATTCCCAAAATTAACTGAATTATTTTAATACGAAAATGGGGGGGGAAGTTTATAAGTTGAAAAGAAGGGCTTTACTTTCTTTGAGAGAATATCATGTAAGAATCCAATTCAACTTATATTTTCCTTAAATAAATCTTGAATGAATAATCTCATATCCTTTAAAAATTTAATTTGTGATTGTTGATGACAGTATTATTAACACCACCTTGTCAAATATTAAATTAAACTCCTTTCAATGGACTAGAAAATCCCATGGAAGAGAAGAGAACCAACAAATCTGGTCCTGGTTGTTGCAGTGCAGGCAACAGAGGCCCGCGAGTTTTGTGAGCTGGAGCACCGTCAGGATCTTTCTGTTTGTCCTTCGATGTGGGTCAGAGCTACAGGGGTCACGCCATCAGGTCTGGATGATGGGGTGCCTAGGTCTCGCGGCAAAGGGGCGGGAGAAGGAGTCGTGGAGCGAGAGCCTGGCGCAGCCTACCACATGTTGGTGGTAATGGAGGACCTGGTGGAGAAGCTGAAGTTGCTCCGCTAATGAGGAGGAACTGCTCCGGAAAAACAACCTGAAGCCTCCGTCCAGACACTATTTTGCACTGCCTACCAATCCTGGCGAACATGTTTTGCATTTTTGCTGCTTGGCTGATTGACAAAGCAGGCTGATTGACGTCCCTTTGAGCAGCCTCAAGAGTATGATGATCCTAATGCAACAATATCTAACATATTATTAGAGCTTCGATCATTTGGAAGAACTGCAGATTTTCCTCTGTCGAAATTAAAGTCTGGTTATGGATAGCATGTGTGCTATGTTCTTGATTGGCTGAGGAAGCATTGAAATATATTGGTTTCACCTGGAAAAGGCCCGCGTACCCAGTAGAAGAATTAGACAAAGAAACTGTTTCAGAAGATGATGCTGAATTAACATTGAATAAAAGGGATGAAAAGTTCATGGAGGAGGAGACAGACAATGAAGAAAATTTTATTGATCTCAGTGTTTTAAAAGCCCAGACATACTGCTCGGATACAAACGAGACTGCCAAACAAGAAGGTATTTTGGAATCCACAACAGATGCTGCGGAATGGAGCTTAGAAGTGGAACATGTACTACCACTACTGAAAGTCACGATTAGGATTGACAATAAGGATTGGAGGATCCATGCTGACCAAATGCACCAATACAACAGCGGAATTGAATCTGCTCTAAAAGAAACGAAGGGATTTTTAGACAAACTGCACAATGAAATTAGTAGGACACTGGAAAAGATTGGCCACCTAGAGAGGTATATCAACAATCAGCTTGAGCACTTGGTTCAAGAATATCGTGCATCTCAAGCCCAGCTGAGTGAGGCAAGGGAGCGATACCAGCAGGGAAATGGTGGTGTTACTGAAAGGACCGACTCCTGTCTGAGGTTACAGAAGAATTGGAACAGGTAAAACAAGAAATGGAAGAAAAAGGCAGCAGCATGACTGATGGTGTTCCTTTGGTGAAGATTAAACAGAGCTTAACAAAGCTGAAGCAAGAAACTGTTCAGATGGACATTAGAATCGGTGCTGTGGAACACACATTACTCCAGTCAAAACTGAAGGAGAAGACAAACATGACTAGATACATGTATGCAACAATGTAACAATTATTCCAGAATCCCCCACAGGCAAGGGTATATAGAAGCTTCATCTCACATACTTTGGATGTGTTCTCAGCAGGGTCCAACTCTTAGAAAAAGACATTATGCTAGGAAAGTTGGAAAGTCAGAGAAAGAGAAGATCCTCAACAAGATTGACTGGCAGTGATTGTTACCACGGACATATTTCGGGGATAGTAAGAATGGCTCAGGATACGGACATAAACATTTACATTTATTGTTTAGATGCTCATTTTGAGTTTAATCAACTCAAAGGCAACTAAAAAGTCCATCAGTACTTAAAATCACCTTCCTCATAAGCAGCAAATACTGCACTCATTTCTCTCACTGTTTTCAATTTAAATGATAGCAGTGTTTGAGGTTTAGTAAGTTCTAAAGTGAATCAAGAGATAGAGGTCAGAACCATTTGTGTTTTGTTACATTCATACCACCTGGTGTTCCTAAAACATCACCTGCAGGTTCACTGGTCACTGACACCTTCAGTAAAATAACAAGTTGGAACTGTAGAAGACAGGTTGCATGACATTTTTAGGGACTGAATATTTTTATTCTACAGTCTTAGGGTATAGGTGCTTTCCTTACTTGTTGAATATCTCACTTTGTCACAAATCAATAGAGTGCAGAAATATGAGATCTTGATAAAGGGACTGCCGACTAGCCAAAACACCAAAATTGGGTCAAGATAGCATTTTAAGGGCGGAACAGAAAATTGCATCCATTTACCAATTAATATAGATGGTCCTAATACCTCTGAATATCATGTGGTAGAATTTGAGGGAGGTTTTAGACTCCTTTGTTGGGTTGATGAGATCCATCCTGCAACAGAGAGACCTAGTAAAAAAGTGAATTAGTAAGCTTCGTGGACAGACTGATTAGAAACTGCAGAAAATAAGAACATGCTTTTGTTCTTATAAAACTTTGGATTTTCAAGTAAAGAACTCTTAGAAATGGGAGGTAATTGAAAACTCTTTCGAGTTAGAGCCATGAGAGTTAAACAAAAGGAAAGAGAATAACTTATACATAAATGTACAACCAAAATCTTAAATAATTGACTTTGTGTGGCAAAAAGAATTAAATGATTGGTTGCTAACTGCATATAGTGATGCATCAGGAGAGAGGCCTAGTGAAACTGTTGCTAAAAAAGCAACAGTTGAAAACTCTATGAAGTACAGTTTTACTTAGATGCATGAGGTTTCCATGAGCTGGAATCACTTTGATGACAACTTATTGGTGCTTATACTTTTAAGTTTGGTCATGAAAATGTCAAAAGTCAGAAAAGTGTGTGTGTTTATGCCTGTGTGTTTCAAGATGATGAGGTCTCTGTAAGTTTACTAATCAACATTTCAAGCTTGAACAGAAACCATAGCTCTGGCTTTGAAGTGTAAGACTTAGACAGTATGCAGTCATTTGATATCATAGTTTTCTGAAAATACCAGAAGTAATTTTATTCTAAAGGTAAGGGTGTCATCTACCTGAAGACAGAGTTCCTTATGAGTGGATTTAGAGCAAAAGATAACCAGAAATTTCTCCTTTTGATTTTTATTTCAAATTCTCATTTTTACTTATTATCCTAGACCTTTATATTTTGCTGATCCCTAGAAAGAGCAAGAGTATGAAAGCTAATCTTTAAATTGTACACGTGAAATCACAGGGGCCTTAAAACTTGACAAGAATACTGCTGTTTGGTGATATCAAATTTAGACTTACTGCTCTGAGTCCCCTTGCACACATTTGTGGAAATAGTCAACCTTTTTTTTGAGACTTTTCCTTGAAAAATTTTCACCTGTTTCCTTTACTCACTTCCTCCACACTCAACTATATATAACATACAACTTCAGCATAATAGATCTATCTTTGGTCAAGAAAATACTTTGGAAACATGCTTGTATTTCTAGTATGTACGATAGATTTATTTTAGAAATTTCAAGCAACATTAACTATATATTGGATCTGAATATTTTCAACTTTTTTCCCCCTTTCTTTTAGACAAGGGTAGATTCTCTTTCTAATTCTATCTGCATTGAAAGCACAAGGAAAGATTGAAAGATTGGGATACAGTAGAATGGTCCAAATACATTTTTTTTTTACCTTCAATCTCAACTGGCTGTCACGGACAAATTTTATTTTTGCTAGAATGATCCATTTATTCTATCCCTCAAAGGACAAAACTAATGAGATTGAATGAGTTGAAGGATTATTTCTTGAGTGATTTTTCAAAAGTGATGTATAGCAGCAAATCTAGAAATTCCATTTTCAATACATATTGCTGTTGGTTGTGAGGCCAAAGCAGATAACTTTTCTGCTTTAAAAACAGAAAACATCTGATTGTAGAATCTTTTCAAAGGGTCAAGATGGCTCAATGTAAGCCATTTTAACTTGAAATTTGAAGTTCTCAAGTTAAAATCCTAGAATGCTAAATTGTCTCTTATTAGTAATGTATCTTCTTTCTCTAAGGTTAACTTCTTTTTTTTAGTCTGATTGAATATTTCTATTACATAAAAATTACAGAAGTTATCCTTCCCTTTATTCCCTGGTGACAGAGTTTATAGGGAATTAGGTTACTAATTCAAAGGTTGAGCCTTTCTAGAAATTCAAATTCATATGGCTCAATAGGATAAAGATGCATAAAGTACTTTGCTGTGATTTACAGCCTCAGAAACCCACTGGATGGTCAGTCACAAGTCAGTTCTGACTTGATAGCAATGAGTGAATGAATGATGTCTTTAAGTGTACAGATATTTTCCTGCTTGGAAATTATATGAGTCCTGACAAGCAAAGTGATTTATTCATGTAGAAAAGACTGGACAAAAATGAGTATTGCATTGGATTTACCTTAGTGCATTACAAGTTAATGTAAGCAGGCTTGGCATGCATGTATGAAGTCTGTGAAAAATTCTTTCAATGTTTATCTTCGATAATTGTCAAAATTGCTAGCTAAAATTTTAGCAGAGAATTAGTTTTGGAATAACCAACAGGACAGTAGAAGGCTTCCTGGAGGGAACTTCCTTAAATATGGAGGTTTGGCAGAACTTTCCAGGGCTAGTAAAGAAATCATTGTGATATATGGAAATTACATTGATTTGAATCCAATTCCACTAGTCACTAACCATGTTGGACAGCTATTTAAATTTTTTGGCCTTCAATTTCTCCATCTGCAAAATAAACAATAGTAGTTATTCCAAAACACAATTGATAAGAACAAACTAGACACTGCAGAGGAAAGAGATAATTGCAGGATCTCATACCATGCTCAGTTGGTACTGATTTAATTCAAGGAAGTAAAGTACACGAATAAAGGGACAGTATTGCAACTTGTCACATTCAGGGAATTATGCAGAACTGTACAAACCAGACTTGTCTGAGAAAAATCAATCATCCCTTTGTGGTTCAGAAGAATCTTTTTTTCCTCAGTAACTCAGAAAGCTCAGCTAACTTGTTGAAAATAATGTACACATCTTAATTGAGTTGACAGTAAAATTCAGGGCTTCAATTTCTTTTATCTCATTGTGAATCCATAATATTTTCTACTGAATTCACTTGAACTGATTTGTTGGTACCTGCACAATAACAGATCAATAAGCCAATCTGATCTAAAAATAGATAAAGACATGGATTGTTGTGGGAAATCAAGTCAGAACCATCTCATTGCTGACCCTCCAGCAGGTTTCAGAGGCAATCATTGCAGGAGAGGAGATTGCCCATCCTTCTCCCTTTAAACAGCTGGTGGATTACAGTCATGTGTCATGTGTCCTGGGGATTGCAGTACAGCTTCTTACCACTCGAGCCCTAGAGACAGGGGTTGGGATATAAACATGAATTGACTTATAAGTTGTTGAATGGATACATGAATCAGTTCAGTAAAAATGCCTGATATACTAATAGTACATGTTGGCACAATATAAATTTATTTTTGTGAGACCATATATTGATTAGCTTTTGCTAAACCATACATGTTAACAAATGTCTAGTGTGCCTCTGGGTTTACAATAGTATTTATTTCTTATTCATATGCATCCATTGAATGGAATTTTGGCACCTAGGCTGAAGAAGCAATCACATAGCAGAGGGAAGAGTTTTGTTCTTACCATGTGACAACTCTTAACCTTCTGCTCATAAGGGTTATTTTGTATTTCTACTTATATCCAAGGCCAAAGAAATTTATGCAGTGCAGGGACATACACCACCACAATGAGATGCTTCAAGTTATGCATCAATGAATAGTGAAATACAATCACTCTAAAGATAAATGTCTGCACCTTGCTAATTGAAGACCAGACAAATTATGAGATAACATCAAGGACATGATACATGAAGAAAGAAAACAAAACAACAACAACAAAAAACCCTCAAAAAACTGACCAACCAACCAAATACATGAAATCTCCCCCCCCCCAACCAAACTATTAAATGTCTTTCTTTGTGGAAAATATTTTCACATCTTTTGTCCACTTTGTGATTTAGTTATCAGTCTTTTTGCTTGTGAATATCCTATAAGATTCAGTAAACTTTCACTATGATATTCTTACCTGAAAGGTGCTGTCAAATGTTCCCCCCCAATATGTAAGTTTTCCTTTCACCCTATTAGAAAAAACTTTTGATGCACAGAAGGGCTTAATTTTTAGAGTATCTCATTTGCCAATTTTTTCCTTTCCTGGTTGTGCATTTCTGACTGGATAGTCAACAGACACATGAAGAAATGCACATGACAATAAGAGAGAAGTAAATGAAACAACAATTATACCTTATCTCACCTAAGTCACAGAAGAAATATTTAATAAGACTGCAAGCAGTAAATGTTGGAGGAAATGCTGAAAGATTGGAACTATCATACATTGTTGCTGGGGATTTAAAATGGTACACCACTCTGGAAGGCAGTTTGACGTTTCCTCAAAAAGCTGAATGAACATAGAATTAACATATAACACAGCTATTCCACTGCCAGGAATATATACGTCAAGGAAATTAGAACTGAGACACCAAAAGAGATATGTACTCCTATGCTCACAACAATGTTATTCACAATAGCAAGAAAATGGAAATAGTCCAAATGCCCATCAACTAGTGAATGGGTTGAGTATTGTAGTACATTCACACAATGAATATTAAGAAGCACTAAAAAACAATAATTTCATAAAATATTATATAACATGGGAGAATCTTGGGAACAGTATGCTGAGTGAACTAATTCAATCTCACAAGGACAAATATTGCATAAAAGTATTATTGTAAAAGTAGAAGCATAACTAGTAATATGTGTATGAATGTCTAAAAGGAGAAAATGAAAGGTACAAAGTGGTGGAAAAGAAGTGTGGAAGTCACTGGAATAGGAGAGTTTAGTGAATAGATGAGGAGGTGATGGAATAGGAAAGACTCAGTGAGGACTGAAAAAGAGAGAAATAGATAGATAGATAGATAGATAGATAGATAGATAGATAGATAGATTGATAGATAGATATAGATACATACATACATACATACATACATACACACACACATCTATAGATGGTATAGTGAGCTCTGATAGCCTAGTGGTAAAAAGCTTCACTGCAATTCCAAGGCACACAGTTCAAATTTGCCAGCTACTCCTCATGAGAAGAATAAGAAATCTCCTCCTGTATGATGAACTGCCTCTGAAAACCCACTGGAAAATCAGGTATGGGTTGGTTCTAGACCTAAGGCAAATAAATTATTGTATGTAAGCCAATAAATAAAAAGAAAAAAATAGTTTAGAAAGGAAAAGAAATGTAAGAAGAATGTCTAAAACATCTCAGAAAGGAGAACTGACACAATAAAAGAGCTGAACAGAAAATTTCAAAGGCAATCTCAAGAATACAAAAGGAATTATTATAGGTAGAAAACAAAAAGGGAAGAATATACTTGACTATTTCTCAAGCTGAAAAAACTGAGGGGAAAAATAATCAAGCCTTACATGGTACTATCAAATAGATTTGCTAGCAAAATATTGAGCAAATAAAAGGAAGATGAAAAAAAACCACCTTTGTATTTTTATTTGCTGAAAATATATCCACATATATAACGGAATCTTCAAGGGGCAAAATATTAATATTTGTTTACCAGAACAAATCAACCTAAGAACACTGAAATTGTAGCTGTAACAAAGGGTTCAAACTCCAAATGATGAGAATTGTTTAGGATAAATGATTGTTAGGATAGAGAATTGTTTAGGAAGATTCATATATATTGTTGCTAATGTTGCTATGAATCATATTTGGTAGCTCTGGTAGTCTGGTGATAAGAAGCTGCACTGCATTCTTGAAAGCATGCGTGCAGGCCACCAGCTGCTCTACGGGAGAAGGATGGACAATCTCCTCCAGTGAGTTAATTGTCTCTGAACACCCACCAAGGGTCAATTATGGGTCAGTTCTGACTCAGTGTTACACAACAGCAACAACACAATAACAAAGCCAAAATATCTGAAGTCATGAACATTATAAAAAATTACTCTAATACAGATCATATATTTAATTTTAATTAAAATTTGAAATAATTAACATTTTGTTTAGCCCCTATCTCTGATGGAAAATACAGCTCCAGAACATACACGGTATTTTAACTAAATTTAAGCAACTTCTCTTGAAACCGTACAGAAGTATAATGATCTATGTTATACACATGTGATTCTATAAAACATTTCAGCTGCTACTGTCCATTCTACCTCTATCAGTCTGACAAAATCTGTGGTAATTCATTGATATCTGACATGCACATATCATTGTTCAGGAAGTTTCCTTATTCATAAAAAGAATCCATTTTTATTTGTTAGATCTAAGTGTATCTCCTAATACACATTAAAAGACATTGCAGTATGCACTGTAGTGACCTAGCATATAAAGTATTGCCTCAAGTAAAGATGTAGACTGTGTAATGGTTAAATCAGTCACTGTCTAGGATCTTTGGAAAATATGACTGTCATTATTGCCAAAGCAATGAGTGCTCTGGGTTTGCTTATATTCTCACATAGCCTTTGAAACAGTCTGCTTTTGTAGCTAATATTATAAAGCAAGTGTCTGAGACATTGTTGTTTTTATTGTGGCAATATATCTAAGCCTTCTCTTTATCTTAAGTAATCCAGTACCTCTGAAAGATGATGCTAGGACTCTGAAAGAAAAACAATCTGATAAGATAACCGCTTACAGTGACATTTATATAATTGCTCCAGTTGGAATTCATTTCCAGCTGCCTTTGTGAAAACTTGTGTCTCTGCTGTATGTGACTTCTCCCTGACTTCACATTTCTGAACTGTTCAAGCTTAAAGAAAAACATATCATCCAGGAATCCTGTACTTGTAGTCACAGGCAGATCTATCTTCAATAACCCTAATTTTCTTTGAATGACATTTATAGGAATTTGTCATTAGGAAGAGGAGTTCCTGGGTGGTAAGGATTTATTGAATCCTTAGCTATTATCCAAAGAAAAACATTTTGAATCTATTGGGAAATAGATTATTGAGCAATCTGCTTCTGCTGTCAACATGCAATATTCACTGACATTTTAACCTTAAAGCTAATTGTGTTCACAGTAGGGCAGCTGACATTACCCTTTGGACAGGCAGCAGGTGTCTTATTTTACTTTATAGGACTTTGTTAGATGTTGTTCTCATAAGTTCTCTTGAGGAGATTTGACGCAACAAGTAGATCATGTTTGATTTTTTTGTGTGTATTTTTTTTTCCATGAGATATTTTTAAGAGTACTTGAACCATAAAAAAAAAAAAAAAAAAAACCTGTACAATTAACTCAGTGCATGCACATAGCTGGTTTTACTTTCATGTGAAATATAAGTAGTGAGAGACTCTTACTCAACTTTGAATCCCTAATCTATAAAACACAGCCAGGCCCAATTTAACACAGCACATATCTATTGTTGTTGTTGTTATGTGCTGTCAAGTCCCTTGTGACTCATGATGAAAATATGCACAAGAGCCCTAATCCCTGCTCTATCCTGTGCCAACCTCAATGTCTGGGACATACTTACTCTCACCACCGCAATCAAAGAATTGATCCATCTCATTGAGGGTCTTCCTCTCCTACACTGTCCCTCCACTCTCCCAAACATGATGTTCCTCTCCAAGGACGGGTTCCTCCTTGCAACATGCCCAAAGTATGTCAGACAAAGTTTCAGAATCCTTGCCTCCAAGGAGCAGCTGGCTTCACCCTTTCCAGGACAAACCTGTTTGTTCTTCTAGCAGTCCATGATATATTCAACATTCTTCTGCAACACCACAGCTTAAAGGCAACAATTCTTGTTCTATCATCCTTAGTCACTGTTCAACTCTCTGATGTATAGCATGTAATTGCGGAGAGTATAGCCCAGATTAGGCAAACCCTAGTCTCCAGCCTGTCGTCATTGTTCTTCAGTACTCTGAAGAGGTCTCCTTTTTCCAATGAAATTCATCTCTTGATTTCCTGACTACTGGTACCAAGAGTGTTGACTATGGAGCCAAGCAAACTAAACCTGTTAACTATCTCAACCTCTTCACCACCCATACTGATGCTGCCAATTGGTCCAGGGGTGAATTTCTTTGTTTTCCTGATGTTGAGCTTCAATCCGTATTGAAGGTTGCAGTCCTTGACCCTCTGTATCACGCGCTTCAGGGCTTCCTCAGTTTCAGAAGCAGGTGTTGTGTCATCTGCATAATGCAAGTTGTTGATGAATCTTCCACCAATCCTGATGCCATATTTCTCCTCATATAGCCCAGCGTCCCGGATGATCTGAAAAGGTATGGAGACAGAAAACATTCCTGGCTGATCCCTTTCCTGATTTTGAACTATGTAGTGTCTCCTTGCTCTGTTCTGATGACTGCCTCTTGGTCCAAGTATAGGTTTCTGTGTATAGGTTTCATATCTGTGATATGAATAAAGAGCAAATAGATAAATACAAGTACATTACATTATTTCCTTATCCCCACAGATAGAACACTTCAAGCCTTCAACTAAGAGAGAACATCATAAAGATAAAAAAAACCCAAAAACTAAACAACAAAAACACACCCAAACCAAACCTGTTAATGATCAATGCAGACACAATAGAAACAGTCTAACACATACCAACCTAACACAAGAAAAAGTTCACATAATGTCGATAAAGCAGCAGGAAGCTTCAAACAGCATGAAAGAAGAAAATAAGTCTATTCCTATAAAAGCACAGCATATTTTAGACCCAATGATTACTCCAGAGACAAGAAGGCAGAAGAAATATATTGACTCAGAGTGATGTAAACAGCTATAGAAGAAGGTACAAATGATGGACGAAAGAATGGAAGTAATAAATAAAGTGAATATTCCAGAGAAAGGGAGCCAGAAGAAATATATCGATTCAAAGGAATATGAACAGCTACTGAAGAAATTACAAAAGTTGAAAGAATTGAAACTGTAGATAAAGAGGTTCAGACAGTTAAAAAAAATCATCAAAAGACAGAATGGTTACAGCTAACATCATACTGGAAATAACAGAAATGCATGGAAATGGAAATGTAACTCAGAATATGAAGACTGAAATGACAGATATTTCCAGCATGCTGTAGGGGCAAGAAGTGCAACAGATGCGATAGTTTACTGTCAGTCAGTGGGCTGGAAGACAAGAACCTCAATGGGAATTAACTAGGAAAAAAAAAGAGAGGTTATTGAAGGAAAATTTTTTAGAAAGTTAGAATCATGTAGGATAATGTCAGTAAAGGAACAACAGACATATGATCAAAATTCCAGACCACAAGGGGAGCAAGGAAAGCATTGAGAAAAATGGAAGAGCTAATAGGATAAAACTTTGCAACTATCATGAAGAAGGAGGAAAACTAAATTAAAGAAGCTCAGTGAACCCCAAACATACTGGACCCCAAAACAACAACATTAATGGATATCATAGACAAATTCAAAGTAAGGATAGAATACTAAAAGAAGTTGGGGAAAAATAAAGAATACCTACAAAGGACAACCAATTAAATTACGTTCTAACTTCTCAGCAGCAACTATTCTACCAAGAAGACAATCCAGTGGTATATACAAAAGAGTGAAAGAAAACAATCATCACCTAGGATCTAGTACCCAGCCAAGCTGTCCATCAAATATGAAATATAAATTAGATCATTAGCAGAAAACCAAGAACTTAAGTAATTCGAGAAAATAAGACAAACTGCAAGAAATTCCAAAGAAAATCCTTCATGCAAAGACACCAAACAAAAGTGGATGGACCATAGTAACCAGAAACAACAAAAAAGAAGCAGAAAAAAAAATAGCAGCAATAAAATGTGACCTGTCAATGTCACACTTTTATCAATGGACTAAAAGCACCAGGCAAGAGAAAAAGAATTAGCAGAATGGATTAAAAAAAAACATAGTCCATCACCATCACTATGTTTCCTACAAGAGAAATAACTAAGAAACAAGGAAAAAGAAAAACTAAAAACCAAAGCTTCGGACAGGGTGGGATACTATACCAAGCAAATGGCAACTACAAAAAACTGGAGTGGCAAAATATGGATAAAATAGACTTTAGGGTAAAAACCACCATAAAAGATAAGGAAAGAAATTATATAATGGTTGACAGCACAATGATCAAGGTTATAGTAGACATAACTTTGGTAAACATCTATGCACCAAATGGTTAACAGATGTAAAGAAAAACATGGATAGCACCATGATAGAGATAGGTAATTTTAACACACCACTCTCACCAAAGGATAGGACAACTTTAAAGAAACTTAATGAAGATGTAGAAGATCCAAAGTAGACATTCAGCCAATTCAACCTTATAGATTGCACTCCACTAAAAGTCCATTTATTTTATTTTCAGTTACACATGGTACATTCTCTATAATTAAACATATATTAGGAGTCAAAGCTAGCCTCAAAAAATTCAAAATTATTGAAATAATACAAAGTATCATCTCAGCCCATGCTACTGTAAAACTAGAAAGATGCTGACATGGAAGCTAAGTAACATCCTGTAAGAACACAATTGAGTTATGAAAGAAACACAAAATGAAATAAGAAAAGTTTCTCAAAACAAATGATAATGAAAAGACAATATATTAAAATTTCTGGGATACAGCTAAGGCAGTCTTCAGGGTATGATTCTTAGCAATATGCAAAAACCTAAAAAGGAAGTTAGAGGAAAAATTAATGATCTAAGTCAAAATCTCCATCATATAGAAAAAGAACAATAATCTAATCCTACAGCCTCTAGAAGAAAGAAAATTATAAGGACAAGAGCTGAAACCAATAAGACAGAAAACAGAACAATTTAAACCATCAACAGGATCAGGAACTGGTTCTTTAAAAGTATAAATAAAATAGACAGACCATTGGTAAAGTTAACAAAAGAAGAGAAAATGAAGGCACAAATAATTCAAATAAGAAATGATAGAGGTGATATTACAACATAATCAGATGAAATAAAATTGATAATATCAGAACAATGAAAAGGTACACTCAGATAAATTTTAAAACCTAGATAAAATGGCCAAATTTTCTTAAATTCACATGTTACCCCAGATTGACGCTGACAAAGGTAGTACACCTGAACAAAATCAGAAGAATCTGATCAGGTCATAAAAAACTTCATAAAAAACAGGACATAAAAAAACCTCAAAAAAAATCCTGGCCCAGATGGCTTTGTGGCTGAATTGTATCAACAAGCAAACAAGATCTATCACCAATATTCCTTAAATTATTTTACAAAATAGAAAAAGGCAGGACACTCCTAGCATCATTCTGAAGCAAGCATAACATTAATACCAAAACTAGCAAAGACTTTTCCAGAAATAATACTATAGACCAATATGTCTCAAATATATAGGTGTAAAATCCCTTAATAAAATCCTGGACAATAAAATTCAACAGTACATAAAAAAAATCTCTCTATCTCTATCTATCTATCTATCTATCTATCTATCTATCTATCTATCTATCATCTATCTATCTATCTGTCTATCTACCTACCTACCTACCTACCTAGCTATCTAAATCATCATGACCAAGTGGGATTCAGAACAGGTATAGAAGGATGGTTCAACATAAGAAAAACACTCAAGGTAATTCATCATATTAACAAAGCAAAGGACAAGAACCACATGATACTATAAATTGATGTAGAAAAGCCTTTGATAAAATCCAACATCGTTTCTTGATTAAAATATTCAGCAAAATAGAAATGAAGGGAATTTCTTCAACATAGTAAAAAGTATATATGTAAAACCAAGGGCAAACATTATTCTCAATGGCGAAAAACTAAAGGCATTTACCTTAAGAACAGGGACCAGATAAGGATGCCTCCTTTCACCACTCCTATTAAATATTGTATTGGAAATACATACTAGAGAAATAAAATAAGAGAAGAAAATAAGAGGCATTCAGATGGGCTAAGAGGGAGTAAAATTGTCCCTATGTGAGGATGATTTGATAGCTAACACAGAAAACTCCTACATCTCAACAAAAAAGACCTGTTTAACTTAATAGAACAATTTAACAGTGTGGCAGGCTATAAGATCAATATACAAAATCAGTGGGATTCCTCTACAATAACAAAGAAAACACAGATAAGGAAACAATGTAAGTAATACCATTTACAATAGCCAGCCACAAATTGATACTTTGAAATAAAGCTAACTAGAAACAGAAAACACCTTTAAAAAGAATAATACAAAACACTACAATGAGAAACAGTGAGACCCAAATAAATAGAAAATGTTCTCTATTCATAGATAGAAAGACTGAATATAGTGAAAATAACAATCCTACCAAAAGCAATCTACATGTTCAACAAAATCCCAATACAGATACAAAACTCCTTTCTTGAAGAGATAGAAAAAGGAATTTGTTAAGTTCATTTGGTAAGGAAAGAGACCTCAAATAAACAAAATACTTCTGAAAAAGCAAAAATGAAATGGGAGGCATAGAACTTCCTAATCTCAAAACCTACTACACAAGTATAATAACCAAAACAGCATGGTACTAGAACAATGACCCACACATGGAACATGATTGAAAACCTAGAAATTAACCCATCTACCTACGGTCAACTGGCAGTTGACAAGAAAACAAAACCTATCAAATGGGGAAACGACAACTTCTTCAACAAATGGTGCTGGCAAAACTGGACTTCTGAAAGCTGAAACAGTATCGACATCTCAAACCATACAGAAAATCAACTCAAGGTGGAGCAGAGACCTATCATAAAGCCCAAAACTGTAAAAATCATTATGACACAAAATGGTATCAAACTTAGAAGTCTTAGACTATGGTAAAAATAGTCAGAAATGCCCAGCCACGAGAGGATAATATAGATGAATGGGATATTGTAAAGATTAAGTCTTTGTATACATCAAAAATATTTCCCAATACAGTGAAAGGTAACCTATTGATGGATGGGAGAAAACACATGGCAATGTCATTTTAGAAAAGTGTCTCACAAGAAGAGTTTATATAATACTATAGTGCCTCCACATAAAAAAGACTGATAATCCAATTGCAATACAGACAAAAGACATGGAAAGACTTTTCACAGGAAGATATTTGGATGGGCAACAGATGCATGACAGTATATGTGATGCAGATCAAAACCAAAACAAGATAACATATCACTCCATTAGCAGTGGCTGAGTTTAACGGGGCACTATTTATAAAATGTCGGAGAAGATGTGGAGAGATTCCAACTATAATACATTTTTCGGTGGATTATAAAATGGTACAACCATTCTGGAAGTCAGTTTGTCATTTCCTGAAAAAGCTGAACATGAAACTCCTTATGATCCAGCTATCCTACTGCTAGGAATATGGCCTGGGGAAGAAAAAAAAAAACCCCAGAACTGAGATGAAAATTGTTATTTGCATACCAATGTTACCATAGCAGCATTAGTCATGGATAGACCAAATGTCAATCAAGAAATGTGTGGATTGAGAAATTATAGTACATTTCACTTATAGACTACTATGTAATGATTTCAAAAAATATTTTACTTGGAAGAGGCTAGCGCATTATGCTGGGTGAACGAATTCAGTCTTATAAGGACAAATACTGCATAAGACCATTATTGTAAAACTAGAAGGATAATTAGTAAGATATGTATAAAAGTCTGAAAGGGGAAAGAAGGGTTAAGGGGGCTGAGAATGGGGAAGGTGTGGAAATTATGAGGTTACAGAGTCTGGTGTGCAAAGAGAGGGAGTGAAAGAACGAGGAAAGACCTAGTGTAGATTTGAAAACACAGCTGGTAGTGTGAATAGATGGATGGTGATTGGTTTTATAAAATGCAATATATTGGAATTACAGAATTAAACAATGTGAATGATGGAATGTGTAAATACAATGTATATGAACAAAACATATAGGATATGAATTTTATATGCACATAAATATAAAATCTAAAAATTTATTATTATTATTACTTAAAAAAGAAGATTCAGGCTAGTTAAGTCAGGAAAAATGGAAGAATGAAAATTCGCAAGAACAACAGCTTGATGGTGCTTCAAATAATAGATCTGAATTATCTCCTGTCAACGTTTGGGTCACTTTTCTGCTCAGGGACCACCAAAAGGATGGCCAATGGAGAACTGTAAAGGTGATCACAGCCAGTTAAACAGCAAAGAGAAGAAAGAGCTAATCTAACCTCAGAATCACAGACATAGCTATGTGAATAAATAGCTTACCTCCGCTTCTGTCACACAAAGTGCTACATATATGTTAAAGTATCCTCCTAGCATTCTTTGAAGGAAAAGAAACTGCAGTGTCTAATAAGTAAAGTCTCTAACAAAATGAGGGAAAAAATATCTTCTGCTCTTGAGAAGATTCCAATCTAATGAGGAATACCACCACTCAATAAGGAAAAAAAACAAAGTTCAAAATACACACTTTTTCTTATCTATCTATCTATAAAATAATAGGGTCAATATGAGTCATATTCAACTAATTGGCACCTAACAACATACATATACATACATATATATATTCTATATTCTATTCTATTAATGATATTAATTATATATGATATATATGATATATGAT
>NW_006399760.1:3400651-3402736 GCF_000299155.1 Elephantulus edwardii | reverse complement strand
AAGGAAGGCCCTCTATGAGGTGGATTGATTCAGTGACTGGGGTAATCAGGATGGGTGTATCGGAGACAGTGCGATTGGCACAGGATAGGGCAGAGTTTAGGGCTGTTGTGCATAGGGTCACTATGAGTCCCAAGCAACTCGACGGCATATCACAACAACAACAACATATATGCACATATATATGTGCTCTCAATGAGTTAGATATACTCTGACAGTTTTCTGATAATTTTGTCCTAAATATGAATTTAATATCTTAGATTATCCCACAAAACTATTCCCCACAAAATAATCAAATAATTAACACTGTCCTCTGCTTCAGAGAGATATTTGTAGAATGAAAGAAAGAATGAATGAGTGTATAAACAAATTAATTGCATTTATAGCGATGTGGTAATTCATATTGTCTGTTATTTGTTCTTTCTCTCTGCAACTCCTACATGCATTATATGTTTATTTGCTCATGTCAGACTTATATCATAAAGAACTTTAAAGATCTTTTCTTCCCCATTACAACCTCTGCCTTGCTACTCTAATGGAATATTGGTGTTGCTGTTATATACCATCAAATCACCTGTGCCTCTTTGTATAATAGCTTTAAAGTCTGCCCTATCCTGAGCCAGTGTCAATATCTCCAACACACCTACTCCCATTATCACACCTGTCCCTCCACCCTTCCATGCATGAGGTCTTCTCCATTACTGCTAATAAAATCCTGTAGTGAAACTATCAGACCTCTCTGCTGGGTTTTATTATGTTAGATATTCTGTCTGTTGTGCTTAGAGTTTCGATCTGAGGATTTCTTATATTCATTTTATATTAAAGAGGATTTTAAATAGACATCTGACCCCTTTTGTAAGAAAAAAAACTTCTGTTATCATAACCTTTATGATACTTTCAAAAGCTCTTTGGGATTCCAACATATGAACAGCCTGTATAACACTTAGAATTCTTTAGAATTCTTTCTAACAGTGTCAGATGTGAAACCTAAGCAGTGGTTCTAGAAGGACAAGCCTTATGATTTCAAAGTCTAACTCATTGGCCCTTGACTTTAAGCCCCTGGACTCCCAAGAAATATTTCATTTTCCTTCCTTATATTTCTCTGAACCTAAGCTATCAGGCCTGCACTCATTGTTCAACTGTCTTTGCTTCTTTATTTTCTTTTATGATTAAAGAGCCAACCACATATTCACTAGAAGGTGGTACAATAGAAAGTGACTCCCAACTGGGATAAGAATAGATCAGGTACACTTTTTCCTACGTCTTGTAGACTTTTTTAGATGAATGGCAGATTTCAGGTACTCTGTTAAAGCAGAAGTTGTGGATTTGTGTTTAATTCTGTCTCTTCATAAAAATGCTCTTGCAGGATGATTATGCTCATTTTTGAGATGTTTCAGAGGGCAGGAGAACCATTTTAAAAAATCTAACTTATAAATATTTCTGTAGCATAAGGGCAAAAAGATGTGCTGCAGTTCTGAAGGCACACAGTTTGAGGCCACCAACTGCTCTGTGGGAGAAGGATCAGCAAGCTCCTCCAGGGTGACTAACTGCCTCTGAAAACCAACTGGGGGGTCAGCTATGGGTAAGTTCTGACTCTATGGTATGCAACAACAACATGACACAATAACTTACATAGATGTGCTAATGTATTTGAAGAGATTTATTTTTTATAGTATAAGCCAACTGACTGGAAGAGATCTATATTTGTTCCCATCCCGACGAAGGGTGACCCAACTGAGTGTGGAAACTACAGAACAATATCATTGATTTCACATGCAAGCAAGATTCTACTGAAGATTATCCAAAAACGACTAAAACAGCACATCAACAGAGAATTGCCAGAAGTCCAGGCTGGGTTTAGAAGGGGCTGTGGTACTAGGGATATTGTAACTGATGTTAGATGGATCTTAGCTGAAAGCAGAGAATACCAGAAGAATGTCTATCTGTGTTTAATTGATTATGCAAAGGCATTTGATTGTGTGGATCAGAACAAACTGTGGCTGACTCTGAGAAGAATGGGAATCCCAGAACATTTAATTGTGCTAATGCGAAACCTATACTTGGACCAAGAGGCAGTAGTCAGAACAG
>NW_006399760.1:3398522-3399961 GCF_000299155.1 Elephantulus edwardii | reverse complement strand
TTCTCCTGACATATTTTGGACATGTTGTAAGGAGAGACAGGTCTTTAGAGAGGGACATCATGCTGGGTAGAGTGGAGGGACAGCGCAGGAGGGGACGACCCTCTATGAGGTGGATTGATTCAGTGACTGGGGTAGTCGGGATGGGTGTATCAGAGGCAATGAGATTGGCATGGGATAGAGCAGGGTTTAGGGCTGTTGTACAAAGGGTCACTATGAGTCGCAAACGACTGGAGGGCACATAACAACAACAACAACAACAACCCACAGTTAAAACATCATCTCTCCTTTTTCTGACCCCACCAAGTAAATGATTCCACTTAGCCTCCTGACTAAACATCACCGATAAAGAGATTAAACTTAACTATGCCCCTCCCTTCTCTCCTTCCAATCCACGCCCTACCCCTTTCCAGCACATTACCTTCTATCGAAACTCAGTCTACCAATTCCTGTAAAATACGTGGGTGTTGTGTTGCAGTGGTCTCTGGAGAAAGGCGACTTTCCTCCAGGAGCCAGGGAAGCCATGCTTGGCCTTAGGTGAAGGCAGCAGTGGCTTCAAGCCCAAAAGGAGAAGAGGAGGGAGGAGGTGGCAATAATCTCCCCAGGTGGCTATGATCCTTTGGCCAGAGAGCATGGTGCTGTGTACATGGGTCACTATGAGTCACAAAGGACTTGATGGCACATAACAACAACAAGTAGAAGGAAGCTATCATGGCTTAATCTGTTTGGAGTTACATTGCTAACCTAAAGTTGGTTCCTATCTGGCAATTAGAAAAGATAAGCAGTCTCCTATCATACAATTTACAATTTCTGACAACCTGCTGGAGGGTTAGTTATGAAAGGATTTTGACTCAATGGCAATGAGTGAGTGAGTGAGTGAGAGAGTGAGTGAGTGAGTGAGTGAGTGAGTGGAGAGAGAGAGAAGGAACCTCCACTGTAGGCTCTCATGGTATAGCTTATTGCACTAATAACCAAAAAGGGGTGGAACTGTAGTATTTCTAATCCACCATTCACTGTGATGGAGAAAGATGGACAGTCTCTACTCAAGAAGATTATAAAATTAATAGTCTCAAAGACCGAATGGAAGACAGCTATGAATTGTTAACATTTGATGGAAGTCAGTTGAATATACACAGACACTTATGTAGGAGAGCTATGATAGTATTGTCCATAGCAAGTTCTGCTTCTAACCCAAAGCGCACTTCTCTCTGACTGAATCCATCAGCAGCTTCATAGAAGAAAGATATGCTTTTATTTCCTCCCATGAAATTTAGAGTTTAAAAAAATCTGCTGGAGGGTTCTCTATGAGTCTGTTCTGATTCAAAAGGAATGAATTTAAACTTGTGTATTTCATTGACTATGCAAAGGCATTTGACTGTGTAGATCATAACAAACTGTGGCTGACTCTGAGAAGAATGGGAATCCCAGAACACTTGATCGTT
>NW_006399760.1:3392369-3397642 GCF_000299155.1 Elephantulus edwardii | reverse complement strand
TGGGATGGGAGTGTCAGAGACAGTGCAATTGGCACAGGACAGAGCGGAGTTTAGGGCTGTTGTACATAGGGTCGCTATGAGTCGCAGGCGACTCGAAGGCATATAACAACATGCTGTCAGCATGAACAATAGATCCCTAAAATTTTCACTGGCTGATGTTTTGGAAGTAAATTGCTATAGTTCTCTTCCCCATGCTTTTTAGTCTTTAAACGTCTATGAAACTTTTCAACATCATAATGGCATGCAAACGTTCATTGACATTTGAGTGGAAGTTGCTCTGAAGCTCATTGTTTGACAGCTTGGGAATCTAATCTTCCCACATGAGAAAAGGAAATTCTACCACTGAACCATCCTTCTTCTTACATATTTCGCCCAAGTTCTCCCTTTTTAATGATCAAATATTTTACTAAAAAGAGGTTTTATAAAGATAAATAACTGATTGTAAATGCTCATTAAAATTATTTTTAAAAAGGGAAAAAAAGATAAATAACTGCTGCATAGGGTTTCCAAAGACACAAATAATCAACTTTAGGAGGATGTTATCTTTTTCTTTGAATCAGGTAGGGTTTTCCAATTGTGGTTAGTCATCAAACTACTAATCCATTGCACTATCAAAATGGAATTTCATATTAATAATTTTAAAGTATATTTTTATTTTTATGTCTTTTGATCTGATATTTATTAACTTTAGTATATAGCTGTTTTGAAAAATCATAGTCAATATTGCCAAACATCTTTAGGTTGCTGTTAGCTGCTGTTTTGTCACTTCTGATCCATAACAGCCCTATGTGATCACATGTGTATAGAGCAGAACTGGTTCACAGAAAGTTTAAAGTTATATTGGAAGCAATTTTCAGGCTTTACTTCAGAGATTTCTATGGAGGAATTTGAACAGTTACAATTTTTCCTAGTAACTGATAATCTGACTCTTTGTGTCAACAAATTATCCCCAAAGATCCACACCTCACTTGGTGCTTAAAATACTTTCCTGGTTACTTGTCTTTATTCCTACCTTCAATAGCAGACCTGTATGTTTGTTCCTTTTGAGCTGAAACTATTTGTTCACTGATAAGTAAAAGATGAAATCAGTTTAAATTATGAATCAGGTCCTGGTTAGTACATCTGGACAAGGAACACTTACCTTCTATAAATGGAATCTGAGGGCAATAACATGCAAACTTATTAGTAATCTTTTGAATACAGAAGATCAAAGTTCATTTCATGATGATGTTGTTGTTGAATACCTTTAAATTGATACAGTATACAACAGAATAAAATATTGCCAGGTTCTGCATCATACTCACAAAAGCTATATTCAAAACCATTGTTGTAAGGGCTGTGCCAAATCATCCTGTTGATAATCTTTATAACCCACCTGAATTTAAAAACCATTTCAGGAACATATTTGAGGCCTCAAACACTAATAAATGAAGACCAGATGAGCTGTTGGAGGATACTAAGAATATCATCCACAAAGAATACAAAAGGTATTTGCAAAGACAGAGGAAGAAGGAAAGATTGAGACGGATATCTGAAAAGAATCTAAATACTGCACTAGAGCACCAAGAAGCCAAAGCAAAGGGGAGAAAACAGGAAGTTAAGGGTCTCAACAGAAGATTTCAAAGTACAGCTCAGGGACACAAAGCAGAGGTACAATGAAATGTGCAAAGAGCTAGAGTCAGAAAATAAAAAGGGACAAAGTTGTTAAACATTTCCTAAGCTGTAGGAACTAAAGAACAAATTCAGGCCTAGAGTTGCAATACTTAAGGATGCCATTGTAAAAATACTGAATGATCCGAGAACCATTAAAAGAAGATGAAAGGAGTATACAGAGTCACTGTAAAAAATAAAAATAAAAATAAATTGACCGATACTACAGAATTTCATAAAACTATGTGTGATCAAGAGGCAATGGTGAGAGAGGTGGTTCAGGATGCTTTGAAAGACTTAGCATAAAACAAGGTCCCGGAAATCGATGGGATACCAATTAGCACATTTCAACAAATAGACACTGCCCTGGACATGCTCACCATGTATGCCAAGAAATCTGGAGGACAACCACTTGAGAAAATGACTGGAAGAGGTCTACATTTGTTCCCATTCCTCAGAAAGGTGACTTAACAGAGTGGAAATTATCAAACAATATCATTAATATCACATGCAAATAAGATTCTGTTGAAAATTATCCAAAAATTACTGGAACAGCACATCTTCAGAGAACTGCCAGAAATACACACTGGGTTTAGAAGAGGCCACAGTAGTAGGAACATTATAGCTAATATTAATTGGATCTTGGCTGAAAGCAGAGAGTACAGAGGGATGTCTATCTGTGTTTCATTGACTGCAAACGTGTATGACTGTGTGGATCACAAAAAATTTTGGCTAACATTGAGGAGAATGGGAATCCCAGAACATTTGATTGTTCTCATATGGAACCTGTACTAGGACCAGGAAGCAGTCCTCAGAATGGAGCAAGGAAGCACTTGTTCTTGTTCTTGTGTTTGTCTTGTTCTTGCTATGTGCTGTCAAGTTGACAGTGATTCATAGCAACTCCATGTACAAGAGCTCGGAACATTGCTCTATTCTGAGCCAACCTTATTGTCTCTGGCATACCTACTCCCATTACTCTAGTCATTGAATCAATCCATCTCATTAAGGGTTCTCCTCTCCTGCGCTGTCCCTTCACACTCCAAGCATACTGTCCCTCTCCAAGGACAGGTGCCTCCTTGCAACATGCCCAAATTATGTCAGATGAAACCTCAGAATCCTTGTCTCTAAGAAGCACCCTACTTTCACCTCCTCTATGACAAACCTGTTTCCTTTCCAAGCTGTCCATGGTTTATTCAATACTCTTCTCTGTCACCACAGTTTAAAGGAATCAATTCTCCTTTTATCATCACTACTCATTGTCCAGCATTCTGATGTATAGCATGTAATCGTGTAGACCATGGACTGGATCAGGTGCACTTAGTCTTTTCAGTACTCTGGATATGTCTTTCTTTGACAGCAGACTTTCCCAATTCAATCCATCCTTTTTTTAAAATTTTATATTAGTTTATTTATAAAATTCTATATCTACTCTCCCCCCAGAGCTCATTTGGTCTATGCACATTGGTGTTCAAGGCCTCAAACCTATTCCTGAGATGGTTTTGAAATTCCAGTGGGACAGACTTAAGGTCAAATTTGGTTCCCTTGGACTTGATTTAATTTTCCTCAACTTCAGCTTGAACTTGCATTTCAGTAGTTGGTGGTCTGTCCCACAATCAGCATCCAGCCTGATTTTCACTACTGATATTGAGCTTCTCCACTGAGTCTTTCCACAAATGTAATCAATTTGATTCTTAAGCATAACATCAGGTGAGATCCATGTGTATAGCCTGCGTTTATGTTTCTTATAAAAGGCATTTGCTATGAATAAATCATTGAATGTGCAGAACTCTATCATTGTATCTCCAGCCTCATTTCTCTCACCAAGCCTGTGTTTTCCAACCATTAATCCTTCTTCCCTGTTTCCAACTTTTGCATTCCAGTCACCCATTATTATCAAAGCATTTGATTGCATGTTTGATCAAATTCTGACTGCAAAAGTTGGTAGAAATCTTCTGTTTCCTCCTCTTTGGCTCTAGCTGTTGGTGCAAATATTTGAATGATAGTGATATTCACCGGACTTCCTTATACGTGTATGGCTATTTTCCTGTCACTCACCACATTGTGTTTCAGGATGGATATAGAAATGACTTTTTTAATGATGAAACCAACCGCATTTTTTTCTTCACCTTTTCATTCCAGCATAGTAAATCATATGATTATCTGATTCAAAATGTCCCATACCAAGCCATATCATTTCACCAATACCTAGTATGTTAATATTTATGTACCCAGACAACAAAGCAAGATAATATAATGAAATGTGCAGAGAGCTAGAGTCAGAAAATCAAAAGGGCCAAATTTGCTCCGTGTTTCTTAAGCTGAAGGAGTTGAAAAACAAATTCAAACCACTGGCGGCAATACTTAAGGATAATCTGGGTAGAGTGTTAAATGATCCAAGAAGTATCAAAAGAAGATGGAAGGAGTACACAGAGTCACTGTATCAGAAAGAATTGGCTGACCCTGAAGAATTTAATAAAATAACATATGAGCAAGAGCCTATGGTGATGAAGGAGGAAATTCAAGTAGCTCTGAAGGAACTGGCAAAAAACAAGGCTCCGGGAGTTGACAGCATACCAATTGATTTATTTCAACAAACAGACACTGCCCTGGATGTGCTCACTAAGTTGTGCCACGAAATATGGAAGACAACTAGTTGGCCAACTGACTGGAAGAGAATAATATTTGTTCCCATTCCAAAGAAAGGTGACCCAACAGAGTGAGAAATTATCAAACAATATCATTAATATCAGATGCAAACAAGATTCTGCTGAAAATTATTCAAAAATCTTTGGAACAATATGTCAACAAAGAACTGCCAGATGTGCAGGCTAGATTTAGAAGAGGTCATGGTACTAGGCATATTACAGCTAATGTTAGAAGGGCTTTGGCAGAAAGCAGAGAATACCAGAAGAATGTCTATCTGTGCTTCATTGACTATGCAAAGGCTTTTCACTGTGTGGATGGCAACAAGCTGTGGTTGACTCTGAGAAGAATGGGAATCAAGAGGCAGTCGTCAGAACAGAGCAAGGAGACACGACATGGTTCAAAATCACGAAGGGGGTCTGTCAGGGATGTATTTTCTCTCCATACCTTTTCAATCTGTATGCAGAACAGATCATCCGAGATGCTGGGCTGTAGGAGGAGGAAGGTGGCATCAGAATGGTGGAAGAGTCGTCAACAACCTGCGTTATGCTGATTACACAGACCTGCTTGTTGAGACTGAGGAGGACCTGAAGCACTTACTGCAGAAGGTCAAGGACTGCAGCCTCCAATATGGATTGAGGCTCAATGCCAGGAAAACAAAAATTCTCACAACTGGGCCAATTGGCAGTATCAGTATGGATGAAGCGATTGAGATAGTTAACAGTTTTAGTTTGCTTGGTTCCATAGTCAACACTCTTGGTAACAGCAGACAGGAAATCAAGAGACTAATGGCATTGGGAAAGTCAGCTGTGAGAGACCTCTCAAGAGTACTGAAGAGCAATGACATTAGGCTGGAGACTATGGTGTGCCTGATCCAGGCTATGTTGTTGTTGTTGTTATGTGCCGTCGAGTCGTTTCCGACTCATAGCGACCCTATGCACAACAGCCCTAAACCCTGCTCTATCCTGCGCCAAACGCAC
>NW_006399760.1:3383548-3391219 GCF_000299155.1 Elephantulus edwardii | reverse complement strand
CATGTGAAATCAATGACACTGTTCTGTAGTTTCCACACTCAGTTGGGTCACCTTTCTTTGGAATGGGAACAAATATAGATCTCTTCCAGTCAGTTAGCCAAGTGGTTGTTCTCCAGATTTCTTGGCACAACTTGGTGAGCACATCCAGGGCAACCTCTGTTATCTGAAATACTTCAATTGGTTACGTGCTATGCATCAGAGAGTTGGACTGTGAATAGCGATGATAGAAAGAGAATTGATGCCTTTGAGTTTTGGTGCTGGAGGAGAGTGTTGAATATACCATCAACTTCTAGGAGAACAAACAGGTTTGTCCTGGAGAGGATGAAGCCAAAACGCCTCTTGGAGTCAAGGATTCTGAAGCTTCCTCTGACATACTTTGGGCATGTTGCACAGAGGGACTGGTCCTTGGAGATGGACATCATGTTTGGGAAAGTGGAGGGACGATACAGGAGAGGAAGACCCTTGATGAGATGGATTGATTCAGTGACTGGAGTGGTGGGAATGAGCGTGTTTAAGATGGCACAGTTGGCACAGGACAGAAAGGCTTCTAGGGCTCTTGTATGTAGAGTTGCTATGAGTCACAAGTGACTCGATGGCACAAAACAACAACAACATATCTACTCTGATTCAGGTCATGGTCTTTGCAATCACTTGCTATGCATCAGAGAACTGGACAATGACTTGGGATGATAGAAGGAGAATTGATGCCTTTTAGCTGTGATGTTGGAAGAAGAGTACTGAGTATAGCATGGACTGCTAGGAAAATAAACAGATTTATCCTAAAGAAGGTGAAGTCTAGATGCTCCTTGGAGGCAAGGATTTTAAAGCTTCATCTGACATACTTTGGACATGTTGCAAGGGGGAACCAGTCCTTGGAGAAGGACACCATGCTTGGGAGGATGGAGGGATAGCGAAGGAGAGGAAGACCCTCAATGAAATGGATTGATTCAATGACTGGGGTAATGGGGGCAGGTGTGGTGGAGATGGTTAGATTAGCACAGGATAGGGCAGAGTTTAGGGCTGTTGTACATAAGGTTGCTATGAGTCGCAGGTGACTCGATGGCACATAACAACAACAATACATTGTTTGGCGAACAGATTCTTTCCATTTTCCTCACACCACCCCATCAAATTGTACAACCCAATGATTAATGTCCCTTTTCTCCTGCACACCCTCACCCTCTTCTATCCTCTCTTACCCCCTTTGGATCCTTATACTCATTGTACGATGATGACTTTATACAATATTTATCCTTGTGGGACTGAGTCAGTACACTCAACATAATGTTCTCCAGTCCCTCCCAAGTAAGGTAATAATTTACAAAGTTATTGCTCCTGTGTGTTACCTATTATTCTATTGTGTGGATATACCATAATTTCTTAGTCCATTCGTTTGTGTTTGGACATTGGGACTGTTTCCTTGTTCTTGGAATGGTGAATTATGTTGTTATGAACATTGGTGTACAAATCTCTGTTTGTGCCTCAGTTCTCATTTTCTCAGTATATATTCCAAGTAGTGGAATAGCTGGGTCATATGGATTTTCTATGTCTAACTTTTGATTTCCTGGCTTTTATTTTGGAACCAAGCAAATTGAAGCTGTTAACAATTTCAATCTCTTCACCATCTCCTATGATGTTGCTAATTGGCCCAGTGATGAGAGTCTGTTTTCTTGATGTTTAACTTCAATCCATACTGAAGACTGTAGTCCTTGAACCTCTGCAGCAAGTGCTTCAGGTCCTCCTCAGTTTCTGCAAGAAGGGTTGCATCATCTCCATAACACAGGTTGTTGATGAGTCTTCCTCCAATTCTGATGCCACATTAGTCTTTATAAAGCCCAGCTTCCCGAATATGTTCTGCCTATAGATTGAAAATGTATGGAGATAGGACACATCCGTGGGGTACACTTTCCCCAATTTTGAACCACGCAATGTTTCCTTATTCTGTTCTGATTACTGCCTCCTGGTCCAAGTACAGGTTTTGCACAAGCACAGTCAAGTGTTCTGAATTCGCATTCTTTTGAGAGTTAGCCACAAATAATTGTGATCCACAAAGTCAAATGACTTTGCATAGTCAATGAAACACAGATAGACATTCCTCTGATGCTCTCTGCTGTCATGCAAGGTTTGAAATCAAACAAGTTTGGAAGCAGGAGTCACATCCACCTTTGAGTTAGCTTGCCTCCAGAAATTATATGAACTTGGAGAAATGATGAAAGTTATACAAGTGTTCAGGTCTTTTGTTCACAGAGTCACTATGAGTCTTCTGGGACTCGAAGGCACTTAACAACAACAGCAACAACAACAATGTATCTCTAGTACCATAGCCTCTTCTAATCGCAGCCTGTACATCTGGAAGTTCTCTGTTGATGTGCTGTTCCAGTTGTTTTTGGATAATTTTCAGCAGAATCTTTCATGGATGTGAGATTAATAATACTGTTCAATATTTTCTACACTCTGTTGGGTCACCATTCATTGGAAGGGAAACAAATATACATCTCTTCCAATCAGTTGGCCAGGTGGTTGTCCTCCAGGTATCTTGGCACAACTTAGTGCATCCAGGGAAGCATCTGTTTGTTGAAATATGTTAGTTGGTATGCCATCAATTCCTGAGTCCTAGTTTTTTGCCAATTTCTTCAGAGCAGCTTGTATTATTTCTTTCATCACCACAAGCTTTTGCTTATACATTGTTTCATGAAATTCTTCAGTGTCAGCCAATTCGTTTTGGTGCAGTGACTGTATTCTTCTTCCATCTTCTTTTAATGCTTCAAGAATCATTTAATATGCTTCCCTAAACATCCTTAAGTATTGCAAATTGAGGCTTACATTTGTTCTTTAGTTCCTTCAGCTTGAAAATGTTGAACAAGTTCAGTTATTTTGATTTTCTGACTTTAGCTCTTTGCACATTTCATTATAATTCTTTGTTTTGTCTTCTGGTACTCCCTTTTAAAATCTTCTGTTTAACTCCTTAATGTCTTGATTTTTTTAATCTTTGCTTTAGCTTCTTGGTACTCTGGTGCAATATTCAGAGGCTCATCTGACATCCATTTTATTTTTTTTGGTTTGGTTTTTTTTTTCTTCCTCCTCTGCCTTTGAAATAATCTTTTGCATTTTTTAGGGATGATGTTCTTGATATCTTCCCCAAAGACCATCTGGTCTTTGATCATTAGTGTGTAAGGCCTCAAATTTGTTCCTGAGTTTTTTGTTTGTCTGTTTCTTAAATTCAAGTAGGATAGATTGAAGATCAAATGTTCATTCCTGTGGATTTAATTTTCTTTTGCTTCAGCTTAAACATGCATGGTGTGTTCCACAATCAACACCTGGCCCCGTTTTCATAGCTGATACAGAGTTTCTCCCGTGATTCTTCCCACAGATGTAATTGATCTGATTCCCATACATACATGGTGGAGAATGTTTGGTGGAACTTCCTGATTAAAACAAGCTTGGAAGCAGGAATGGCATCAGCTTCAAAAGTAGCTTGCCTCCGGAAATCCTATGAACCTGGAGAAATGATGAAATTTATACAAGTGTTCAGGTCTTTCGTCCACAGGGTCACTATAAGTCGTCTACGACTTGACGGCACTTAACAACAACAGCAATGTGTACCATCAGGTGAAATCCATGTGTATAGTCTGTGTTCATGTTCCTTAGAAAAATTATTTGCAATGAATAGATAATTTATTTTAATAAGTGGATAAAGAAATAAATCACTGTGCAGAATTCTATCGTTTCTATTTCCAGTCTCATTTCTGTAACCAAGTCCATGTTTTCCGATGACTTGTTCTTCTTTCCTGTTTCCAATATTCACATTTCAGTCACACATTATGATCAAAGCATATGGATTGCAGGTTCGATCAAATTCTGACTACAAAAGTTGGTAGAAATCCATTTCCCCCTTTTCAGTTCTCGCTGTCAGTACATATATTGAAATGATGGTGGTGTTCACTGAACTTCCTTTTGTGCATATAGATGTTATCCTGTCACGACACTACATTTCAATATGGTTTGAAACATTGCGTGATTCAAAATCGGGAATGGAGATGATGCATCCTATCTCCATACCTATCATTCTATATGCAGAACAAACAATTCAGAAGGCTGAGCTTTATGAGGAGGAATGAGAAAAACCCATCAATAACATACATTATGCAGATGCCACAGTCTTACTTGCTGAAACATAAAAGGATCTGAAGCATTTGCTGCAGAAAGTCAAGTAATGCAGTCGTCAATGTGAATTGAAGCTCAACATCAAGAAGACAAAGATTCTCTCCCCTGAGCGAATAGGCAGCACCATGACTGATGGTGAAGAGATTGAGATTATTAACAGCTTCAGCTTGTTTGGTTCTACAATCAATATTCTTGATACCAGTAGTTAGGAAATAAAAACTAATTACACTAGGAAAATCTGCTGTTAGGGATATCTCCAGAGTACTGAGGAGCCATGATGTCAGTTTTTATATTAGGATGTGTCTGATCCAAGCCATGGTCTTCACAATTAAGTCCGATGCATCAGAGAACTTGACAATGACTCAGGATGACAGAATAACAATTGGTGTCTTTGAGGTGTGGTTCTGGAAAAGAGTTTTGAAACTACCATGAATTGCCAAGAGAACAACAGGTCTATACTAGATAGAGTGAAACCAAGTGTCTCTTTAGAGGAATTAGAATTTTGGGGACCCTATCTCATATATTTTGCACACATGACCAGGAGGGACAAGACTTTGGAGAGGGACATCATTCTTAGAAGGGTGGAGGGATAGCGCAGAAGAGGAAGAACCTGGATGAGATGGATTGACACAATAACTGGGGTAATGGAGATAGGTGTGTTTGAGTCAGTGAGACCAGCTCAAGATAAGGCAGGCTTCAGAGCTATTGTATATAGGGTCACTATGAATCACCAGCAATTCTTTGACACAGAACCACAATGTTTATTCCTCTGTCTACCTTAACATACATGACATTTGTCTCAAGAAAGGGACCCATCTTGATAGCATGTCCAAAGTCTCATTATGCTCAAACTCAAGGTATATTTAATTTAAAATATTCCTTACAGTATTTGGTGTACTTATTCCAAGAGCATTTTGGTTGTTTCATGAGAAACAGAAAATTAAATCAACTAAATTTTTTTTCACCAAAAGAGACTCACCAGAGAAAAGTTACATTCTTACATAATTGGGTGAGCTCTTGAGTCCATCTATACCTGAACAAGGACTCAAACTCAGACTTAGTGCCATCAAGGCAGGGCTGACACATAGATAATCCTCCAGTAGAGTTTCTGAAGCTATAAATCACATTAGAGGGAATTTCTCATCCTCCCACAAAGTCTTTGGTAGTTCTGAACCATCAGAGAATAGACCCCTTGGAGTTAGTAGTACAACTCCCTATGGATCAGAGTTCCCCCATATATTAACTATCTAGGAATATTTTATTGATGTAAAGCAATTATTACTTAAGGAGTTCTGGTGACGGAATTGTACCACTAACCTGTAAATGCAGCTGGTTCAACTCCACCAGCAGCTATACATGACAAAGATGGGCAATCTCCTCCCATGCAATTTACAGCTCTAATTTGACAGCAATTTTGAGTGAGAATAATTTGTTCTTTTGAAATAACAATCAGTTAGAATGTGTTTGAACATAATTAAAAATCTTAGTAGAAATTACTGAAAACTTTAAAAGCATTTTATTCACTCATGTAGAAAGTAGGAAGAACTTAAGCCTGTTTGACAGGTGTTCAGAGATGTCTGCTTCATAAAAGAACAGCTTTATATAATGACTGTGACTGTTAATGTTATCTGTGTACTTAACTAGGCTAGCATTCTTGATGGTCTGGTAGACACTATGTAGGCAATTTCAATATTGTGATCTGATGTAAGTTGTCAATCATTTGAAAGGAGAATTTCCTTTGGATTTGGGCCTGCCTCTAGTTATATATATATTTTTTTTTTAAATTTACTCACCTACATTCTTATTATTGTCTGACCTTTGGTTCTTGAGACTTGAGAAGCCTTCAGCCTGCCACTTACCCTGCAGATATTGAATTTACCTACTCTACCACCCTGTGAACTAGCTACCTGACACCTGACCTGCAGCCTTAGGGATTATCAACGCCTACAAACATGTTATCTATGAGAAGCATTCAGTCTGACGCCTGAACCATGGTTTTGGGATTTGCCAGCCCCCACAATTACATAAGCTATTTTCTTGACGTAAACCTCTCTCTTACTGTCTCTTTTTCTCTCCCTCCTTTCTCTCCCTCTCTCCCCCCTTCACACACATCTATAGCACTCCAATAGATTTGCTCCTATCAAAAACTCATCCCAAGATATTATAATAGGTTGGTCTGTGATAATTTGATTTCCATGTTTGTTTGTCCAAGGTAAGAGTGTTTCCTAAAAAGGTAACATTCTTTCAGATTAATTCCCAGTGTTTGTATAGTTGTTAATGTGTCAATTTTTGGGAGTTTTGCTCCAGGTAGTGGTAAGTAGTATTTGAAAACTTACATTAACAGCTCTTTGAGAATTAAATATTAATTCTAGAAAATAAAGGAGAAAAAAATTTCAAAAGATCCTTCTCAGTTCCTGAAATATTAGAATTCAATGTAGAAAGATTTTACTAAGTAAATTTTTTTATACTCTTGTAATCTAAGAAACATTTTATTTAAGCAATTTATAGGTATATTTACTACATAATAGTTTATGATTAAAAATTATATTAAATATTATGAGAGAGATGGCACCATGGGTTGTACTGTTGACCCCAGCCCTACTGATATCACAGCCTACTGATTTACTTCTGAAAGATCATAAGCTGAATAATCCTACAGAGAAGTTTTACTTTGTTTACAAGGGGTTGCCATGAGTCATGACTGACTAGACAGCAAATAGAAATAACAACTTATTAAAAACTTACTTATGTAAAGTTAGGACCACTCAAAACTAACTTCTGTAGGGTTGTTTGTTGTTATGTGCCCTCGAGTCGTTTGCGACTCATAGCCACCCTAAGTACAGTAGCCCTAAACTCTACTCTGTCCAGTGCCAGTCTCACTGTCTCTGACACACCCATCCCAATTACCCCAGTCACTGAATCAATCCACCTTGTAGAGGGCCTTCATCTCCTGTGCTGTCCCTCCACCCTCCAAGCATGCTGTCCTTCTGTAAGGACCAGTCCCCTCCTTACAACATGTCCAAAGTATGTTAGACAGAGCCTCAGAATCCTTGCCTCCACGGTGCAGCCCAAGTTAACTCTCTCCAGGATGAATCTGTTTGTTTTCCTAGCAGTCCATGGTACCCTTAATACTCTTCTCCAGCACCACAGCTCAAAGGCATCAATTCTCCTTATATCCTCCTTGGTTATTATCCAACTCTCTGATGCATAGCAAGGGATTGCAAAGACCATGGCCTGTATCAGGTGCACCTTAGTCTCCAGAGAGACACCGTTGCTCTTGAGTACTTTAGAGAGGTCCCTAACTACAGACTTTGCCATCGTAATACGTTTTGTTGTTTCCTGGCTACCGGTGCCAAGAGTGTTGACTGTGGAGCTGAGCAAACTGAAGCTGTGAAAATTCTCAATCTCTTCACCATCCATCCTGATGCTACTGATTGGTCCAGTGGTGAGAATTTTTGTCTTCTTAACATTGAGCCTCAGTCCATATTGAAGGCTGCAGTCCTTGAC
>NW_006399760.1:3363549-3383118 GCF_000299155.1 Elephantulus edwardii | reverse complement strand
TGTGCTGTTCCAGTCGTTTTTGGATAATCTTCAGTAGAATCTTGCTCGCATGTGAAATCAATGAGATTGTTCTATAGTTTTCACGTTCTGTTGAATCACCTTTCTTTGGGATGGGAACAGATATAGATTCCTTCCAGTCAGTTTGCCAAGTGGTTGTTCTCCAGATTTCTTGGCACAACTTGGTGAGCACGTCCAGGCCAGCATCTGTTAGTTGAAATACCTCAATTGGTATACCATCTGTTCCTGAGGCCTTATTTTTTTGGCTATTTCCTTCAAAGAAGCCTGAACTACTCAAAATTTATTTCTACACAGTTGGAACCCTCCAGTGGGTTTTTAGGAAGGTATAATTCACATAGGAGGATATTGCCCATCTTTTTTGTGAGGTGCCAGTCATAGATTCACATTGTCAGAGGCGTTAGTGGTGCACCTGCCTAAGAACTAGCCCACCAGTACTCCCTAATAATAATACAAGTCTTTACAATCTGAAAATACCTACATCATCACCCTAATATATGTTATTAAAGCTCATAAGCAAAATTGGATCATTGCTTCTTTTAAAAAATCAGCAGTCTTTGATTTTGATAAGCCATTTGGACACACACGCACACACACACACACACACACAACCCAAATCCAACCCAACAAAACAAATATGTATGAAAGAGACTAAAGCCACTTGGCAATAATATTTAAATAATGATAAAAAAGAAAAATAAAGAACTTTCACAGAATTATAAAAATCTTAGCTAATAGAAAGTTTGAAGTCATAAGCATTATGATTTACAATGAATTTTTAAAAAATAATTGCTTATATTTTGCATATAACATTCATACTACTTGGTTTCCTAATGGTTAAGTGTTTTACTAACTGAAAAGTCAGTCGTTTGAAACTCACTAGCACCTTCAAAACAGTGTGGAAACTGGCTTTTGTAATAATTACAGCTTTGGAAACACTACAGGGCACTTTTGCTCTGTCCTACAGGGCCATGATGAACCACATCGTATCAATGACAGTGGCTTGTAAAAAAACAAAACTTCATTACACACACGTGTGCACATTCCATATTTTATATTGTTGTTGTTATGTGCTGTCGAGTTGCCCGTGACTTATAGCTACCCCTACGTACAACAACCCTAAAACCTTGTCTATCCTGTGCTATCCTTATTGTCTCTGACACATCTTACCCCCATTATCCCACTGAATGAATCAATTCATCTCATTGAGGGTCTTCCTCTCCAGTGCTGTTCCTCCACCCTCCCAAGCATGACGTCCCTCTCTAAGGACAGTCCCTATGATGATATAACAAAAATCTCAAAAAAAGTTTAACACAACTGAAAGTGATAAAGTAAAAAGACCTCTCCATAGCATAGGACAGAATGATTCCACCTTGTATTGTGTTCCTTCTGCCTTTCATGATTAAGTTAGAGATTTTCCTATCTTCAAGCATTTTAACATAGTACATACTCATTTTTATTTTCATATAGCAAGTATACACAGTTTCAGGCAAAGAGACGAAAGATTTCAAAGGCATTTAGCTGTGCCACTACAGTATTTGTGAGGACTTAAATTCCAATGTTCATAGGTTTATCAGTAAGCTACAGGGAAACACGGTTTTAATATAGAAGGGTAGACATAATACCATTATGTTTTTGTTGCAGTTGATTGTCTTCAAGTCAAGTATGACTCATAGAGACCCTATGAACAAAAGGCCTGAAGCCCCTCTACAACTAACAACATTTATCAATGTTCACAAAGTTTCCAAAAGCAAGTTGTTTAGGAAGTGGATGCCACTCTTGCTTCCAAATCTGTCATAATATGTTATTGCTGTGATGTGCCTTCGAATCACCTGCGATGTATAGTGACTCTCTGTACAGCAGCTCTGAAACCTTCCCTGTTGCGAGCTAGCCTCACTAATTCGATACACCAACTCCCACTGAGCCAGTTACTGTATCTGCCCATCTCATCCAGAATCTTCCTCTCCTGCACTGTCTGTTCACCTTTCCAAGCATGATGTCCTTTTCCAAGGACTGATCTCTCCTGTCCACATGCCCAAAGTAAGTGAATGGGAAAGAGCTTCAAAATCCTAGCCTCCAAGACTTTGTTTCACCCTCTCCAAGACAGTCCTAGTTGTTTCCTTGTTAGTCCATGGTATGTTCAAGACTCTTCTCCAGCACCACAACTCTAAGGGATCTATTCTTCTTCTGCCATCCATACTCATTTTTCAACTCTCTGAAGCATAGCAAGCAATTGGGAAGACCATGACCTGAATTAGGCGCACCTTTGTATCTAGAATGGCATTGTTGCTCTTCAACACTCTGGAGAAGTCCAGCAGATTTTCCCAGTAAAATTCATCGTTTGATTTCCTGACTGCTGGTGTTAAGAGTGTGGATTGTGGATCTGAGCAAGCCGTAATTGCTAGCAGCCTCAATCTCTGCTCCATTTATCATGACATTAGAGGCACTACTATATTGTTTCTGAGCTACAAAACGCAGATTGAACAAAACTACACACATACGTGCAGAGAGGCAGACCAAACAAACCTCACTTTGGTATTTTGAGATAAGAGGAAAATAACACTAATATTATGGAAAACTATCTCCATACAGAGAATTTTGTTTTGTCATATGTAAATTCTGGAGTATTTTGGAGTATGTAATAATGCATGCTCAGTCAATTTCAGACTGAAACATTTGGTAAAAATATCAGTTTCTTTCTCTTTGGTTCCAGTTGTGGGTGTGTATATTTGAATAATAGTTATGTTAATGGGTCTTCCTTTTATGAGTATGGATACTATCCTATCATTCACAACATTGTATTTCAGGACAGAACTTGAAATTGACTTTTTGGCCATGAATGCAATACCATTCTTCTGTTTTACATTCCCAGTATAGTGCCATATAAATCTGATTTAATGTGGTTAAAGCTGGCCCATCTCATTTCACTAATACCTAGTATGTCATTGTTCATGCATTCTATTTCATTTTTTCCAACAATTTCCAGTTTTCCAACATTCAGGCTATACACATTCCATGTTCCAAGAATTGTTTTTCCCTAATTCAATTGACTATCAATCTGGGATCTACTTACTATAATTATCCTCATTCCTCCAGTGTTCATAGAATTTTCAAAGGGCTGTTATTTGAGAACTGGATGCCAGTTGTGCTTCCTGCTCTGTCTTGTCCTGGGAGCCACCAAACCCTGTCCACCATGAATAACTCTTATGGCATTTGACATACTGGTGGGTAGCACAGCTTTCTACATCACAGCAAACCCCCAAGTTATCTCATTGAGAGACAAGTGCTGTATCATTAGAACAATATTTTCCCCAAACATAATCAACACCTGCCATCTTGATTTAAAGAGGCTTCCAAGCTCATAACTGATTATTAACTAAATCCAAATGACCAATCAGCATACACTTGATTGCTAATGAAATACTAGTAGTAGTAGTAGTAGTAGTAGTAGTAGTAGTAGTAGTAGTAAAGGACAAGTTTACATCCAAAGCTTAAAATTAAGAAGGGAGTACATCAGGGTTGTATTCTCTCTCCATACCTATTTAATCTATATGCTGAGCAAATTATTTGAGAAGCTGGACTCTGTGAAGAGGAATGTGACATCAGAATTGTAAGGAAACTTATCTATGTTATGCACATGGCCAACTTTGCTTTCTGGAAGAGAGGAGGCCTTGAAGCATTTGTTGCAGAAGATCAAGGAATACAGCCTTCAGTTTGAATTGCATCTCAATGTCTATAAAACAAATATTCTTACCACTGAACCAATAGGTAACATCAGAATGAATACAGAAGAGATTGAAACTGTCCCATAATTAACAAACTTAGTACCAGCAGTCAGCAAATAAGAAGACACATTGTACTGGGAAAATCTGCATTTAGGGACCTCTCCATGTTATTGAGTAGTAACGATGTCAGTTTGAGGAATAAGGTGAGCCTGATTTAAGTCATACTCTTTCTGATAACTTGCTATGTATCTAACAGCTGGTCAATGAATAAGGAATGAAAGAAGAAAAATTCACACCTTTGATCTGTGGTGCTGAAGAAGAGCACTGAATATATCATTGATGTCCAAAAGAATAAACAAGTGTATCTTGGAAAGCATGAAGCCAGAGTGCTTTTTGGAGGCTAGAATGATGAGGCTTCATATCACATATTTAAAGCATGTTGCTAGGAGGGACTTTTCTTTGGGGAAGGATATGATGCTTGAGGGTGAAATATCGGTTAAGGAGAAGAAGACCCTTGATTAGGTTGATTGATGTGGAGGCTGCTGCAGTAGGTTCTTGTATGTCAGAAAGTATGAGGATGGTACCAGATAGAACAGGGTTCAGATCTTTTGTTCGTAGGGTCACTATAAGTCGTACTTGACTCAACGGCATCTAACAAAAAAAAAACAACAACAACATGTAATAGTATAGAAATAATATTCGAGATTCAGATATTTTTCTAATTAATATATTTATGATTCTACTAATATTCTCTAACAAGCCTGAAAAATGAAATTGACGATGGAACAAGTCTCTACTATGAAATTATCGTGCTCTCAAGACCCAGGAAACTTGAGTATTCAGTTGCTCTTTCAGTCTGAAAACCGATTCCTTGGGCTTTGCCTCTGTCAACACCTGCCTTTGTGTAGATGGATGGCACTAATTTTAGAATGTGAAATCCAGCAATGGCATTTTGATCCCAGCAAACAAGATCAGATATTTGTGTATGCTTTAGCCCTTCAGGAAAACATATGCCTGTGTGTTATGTCTGCTGTGTTTTCCTGTTTTGTTCTATCTAGAGATTTTTTTTAAAGAATTTCATATTATATCAGATAATTGAAAGTTACTCCTGTTTTAAAATTTTCTAGGATTTTCAACCACTATAAAAGAAGAGGGCTTCCTTGGATTGATTAGACAGCAAGCTGTCATTAGCAAGAAATTATCATCTGTCTTGAGTGAAGTTGAGATTGATGTAAGTGTAGGACAATTTGTCAAAAAAGTACTTAGGGCCTTTTGGAAGAATCAAAATTATGAACTGGCTGATATGTCTTTGAAGACTTTCTAACTTCTTTTCACTCCTGGTTGTCCTGTGATGCTTTTTTTCCCTTTCTCCTCTTGTCCTATATTTGTAGGAAGCTTGGCCTTGGTGCTTGACTTGACACTCTTTCCTGTGCTTGTTAAGTGGTGAACAATTATGTATAAAACTCAGTTCTTAATATTGCAGAAGAAAAGGTGTTCTGCCCTTAGAGCTTTTGTTGTTTTTATGTGCTGCTGAGTTGCTTGCGACTCATAGTAGCCCTATATACAACAGCTCTGAATACTGCTCTACCTTGAGCCAAGTTCACTATCTCAGACATACTTGCATTACCCCAGTCACTAAGTCAATCCATCTCATCCAGGGTCTTCCTCTCTTGTGCTGTCCCTCCTCCTTTCCAATCATGATATCCCTCTCCAAGGACTAGTCCTTCCTTGCAATATACCCAATGTATCTCAGATGAAGCTTAAAAATCCTTACTTCCAAGGAGCAGCCTGCTTTCATCCTCTCCAGGATGTATCTTTTTGTTCTCCTAGCAGTATATGGTATTCAATACTCTTCTCCAGCACCACAACTCAAAGACATCAATTATTTTCCTATCATCCTTAGACATTGTCCAGCTTTCTGATAATAGCAAGTAATAGTGAAGACTATAGCCTGGACGAGGCACACCATAGTATCTAGACTCACGTCATTGCTCGTCAGTACTCTGGAGATGTCCCTGACAGGAGATTTTCCCAATGCAATTAATCTTTTGATTTCCTGGTACCAACAGTGTTGATTGTGGAACCAAACAAGCTGAAGCTGTTAACAATCTCAATCTTCTCATCATCTATCTATGGTGCTGTCAATTGGCATAGTGGTAACAATCTTTGTTTTCTTGATGTTGAGCTTCAAGTCATATTGAAGTTTGAAGTCCTTGACCTTGTGCAGCAAATTGCAAAAGAAAAGTTTAATAACAACTGAAAGTGAGTTCTTATTATTGACTAGCTGTTCTGGTTCTTGCCCAGAGCTTCTATACCTTGCAACAACTAATGAAGATATAAAGCAATGGAAGTTTATGGTTAACATTAGATACCTTAATTTGTCTGGCATCAAAATGAACCCTGAACCAAGAAAGTTTGAATAATGATATCAAGCAAGATGTTGGGCTCAAGTGACCAAATTAATGATGATATTATTCACAGAGATATTTAGTAAATAAAGAAAAATAGTTTTGAAGGTGTAATGAATTTCATATAATTGTATCTTATGAAGAAGACAAAAACTTGCTTAGAGAACGTGAAGAATAATTCAAGAACTCATTGAAGAAAATCAAAGACTATAGCTTTCAATAAAGACTACATCTCAATACCAAAATGACAGAAATCCTCACAAGTGGACCAAATGGCACATTATGGTAAAGAAAAAGTTGTCAACAATGTAATTTAACTTGGGTCCATAGTCAACATCTCTGGTGGCAGCAATCAGGAATGGCCTGATTCAAGCCGTGGTATTTTCAGTTGTTTCCCACGCATCTGAAAGTTGGAAAATGAATTGTTGTTTTTGTTGTTAGGTGATGTTGAGTCAAGTACAATTCATAGTGACCCTATGAACAACAGGCTTGAATCCATCTGCTCCTGTGCCTTCCTCACTATCTCTGAGAAACTTGAGCCCATTGCCACAAATATCTTGTCAATCTATTTCAGTGAGGGTCTTCCTCACTTTCACTAACCCTTCCAAACATGCTATTCTTTCTGAGAAAGTTTTTCCAAGCAACAAATCCAAAGTAGAAGAGATAAAGTTTTGTCATTCTTGTCTGCAAGGAGCACTCTGCTTGTATCCTTTCCAAGACATAACTGTTTGTTCTTTTAGCAGTCTGTGATATATTCAGCACTCTTCTCCAACATCATAACTCAAAGTTGTCAATTTTTTCTGTAATCCTTGTTCATCATCTAGCTCTCAGATGCTTAGTATATAATTGAAAAGACCATTAATTGAATGAGGTACATCTTAGTCTTCAAATTGGTATCACTGCTCTTCCATCTTTTGGAAAGATCTCTGACACCAGACTCGTCCAAAGCGATATGTTTCTTTATCTCCTGACTTTTGGTACTAAGGGCGTTGATTCTTGATCTAAGCAAGATGATACTGATGTACTTTAACAAATTATTGTACTTGAATTGATGAAGAACATTGAATTTGTCATAGACTATAGAAACTATCAAACATCATTTATATTACATGCAAATAAAACCTTGCTAAAGACCATCCAAAATTGTTTATAGCAGTACTTTGACATAAAACTGCCAAAAGTTCAAGTTGAGTTTAAAAAAAAAGTCCATTTCACAAGGGTTATCATTATTCATGTGAAATGGATCTTTATTGAAAACACAGAATTACAAAAGGATATCTATATGTATTTTATTTACTATGAAAATGCATTTGACCCAGTGTATTGTCGCAAATAACGGCAGACATTGAAATGAAGGAATATCTCAAAATCCTTAATTTTTCTCTTGTGAAAACTATACCCAGACCAAAAGGCTGTTGTCCAAACAGAACAAGAGGATGCTATATGGTTGAAATTTAGAAAAGTTGTGAATCGGGGTTGTATCTTTTCTCCATACCTATTCAATCTGTATGATGAGCAAATCACTCAAGAAGCAGATCATTATGAAGAATAGGACATCAGGATCAAAGGAAGACTAACCTACCAATTGTGTTATGTAGATGATGCAATCTTGCTTCCTAAAAGCAAGGAGGACTTACAAAGCTTGCTCCAGGAGATAAAAGACTCCAGAGTTCACATCAAGAAAACAATCATTCTCGCCACTATATCAGAGAGCAACATCATAATTGGTGAAGAAAGAATAACCTCAGTACTTTTTATCTTATTTGGTCCCACAAAATAAAAAGGCATGTTGCATTGGGGGAAACTGCTCTCAATGACCTCTTTAAAGCATTAAAGAGCAAGAATATGTTTTTTTAAAGACTAAAGTACACCTGATTTAAGCCATAGTCTTTCCAATGACTTGCTATGCACTTGAAAGTTGGACAATAATAAAGATAAAAGAAGAAGAATTAATGCCTCTGAATTCTGATGTTGGAGAAGAGTACTGAATATTCCATGGACTTTCTAAATAATAAATATTACTGGGAGAAAGAGAAAACAGGCTATTCCTTACAGGTAAGAATAAAAAAGCTTTAGTTCACATATTTTGGGCATATTTTTAAGAGGGACTAGTCCTTGGGAAAGACATAATGCTTGGAAAGGTGGAGGGACAAGTAAAGAAAAGAAGACACTTAACAAAATGGGCTGACAAAGTGACTGTAACAATGGGATCAAATATATCAGAGATGATGAGGGTGGCACAAGGTAAGACAAAATCCAGATTTGTTGTTCATAGGCCTATATGATTTGTACTAGATTTTATGGCACCTAACAACAACAACAACAACAACAACAACAACAACAACAACAACATTAACAAGCCAACATAATAAACCGATCTGTCTTGGAGGAAGCACAATAATGTTCATGGGAGGCAAGGATGATGAAATTTTATCCAACATACTTTGGTCATGTTGTTAAGAACAAAAGAACCAGTACTTGAAAAAGATCTCACGCTAGGGAAGGCACATAATCACCAAAAAAAAAAAAGAAGGAAGACACAACAAGGTAGATCGACAGTGATTATAACAATGAACTTGAGTATTGTGAAGATGATGCAGTAAAGGGAAAGGTTTAGATTTGTTGTTCACAAGGTTGTTATGAATCACAGACAATTTGATGACATTGAACAACGTCAATAACTCTCTGAAGCACTCCTCAGATATCATTTTCCCAGGCTAAAAAAATGTACACTGCTTTCTGTATGTTAAGTTCAGTAGAATTACACTTTTGCTTTTACCAGGCACTATGCTGTAAAGTTGAGAGATTTATAAGCCATACTCTGCCACGCAGAGACTCAGATACATATCAGTCATGAGACTAAATGAATTCCTTGAGAAAAGAATGCTGTGGTCAAGCAAAGTTGCATTGTCAGAGAGCACATGTCTATCCTCCGGAATTGCATGAGTGGAAAAACATCACCAAAATGCAAGCAAAAATAGATATACCAGCTTCCGAGATACTTTGCATTTTATTCCAGTACAGAAAAGTCTACAGAGACTAGAAATTTAACTTCTGGAGTAAAATCCTCCATTGAATTGGAGAACTTCAAAGTTCTTTGGGAAAGAATCAGGCTTTCCCTACAATGATTAGGACCTGTAATTTTACAGTACCACAATATGGTACTACTTTGGCTCTAAACCTAATTCATTTTTGGCTGAGAAATAATAAATGCTCCCCTCTGGATTATCAGAAAATTGAAGACTATGTCTTAAGAATACAACTTGAAGAATTCTTTTTTAAATATTCTAGTACTCATGACTGTAGGGAGCTTCGATGGCCTAGTGCTTAAAAAGCTGAGCTGCAATTTCAAATTCATGAGCTGATCTACAGGAGAAGGATGGTAGATCCCCTTTCTGTGTGATTAACTGCCTCTGAAAACCGTCAGGATCGATTCTGACTTGATGTAACACAATGTATGAATGTGAGAATCCTATGTCTTCCATTGGCCTGGGGTTCTAGAAAATTGATCATAACTAGCTATTCTGTCAAAATTCTTTCTCTGAAGTCCCACAGAAGTGTTTACCAGGATAAATTGCTTCACACATTCAGATTCAGCAGCATCTGTGGGGACAGGAGCAACCAGTCTATAAGTGATTGGCCTTAGAAAGGTTAACCATAAGCTTAAACTATCAAGAAAATGGAAATCTGTTTTGAGAAATGCTACATTTAGGGGGAAAGAATGAAGAAGCAAAAGAGATGATAATTTTATCTAGTAAATTTGTCACAAAATAAAGAGAAAAATTAATTTCAAGTAAAGAAATGTATTTAAAATGTCAAATCCTTCTGAACACACACAGAGAATGAGGCATAAACAAAGGAGGCAGGATTGGAAAAGAAAAGAGCATATTAAATACTGAATTTCAGTAGAGTTGTTGCAGTCATAAATTAGGCTAAAAATGGTTAGGGGGAAAAGTTGTTAGGGAATGACAACATGACAATAGAAAGAGTGGAAAAAATTACTGAAGAGTAAGAAAATAACTTGAGGGATAATTTGTTTCCCCTGACATAAAAACATTCTAAATATGTATGCAAAGAGATTCGTTGGATGGAAATAGTTAACATAATAAAAAGAAATATACGCTGAGAAATGTTATCTAGTTCCCATGTTGTTGGAGGTCATTTTGTTGTTGTTGTTATTTGTTTGTTATTCATTCATTGTTCATTCACATTTTCCTCCCTCCCCTTCACTTGTCTCTCCCTCAGTTCACTTTGCAATACACCTTTTGTTCTGAATTATTATCAAACATATAATGTCTAATCATATATTCCTTTGAAACAGTTTTTTCTCTCATCTATTTCTAATACAGTGTTCATTATTGCTTTTTTCTCTTTTTTTTTGTTTTTTGTTATGTGCTATCAAGTTGACTATGACTCATAGAGACCTTATAAACAACAGATCAGAACCATGTCCTCCAATTTTTTACTATCCTCATCCTCCTGACATCTGGTAGCAAGGATATTGATGTGGATCCAAGCAAGACAAAATTAAAAGTTTCAATCCTTCCTCCACCTAACATGATATTGCCCGTGGCCTAGTGATAGGACTTTTGTCGTTTTGGTTTTTTTTTTTACAGCATTATATCTTTTTACTCTTCTTATTGGTTTGCTTACAAAGTTTGTATGCATTGTGTTTCACTCTATTCTTCATTCACATTATGCTTCATGCAATCATTTTCATGCATTATGTTTTATAAAATTAATTACCATTGGACCTTGCCCGTTATTACCTTGCCCTTTCACCTGAATCCTTCCCCTGACTTCAACCCACTAAACTGTGCAGCCCTGTTGTTTCACCCCTACCCATGCTCAGTCCTCCCACCTTTGAGTTCCCATACACATTATACTTGTCATTCTTCTATTTTTACAATAATGGTCTTATGGAGTATTTATCATTATGAGACTGAATTAGTTCATAGTTCACTCAGCATGATGTTCTCCTGTATCTCTCAAGTTACGCAGTATTTTTCAAAATCATTAGTTCTGAGTGCTGCATATTATTTCATCATGTGAATGTACCATTATTTCTCAATACACATCATGATCAAGTGGAATTTACAACAGGTATACAAGGATGGTTCAATAACAGAAAAACAATCAACATAATTCACCAAATTAACAAAGCAAATAACAAGAACCATATGATCCTAGCAATTGAGGCAGAAAAGGCATTTGGCAAAATCCAACACCCAGTCCTAATAAAGACATTCAGCAAAACTGGAATAGAAGGAAATTTCCTCAACGTGGTGTTGTTGTTGTTATATGCCATCGAGTTGTTTGTGACTCATAGTGAGTCCTATGTACAAGAACCCTAAATGCCGTTCTATCCTGTCCCAACTTAGCCATCTCAAATGCACTCATTCACACCACTCCAGTCACAGAATCGATCCATCTCATCAAAGGTCTTCTTCTCCTGTGTCTCCCCTCCACTCTGTCAAACATGATGTCCCTCTCCAAGTACCAGTCCCTCCTTGCAACATGCCCAAAGTATGTCAGACCAAGCTTCAGAAGCCTTGACTCCAAAGAGCATTCTGGCTTCACCTTCTCCAGGAAAAACTTGTCTGTTCTCCTAGGAGTCCTTGGTATATTCAACACTCTTCTCCAGCACCACAGCTCAAAGGCATAGATTCTCTTTCTATCATACCTATTCACTGTCCAACTCTCTGATGCATAGCACATAATTGCAAAGACTATAGTCCGAATCAGGCACACCTTAGTCTCCAGCCTGACATCATTGTTCTTCAGTACTCTTGAAAGGTAGCTCACAGATGACTTTCCAATGCAATGCTTCTCCTGATTTCCTGGCTATTGCTACTAAGAGTGTTGAAGGTGGAACCAAGTAAACTAAAACTGTTAACTATCTCAATCTCTTCACCATCTATACTGATGCTGCCAATTGGCCCAGTGGTGAGAAACTTTGTTTTCTTTATGTTAAGCTTCAATCCATATAGGAGCCTGCAGTTCTTGACCTTCTGCAGCAAGTGTTTCACGTCTTCTTCTGTTTCAGAAAGCAGGGTTGTGTCATCTGCATAACACAGGTTGTTGATGACTCTTCCACCAATCCTGATGCCACATTCCTCCTCATACAGCTTAACATCTCAGATGATCTGTTCTGCATACAGATTGAAAAGGTATGGAGACAGAATACATTCCTGACAGACTCCCTTCTTGATTTTGAACCATGTAGTGTCTCTTTGCTCTGTTCTGACAACTGCCTCTAGGTCCAAATATAAGTTTCACACTAACACAATCAAATGTTCTGAGATTCCCATTCTTCTCAGATTCAGTTAGAGCTTGTTGTGATCCACACAATCAAAAGCCTTTGCATAGTCAATGAAGCACAGATATTCATTCTTCTGGTATTCTTTGCTTTCTGCCAAGATCCATCTAACATTAGCTATAATATCTCTAGTACTACGACCTCTTCTAAACCCAGCATGCATATCTGGAAATTCTCTGGTGGCATATTGTTCCAAACATTTTTGGATCATTTTCAGCAGCATCTTGTTTGCATCTGGTATTAATGATATTGTTCAATAATTTCTGCACTCTTTTGGGTCATGTTTCTTTGAAATGGGAACAAATATCGATCTTTTCCATCAGTCAGCCAGCTAACTGGCTGTCCTCCAGATTTCTTGGCACAACTTAGTGAGCACCTCCAGTCCGTTTGTTGAAATATGTCAATCGGTATGCTGTCAACTCCTTGAGCCTTTTTTTTTGCCACTTCCTTCAGAGCTACTTGAACTTCCTCCTTCATCACCATAGGCTCTTGCTCATATGTTATTTCATTAAATTCTTCTGTGTCAGTCAATTCCTTCTGATGTAGTGACTCTGTGTACTCCTTCCATCTTCTTTTTATACTTCCTGGATCATTCAACATTCTACCCAAAGTATCCTTAAGTAATGCTACCCATGGCTGGAATTTGTTTTTCAATTCCTTCAGCTTAAGAAACTCTGAGTGAGTTCGGCCCTTTTGATTTTCTGACTCCAGCTCTCTGCACATTTCATTACAGTATCTTGCTTTGTCGTCCTGAGCTGCCTTTTGGAATTTTCTGTTCAACTCTTTGATTTCTTGTTCTTCCTTTAGCTTTGGCTTCTCAGCGCTCTAATGCAATACTCAGAGACTCATCTGACATCCATCTTGGTCTTTTCTTCTTTTTTAGCCTTTGCAATGATCTTTTGCATTCTTCATGGACGAATTTCTTGATATCCTCCCAGAACTCATTTGATCTATGCTCATTGGTGCTCAAGGCCTCAAACTTGTTCCTGAGATGGTTATAAATTTGAGTGATGCAGACTTAGTGAAAAGTATATATGCAAAACCAAGAACCAATATCATTCTCAATGAAGAAAGACTAAAAACAGTTTTCTTGCAAACAGGGCCTAGACAAGGATGCCCTCTGTCACCAATTCTATTCAAAATTGTGTTGTTAGTACTTGCTAGTGCAATACTACCTTTGTCTTTTTTGTGTTAAGATGCGATCTATATTGAAGACTGTAGTCTTTGACCTTCTGCAAGGCTTCAGGTCCCCTTCATTTTCAGCAAGTAAGGTTGTGTCATCTGCATAGTGTCATCTTCATAGTGATCTGCAGAGTGTTATCTGCATGGTGATCTTCATAGTGTCATCTGCAAAGTTGTTGATTCGTTTTCCACCAATCCTGATGCCACATTCTTCTTCACAGAGTCTGGCTTCATGAATTATTTGTTCAGTACACAGATTGAATAGGTATGGAGAAATAATAGACTCCTGATGCACACCCTTTCTGATTTTAAATCATACAGTGTTCCCTTGTTTCGTTCAGATAAAAGCTTCTTTATAAGGTTGCTATGAGTTTTACTCAACTTGACAGCACCTAACAACAACAACATCCTGTCTTGTAAGCTGGAGGCCATTGTTATAATCACTTGTGTCTACTGATCCTGTTGCAATTCTTCCTCTTTTTTACTGACCATCCACTTTTTCAATCATGATGTTCCTTTCCAAGCCTGGGTCCTCCTGGTAAGTTCAAAGTTTGTGAGACAAAATTTCACCACTGTTGCCTCTAAGGATCATCTTGGTTGTACTTCCTCCAAGCAGACTTGTTTATTCTTCTGGGTTACTCATTCCGTACTCCTCTCCAATATCACTATTCAAAGGCAAAGATTCTCCTGTTGTCTATCCATGGTTCAACAGTAATTGAAAATATTGTGACTTGGATCAGGCACACTTTAGCCTTTCACCTTATATCTCTTTGGCACTTTGAAATTTTCCCAATGCAACATATTCTTTTCATTTCTTAACTGCTCCTACAAAATATGTTGGTTGTAGATCCAAGTAAAATGAAATATTTGACTTCAATCTTTTCCCAATCTATTGTGAAATAGTATGTAGGTTAAGATGTGAGAATTTTTGGTTTTATGACATCGCAATGTAATCTCTGTTGAAGGCAGAAGTCTTGTTTTTTTGCAGCAAGTGTTTCAAGTCCTCTTCACTTTCAGCAAGCAAGGTTGTGTCATCTGTTTAACATGGGTTGTTAATCAGCCTTCCTTTAATCCTACACCATATTCATTTTTATATAGTCCAGATTTTCAAACCATTTACTCAGTACACAGCTTGAGTAGGTATGGAGATAAGAAAGAAGTCGTTACACATTTTTTTCTGATTTTAAAATATGTACTGTTTCTTATTCTATTCAAACATAAGGTTCTTGGTCTACAAATAGGTTTTTGATGAGCATTATTAAATGTTTTGAAATTGTCATTTTCCCTGTGTGTGAGTGCCCAAATTATAGTGCATAATCAATAAAATACAAATAAACATCTTTCTGGTATTTTTTCCTCTCATTAAACATTCATCTGACAACAGCAATGATATCCTTGATGTCAAGATCTATTCTAATTTGGTTTGAATTTCTAGTAGTTCTTTGTCTGTTACTCTTTCAGCTGTTTTTAAAATACCTTTTGGCAAGAATTTCTTTACATATTAAATTAATGATGCTGTTCATTAATTTTCACATTCTGTTGAATAAACCTTTATGGGATGTGGACAAATATAGATCTCTTCCAGGCAGTTGTTCAGTTAGGTCTCTTCCAAACTTCTCAACATACACTAGGGATCATATTCAGGGCTTTGTCTGTTTGTTGAAAATGGTCAATTGTTATTCCATCAATTCCTGGGGTCTTATTTTCTGCTAATGCTTTCAGTGCAACTTCAACTTCTTTCTTCATTACCATAGCTTTTGATCTAATGCTCCTTCCTATAATCGTTAAATGTCAACTGATTAATTTTGGTAGAGTGACTCTGTGTATTCCTTCCATCTCTTTTCATGCTTCCTTCATAATTCCTGAAAAAGGAGTCCTGATAAGTTACTAGATATCAAAATTAATGTGTACTAATGAAGACTCAGGAGAATCAGGACTTTGGAGCTGTAGATGGTGCAAAGGGTCAAGTGCTTTTGTGGTTCCAATATATCCAGAGACACCTCAGAAGAAATACTTAAAAGTTGCTTTTAAAAATCTGTGTCTGTAAAGCACATGCATTGTTATTAATCAGTATCAGCTTGACAAGAATTAATTAATGAGGGTTTATATAAAGTAACTACTTTTATTTGATTATGGATGATTTTTTAAAAACTGTACTCAACCCATGTGAGTATCTCTAGTGATGACTTTTCCTTACCAAGTCATATCAGGAAAGTTACAATTCAGTTAATTACCCTTCATATTTAATGTTTTATCTAGTCCTCATCTTAAGATATCTGCTATTAGCAAGCAATAAATGTTGGAGAGAATGTGCAATGATTGGAACTCTCCGTGAGGTTGTAAAATGACACAACCATTCTGGAAGGCAGTTTGGCATATTCTCAAAAAGCTGAACATAAAGATTCCATATGATTCAGATATTCCATTGCTAGGAATACGCTGATGTTGTTATGTGCCGTCGAGTCGCTTGCAATTCATTGTGACCCTATGTACAACCGCCCTAAACTCTGCTCTGTTCTGTGTCAATCACATTGTCTCTAACACTCCCATCCCAATTGCCCCAGTCACTGAATCAACCCACCTCATAGAGGGCCTTCCCCTCCTGTGCTATTTCTCCACTTTCCCAAACATGATGTCCCTCTCCAAGGACCGGTCTCTCCTTACAACATGTACAAAGTATGTTAGATGGAGCCCCAGAACCTTTGCCTTCCAGGAGATGCCCGGTTTAACCCTTTCCAGGATGAATCTGTTTGTTTTCCTAGCAGTTCATGGTACACTCAGTACTCTTCTGCAGTACCACAGCTCAAAGGCATCAATTCTCCTTCTATCTACTCTGAGGAAAACAGAACTGAGTAGCCTGATGTTCACATCACTGTTATTCATAGTAGTAAGAACAAGGAACAGACCAAATGTCCATCAACAAATGATAGAATGAAATTTTGGTATATTCACATGATCGGATACTATGCTGCACCCAGGAGCAATGATTTGGAAAAACTATTACATAACATGGGAGAAGCTATAAAGCATTATATTGAGTGAACTAATTCAGGCTCATAAGCATAAATATGGCCTAGATCATACTGTAAAAACAGAAGGATAACAACTAAGATGTATATGGATATTCACAGAAGGAAGGAGCCGAGAGGTTGGGGAGGGGAGGGAAAACCCAGAGGATCACAGAGTCTGAAGGGTGGGTGATGTGAGTAAAGAAATGAGAAAAGATCCAGTGGGGAATCTGAAATGACGGTGTAAAAGTGAGCGTAGTTCAATAATGATTGCTTGTATACAGCATGGAAATGATCGTGTGAACTACAATATGAATGGGGGGAAAGAAAAAGTTTTTGAAAAAGCAATGGGAATAGCGGGATATATTGTTTAATACATTTAGCAATATTTTAATTAGGAAAAAAACCCCCAAAGATTAGTTTACATCCTTCCCTTTTCTCCCCAAGTTCCAGTCACAAGAAATGTGTTCAAAATCAATAGTGGATAATATGAACAGGTAATTTCCCCTCTCACTAGCCAATTATATTAATAAACTATATTAGTTGCAAAGGAAAGAACTAAGGCAGAGAGGATTGACATTTTGTTTCATTTTTGTTTTCTTTGTTGCTAAAGAGTCACCATTTGTAATAACATTTGAAGTGCAATTTTCAGGTAATAAATGAGGAAAAAGAGGCACTTGAACCTTAAGAAAAAATTCAATATCACAAGAAAGGTGAATGAATGTTCTAGGGCTAAACAGCCAAGATATGTAGATATGTTCATTTCTATTCTACTTGATTATACTAGTCTCCTGATATTGTGCATTTTTTTTTAAAAATGGCTAGTTTGCTTATACAAATTCATCCTATCAAAAAGTTTGATCTTGTCATCTTTGATGGATTTCCCTCTCCCCCCACCCCCCCTTATTCTAGGTATGTCTTCTCTTACTACCTTTCTAAGCAATCCCTTAACAAAGAATAAAAATAATTGAATGCCAGCATCTTTCAAAATGGTAGACTGGATATCATACAGAGACATTAACAAGCTAAATGAAATTGTTTCATCTCATCACTTTTGAAATTTCATCTAAACACCCAAAGAGGAGATCACACTCAACTGTTTTTTTAAACTGAATAGTACTGGACAGAGGTGTAAAGATGTATTTTTTTTAATCCAGATAAAGATGCCTGATTAAATCACTAGAACATTTCTTAACATATGCCATGGCAATAATCATATTTCTTAACATATACCAAGGCAATGACTCTTCATTAATTTGTGCCTAGCAGTCAGAAGCATTTAGCTATAGCTATTTTAAAAAAAAAGAAAAGAAAGAAAAAGACATCATGTGGGAAAGACAGAGAGCCAGTGAAGGAGGCAGATTGACACAATGATTGCTGTAATTATCTTGAGCATGCCAGAGATCAAAGGGATGACACTGTATAGGCCAAAGTTTCTATCTGTTATTTATAGAGTTGTCATGAGTCGTGATCAACTCTAAGGCATAGAACATCAATGATAATAATAGTAATTGCATTCAAAGAGCAGACAGGTGATCTAATTGACATTATCTTTTTTTATCATAATTAAATATGCTGACTTTTAAAAATACATGACCATTCATGTTATGGTCACTGCCTTACCAATTTGAAAGTCACAGGACCTTGGCTGCAAAAGCTAGAATACAAAACGCGTTCTGAAATATCCTTTCAGTGGTAAAGATGGTGATGGGTAAGGCCAGATCACATTGTATTTACTGTGAAACACAGGACAAAGAAGAACATACCCTTCTTTGCCGTCCTGTTTCTCTAGTGAACTCTTCCTTATTAAAATTAAAACTAAATATGGGGAAAATAGTTTTTCAAAAGCATCCAGTGAAGAAATTTTTAGAAAAAAAAAAGTTTGTTTGCTAACATAATACTGACCTAAAAAAAATTCAACGATCTGAAATTTCCTTGAGGAAAGGTCCCTGCATATAGGGATCCTTTCCTCCATGGCTGTAGGGTCATCCAGGGACTAAATAGGACAAGAAAGTTTAAGACAGAGATATAATGACATTGAGATATAATCTCATCTTTCTGTGAGAAAGAGAGCTTGAGCCTCCCCTGGTCCCCTACACAAATTATTTTTAGTTGGCATCCCTGATCTTCTGTTACTCAAGAGACAAAGGAAGACATTAGAATATAGGAAAGAAGGTGCCATCAGGTGAGACATTCTTCCCCAGAGCCAGCAATTTCAGGCGATTGTGAGGAGACAAGGGACTGAAACTTCCCTGGGGAAAGATCCCTCCATTTGAGGAGTCTAGCCTCCACAGCTGAAGGGCCATTCCAGGTTACAAACAGAACAAAGTTTGGGACAGAGACCTACAGGCAGGGAAGACTTTCTCAGATTTTTCAACTGGCACAATGAGCTGTGAGAAAGAGAGCTGACTTGAAATTCCCTTGCACAGAAACTGCTCACATGGAGCACATGGTCTCACATCACTCAGCCACTCCATAGACGAAGGAGGACAATAGAGTTTGGAAAATGGGACTATATTAAGATGAGATTCCTGCAGGGCTGTAGTGCAGAACAGAGAGAATCTGAAGGACTTTAGCAAGAGTAAATTTTTCCAGAAAGGACTTTAAGTAGAGAAAGTGGCTCACCCCATAGACTCAACAACTAATAAGTTGGCAACTAATCAAGCACATCATAAAAATAAGAATTATTAACAACTTATACAGACACAATAGAAATGGCATAATATTTATCAAGAAAAACTTCACATACTGTTATGAAAGCAACAGCAGCTTCAAACACTAAGAAAAAAATAAATTAAGCCTTCTCAAAATAACCCCCAAAACCAGACAATATTGTAGAACCAATGAATACCCCAGAGTCAAGAAGGCAGAAGATGTACATGATATCAAGGCATTATTAAATTGCTAGGAGA
>NW_006399760.1:3349806-3361379 GCF_000299155.1 Elephantulus edwardii | reverse complement strand
GTATATAATTATTAAAACACAGTAAATCAAGAAGACATAACCTTGGTCAACATTTATGTACAAAATGATAAATCTGCAAAATTCAGAAAGCTACAGTGAAGAAATTTGAAGAAAAAAACAGCGACACAAGAGTTGTAGGAGACTTTAACACCCCATTCTCACCAAAGGACAAATCAATTCAAAAGAAACATAACAAAGATGTAAAAGATCTAAATCACATAATCAGCCAACTAGACCTAGTGGATATATTCCAAATAATACACTCAACTAAAACTCAATTCACTTTCTTTTCAAGTGTATGTACACAAAGTTTCTTCTCAGATCACAATGCCATAAAACTAGAAATTAACCATGAGATAATAAGGCTTTAAAACCACCAATATGGAAACTAATTAACAGCTTGTTAGAACACAATTGGGTTATAAAAGAAATAAAATTAAAATTCCTCCAAACAAATTATAATGAAAATACAATGTACCAAAATCTTTGGACTACAGCTAGGGCAGTTCTCAGAGAGAAGTGGATAGTAATAGTTCACATACAAATTGAAGAAAGAAGCAAAATTAATAGTCTACGTCAATACTTTCATTAATTAGAAAAAGAACAACAATCTAACTTCACAGCCTCTAGAATAAAGGATATTATGAGATGAATTCAACATGATTGAAAAGAAAAGAAAAAATAGAATCCATCAACATAACCAGGAGCTGGTTTCTCAAAAGGGTTAATAAAATTGGTAACAAAATTTAACAAAAAGAGAAGAATCAAATAATTTGATTAAGTAATGATAGAGGTGACATCACAACAGAACCAGAGGAAATGAAATCTGTAGTACTAGAAAATTGTGAAAAGCTATACTTTTATATGGAAGGAGGAGTGGCATCCACTTTCGTAATAGCTTGCCTCCGGAAACCCTATGAACCTGGAGAGAGGATGAAAGACACCCAAAAGCTGAGGACTCTCCTTCATAGGATCGCTATGAGTCGCCTGCAACTCGACAGTTCTTAACAACAACAACAACAATATACTTTGATAAATTTGAAAACCTAGAGAAAATAAATTCTTTGAAACTTAGGCTCTACTCAGTTGACACAGACAGAAGTGTTTATGTTCATAAAATGCAAAAATCCTAGGAAGCTCTGGTGGCCTAGTGGCAAGAAGCTGTACTGCAATCCCAGAGGTATGTGGTTCAAATTCACCAGATGCTCTGCTGGAGAAGAAAGGACAATCTCCTCCTGTACCAGTCAGATCTGATTTGATGGTACAAGCAAAAAAATAATAATAAAATAAAAAACAAAATATTAAAAAAACACACTCACAAAAATCCTTAACAAAATTATAGCCAATAGAATACAAAAGCACATAAAAAAACCAAAACCAGAAACTTCATAATGAGTAAATAGAATTCAAAAAATGTACACAAGAATGGCTCAACATCAGAAGAACAATAAACATAATTTACCACAATAACATCTAACAATTGATGTAGAAAAGGCATTTGGCAAAATCCAACACCCTTTCCTGATAAGGATATTTAGCAAAATTGGTAGCAAAATTGGAATAGAAGGAAATTTCCTCAACATAGTAAAAAGTATATAGCAAAACCAAAAGCCAATATAATTCTCAATAGAAAAAGACTAAAAGCATTTTCCTTGTGAACAGGAACCAGCCACCATTTCTATTCAATACTGTATTAGAAGTGCTTGCTAGGGCAATACGACAAGAGAAGGAAATAAAGGACAAACAGATTGGCAAAGAGATGGTTAAACTGTCCTATATATGCAGATAATATAATAGTATACATAGACAACCTCAAGTCCTCAACACAAAAACTTTTAGAGCTAGTAGACCAATTTAGTAGTATGGCAGGATACATGATCAAATACAAAGTCAGTGGGATTTTTCTACAGTAACAAAGAGGACTCAAAGAAACCAAGAAAGCAAAACATTTACAATAGCCAACCATAAATTGAGGTACATGAGAATGAACCTAACAGGAGACATAAAAGACCTGTACAAAGAAAACTATAGAACGTTTCTGCAATAAATAACAAAAGACCTAAATAAATGGAAAAATGTTCCCTTTTTGTGAATAGAAAAACTCAATATAGTGATAATAACAATCATATAAAAGACAAACTAAATGTTCAATGAAATTCCAATACAGAAAACAAATTCATTTTTCAAGGAAATTGAAAGGGAAATTGTCAAGTGTATTAGGAGAGAAAAGAGACTGCAAAAAAGCAAAGCACTTTTGAAAAACAAAAGTGAAATAGGAAGCATAGCACTCCCTGAATTCAAAACCTAGTACACATCGGTAACAGCATGGTACAATGACAGACATATAAACTAATGGAACAGAATCGAGAACACAGAAATGGACTCTTCCATCATTCAACAAGGAAATAAAGCGTAGCAAATGGGGAAATGGCAACCTCTTGAACAAATGGTGCTGACAAAAATAAACTGCTACCTGCAGAAAGCTGAAACAGGATCCACATCTCAGACCATACGTAAAAATCAACACAAGGTGCATCAGAAACTTGGGAGTAAATCCCAAAACCATAAAGTTCATAAGAGACAAACTGGGACCAAGCATAGAAGGCCTACTCTGTAGGGTAAAGACTATGACAAATATGGCCAAATTCTCCGTGCTCATCAAAAACATTTTCCAGCAGGTTGAGGAAAATAAAAAAAAAAACACCAAAGAAACAAAAGCAAAACAAAACAAAACACAAACTTGTTGCCTGAAAGAAAAACATAAAAAAAAAAAGACCCAAAACCAACCATTTGGCAATATCACCTCAGGCAAGCATCTTATTAAAAAAAAAAAATCACAGAATACTCCTGGGCTTTAGAAGTAAAAGACTGATAAATCATTGCAAAATGGGCAAAAGACATATAAAGACTTATTACAGAGGAAGATATTCAAATGACCAGTAGACACATGGAGAAATGTTCAAAATCACTGGACCAGTAGACACATGGAGAAATGTTCAAAATCACTGGCAATAAGAGAGATGCAAATCAAAACTTCAGTGAAATACCATATTACTCCAATATCAGTGGCAAAGTTTAGCAAGGCAGCAAGCAAACGTTGGAGAGGATATGGAGAGGTGGGAACTCTCGTACAATGCTGGTGGGATTGTAAAATGGTACAAACAATCTGTAAGACAGTTCGGTGTTTCCTCAAAAAAGTTAAACATAGAAACTCCAAATGACTCAGTTATTCCACTACCAGAACTACACCTCAAGGAAATTAAAACTGAAATTATTATACACCAATGTTCACAGCAGTATTATTTACCATCACAAGAACATAGAAACAGTACTAATGTCCAAGAACAACTGAATGGATTGAGAAATTGTGATATATTCACACACTGGAATACTTGTAACACTCATGAGCAATAATTTTGAAAACAATACTGCAAATTTGGGAGAAACTAGGAGCATTATTCTGAGTAAATGAACTCAATTTCATAGGATAAATAGTTCCTAAGACGATTATTGTAAAAATAGAAGGATAACTAATAAAATATGTATTGGCACCCAAGGAGGGAAGAGGTAGGAGCAGAAAAGTGGAGATGGGTAGGAGCAAAATCACAAGGTTATACAGTCTTGTGGGTGTAGGGAGGAGGTAAAGGAAATTAGAAAAATCTTTTGGGGACTTGAAAAGACAAGATAATGATGGGCCTAGTCTAATGGTGCTTAATTTTATAAAACATAATGCATAGGAAAGACTGCATTAAATGCAATGTGAATGAAGAATAGTGTGAAACACAATGTATATGAACTTTATAAGCAAATAAAAATAAAAAAATCAAAGATCTAAAAAAAATAAAAGATCTGTTCTCTTCAAATTATTACTGTATCTTAAAAGTTTTACCTCAAAAATATACCTTGTCAGGCATTTTGCCAGTATAGGTGGACAGTACTTTCTACTTTGATTATTTTAATATCTTTCTGTACTCCTTACCCTCATCTTTGCATATTATTGGTTTATGAACAAATCATAAAATGGCCTTTATATCTTCAAACAAATAACTATCTAATTTCTTTTTCTTATCAGTATTCATAATCTAATTCAAGGTAAAAGGAATCACTTAAGGAAGTCTCTTGGTAATACAATGGCTAATGTGTTCAGATGCTAACAAAAAAGTAGATGGTTTGGGTCTACAGAGAGGTATCCAGGAAGACAGGAATGTGATTCACTTCCCATGTCCCCAAAATATTAAAAACAAATAGAATACAATTTTACTTTGACACACATAGTCACCACAAGTCAAAATCCATTCCAAAGCAAGTGCTTTTGGAAAATTTTCAATTAAATCACTTTGGCATCATGTACAGAAAAGGGAAAACTCATTTCCTGACTTTTATTTTAACACATGGCTGACATGTTCATTTTCTCTTTTTCATTCAACTAGTAATTCTACTCCTCCTCCTTTAGAATATAGCTCAAACATTGGAAGTAGAGTTTAATAAGGTTTTTATTTTTTTTATTTTATATTTTTTATTTTGTATTTTATATCTTTTTTACTTTATTTTTATTTTTATTGGGGACATTTCATCAATTTAATTTTAACATTTAGTACTAGAAAATTTTTTTCCTAATTTTTTTAAAATATCTTTTGTGATATTTCTAACTACTTAAATAATGTGGCCATGTGTTATAATGGCCATATGTGTTGACTAGATCGTCCTTAAAGTGCTAAAGAACAAGGGTGTCAGTTTAAAGACTAACATGCACTTGATCAAAGTCATGCATTTCCTATTACATCATATACATGTAAAGATTGGGAAATGAATAGGAAAGCATTTGACTAGTGGTATTGAAGGGCAATAGTGAACGTACCATGAAATGCCAAAAGAATGAGCTAAATTGTATTATAAGAATATTGTATACCAAAGAAAGAATTTTTCTTTTACTTTTCCAAAGGGAGGAGCAAACTGGGGGAGAAGGCCGGGTTGGGGGAGGGCTGGGCAGGGAGAAAAGTGCAACAATGAATGAATGGAAATCCAAAATCTCTGTAAATGTTCATTAAAATTATTAAAATAAAATTTAAAAAATAATTGAAAAAAGTTTGCAAAAAAAAGAGTACTTCTTAAAAACAAGTATGACAAGACTTTGTTTTATACAACTTGGGTATTTTATCAGCACTTGGAGAACCTGTAGACAAACATCATCTTTGGAAAAGTAGAGAGTCAGTAAAAGAGGGGAATATCTTCAAGAACAGATATTAACAGAAACTAAAGCAATAAGCTTAAGCATAGCAAAGATTGTGAGGTTAGTACAGGCTAAAATAAAGCATCAATCTGTTGTATGAAGGACTATTATCAGTTGGAGCAAAGCCAAAGATATTGGACAAAAAACAGAAAAAAAGATTCTGAACTTGTACACTTATGATAAAACTATGTACAAAGATTTGCTTGTTGTTGTCAGTCTACTTGATAAGGACAAAACAAAGCACTCAACAGTATTTCTCATGAGAAGAAGTACAAATTAAACCAAAATAAAGTAGCATTACACATCTGTTAGTATATAAATTGTAAAGACTGAAGTGCAAAGACTGAACAATAAAATATTGGTTTAAATAAGTAATAACTAGAGTCCTTATGCAATGTTAATGTAAATACAAAATACTACATAGTCTAGTTGGAAAAAATAAGGTGGTATCTTAGAATTCAATGAACATTTATCATATGACTCCATAACACCTTTTTCTGAGATTTACTTAATCTTTTTATTTTAGCAATCACAAAACAATTGTTCCCAATTACCAAAAGTAATTGACTTGTACACTTAAAACCTTATTAAATGTAAATTACAGTAAAACAAAGTGAAAAAAAATCAAGCATACATCATAATATTTGCCATAAAACAATCTCACTTGGTTATGATTATCAGAGTAATGATCTACTTTAGAATCAAAAGTTATGTCTCCAGTAAATGTCAAATGTTTATAAAATGTGAAAATAGACTCTTAATTTTGGGAGAAGTGATTTCATATGATCTCAAAATATGTCAAATCTTCTGGAACATAAATGTGGAAGAAGTGAATAGTCTGTTGGGTCTTACCTCTATTCTTTTCTCCCTTAGAGAAAATTTTTAGCAGCACATATGACCTTCTAGAATGAATACAAGTTTTCAGCCTCTCTTACAACCTCATCTTATCATGAGTTCCAGTATATCTGATTTTTCTCACATTTCTCTGACTACTTTTTGCTCAGTTTCCCTTCATCTTCAATCAGTTATTGTTAACAGGCTTGTTCTTTGAATTTCTTTGTCCATCCATGTAACTTATCGACTCATTTAGTTTGTCACATTTTTTGTGTTCTATCTCATAATTCTAGATTGTAATTTCCCATCACATTTCTTGGTATGTTACTCCTCTATCAGCATCATTTTTCTTTACCTTCTAAATTAATGTAAATTCTATGGAGGCAGATAATAGTCTTTTTTTCCCATCTTCTAAAATGATGCTAAGTCCTTAAAAAGGAATGAAAAATGTGCCATTTGTTCATACATATCATCTCTCAGTAAATCCTTATTTAAAATAAATTATAGAGGAACTTATTAATCAAACTCCAGTCAAATTTCTCTTAAACTGAATTAAAGATAATCTTTATGCAATATTTTCCATCTTATTCCTTTCTTTTATTGATTAGAATGCACATCTATAAGTTTGAACTAAAAGAGCTTTTGAGAACCATGAGATAAAACTTATTTGTATAATGATGTATAAGACTAAATTCTTGAAATCTGTTGATTCAACACAGTAGACCTTATTAGGAGAAATAAAAAAAAATGCTCCTATCTTGAAATTGCTACTATTTTGGAATATTTCTTACAGCTAAGTAAACCTTTACTGATTAAAATACATGGCGATGTGTGTATTATTTGGAGTGAAATATCCTATTTAAATTTCTATAATTTTGATCTCCTTTCATTGCCACCTATCCAATCTGTATTGATCCTCTATCATCAGTCTATGAAAGCTCTTTGTAATCTTTTGTCATTATCACAAATTTAATCTGTATACCCAATAAATAAATAAATGGAGAGGTTGGGCGACATGAAGAAGAATGTAGCATCAAGATTAGAGAAAGTCTCATCAGCAATCTACTTTATGCATATTTAAAGACTTATTGAAGAAGATTACAGGCTCCAACTTTCTAAATGGATTACACTTAAACACCAAAGGAAAAATAAACCACATGTTTTAATGCAGAGCAATGTTGCTATGGCTGCTGGTCCTATACATCCTCTTAACCTGCCCTTTCCTTTGCAGTGGAATTTCGTTTTTTACCTTGTGGGGGAAGGGTAGGGAGTGGGGATGTCTTTCATTCTGCTACTGGTTGCTCAATTTAATGGTCAGACTAGCCAATCCTTTTGTGAATTGGTAGATAACCAATCTCCTTGTGGAAAGGTGAAGTCAAACTATTTGCATACTCCTGCCCATCTACATGACAAAGGAAACAATGACTAGGAAAGTCATTGAAAGATAAACTCCACAGGTTCTTAACCTAAGTCAAAGCATTTTCAATTAACTCATATTTTCATGAATGTTAGACAATGAACAAGGAATATTGGAGAAAAATTTTAATTTGAAAAGAAGTGTTGATAAAGAATACTAAATAACCTATGAACTGGAAAAAAAATAACACCACAAAAAACCCAACAACCCAAAACCAAAAAAACACACCAAATAAAAACAAAACCACCAAAATAGGTTTTCCTTGGAGGTCCTTCAACTGGGGGACTCCTAAGACACAAAGATGGTGAAAATTTGCACATGTATATTGGACATAATGTCAAGAGGCACCTATTGTACCTCTATGCCCAGCATTAAAATGTCAGATAACAGAATTAACTACTCAAGATATTACTTAGTCAAGAGAAAAGGAGAGAGAAACTCATGGTCCAGTGTCCTCTCAACCTATCAATGCTCAGAGATTTTGACAAGTGTTTTATTACATAACAATAAAACATATTGACTGAACTTCAAGAATGTTTTGTTTATTGGGGGGTTGCCATTTTTGTTGTTTTCTTTCTGATTTGTTGATATTCTTTGTTTCCATAACCACATCTTTCTCAGAAGCATTAGCAGGAGAATCAAGATTTTGCCCATTTAGAGCAGGTATTCTTTTGACCTGATCATATTCTTTGAACCCAAGCAACTCCTATCTTGGTCAGCTTAACTCCTACATCTCCCCTTTTTTGCTTTTCTTTTTACAGAATTGCCACGGTGTAAAATATATTACTTGCTTTATACAATAGGTTTTAGTACAGTTTGTATGTATAATTGATAATTTAAGGAGCAGGGCTAGAAGAAACAGATGTTTTATAATTAAAGGATTATTACTTAATAGTACACTTTGACCCTAGAGCACTATCTCTGTCACATTACTGTTCGAACTCAGCTGTCTAAGAAGTATCTTAAACAAATATAAGGATCTAATAGTTTAGATTTTGCTAGTAAGGCAGAATAGTGGAAGGCTTCTCCTTGTTCTGAGACCTAAAACTCTCTCTGGAATTAGAGTTCTAACTGCTCTTGGAGGAGTAAGAATGATAATGGTACTATATAAAACTTGCTGGAAAGGGTCATGGTTGGTAAAGAGTAGTTAAAATTTTTTGATGGAGCTTGATTTAAGAGTCCACAGAATATCTGAGAGGTCATGAGGTATCTTTTAGAATTAGTATCTTTCTACTGGAAGTAGTATAGACTGAAAGATATAACCTTGGAAAGCATGTTAGAAAGACGAGATTGTAATAGTATTAGCAATGACATGCAATATTTTCTTAGAGTATTTTGAATTAAGATAAAATTTTCAAAAATATATTTGATTTAAATATATTTTATCATTTTAAAGTTGAAACAGAACAATCCAATATTACTTAAACTAAAATTCCTTTACTTTTTATTAAAAGTCTTACACTTTATTCATTTACTCTTAGACTTTATTTACTTAATATTACTTTTTAGTCACTTACTAATGAGCAATGATATCCGTCTGGAGACTAAGGTGCACCTGATCCGGGCCATAGTCTTTGCAATTGTTTGCTATGCATTAGAAAGCTGGACAATGACTAGGGACGATGGATAATTAAGGCCTTTGATCTGTGGTTCTGGAGAGCAGTATTGAATATACCATAGACACCCAGGAAAACAGGTTCATCATAGAGTGGGTAAAATCAGGCTGCTCCTTAGAGGCAAGGATTCTAAGGCTTTGATTGACATACTTTTCACATGTTGCAAGAAGGCACCAGTCCTTGGAGAGGGACATCATGCTTGGAAGGGTGGAGGGACAGCACAAGAAAGGAAGACCCTCAATGAAATGGATTAACTCAATGACTGGGGTAATGTGGTTAGGTGTGTCAGAGACAATAAGTTTCGCACAGGGTAAAGTAGGTTTCAGGGCTATTGTATAAAGGGTGGCTGTGAGTGGCAAGCAACTTGATGGCACATAACTACAACAACAATAACTCTTACATACTAGTCACTCTTAATTTCTAGTTACTTTCTGGAACTTCTAGTTTTTCTGGGGGGGGGAGCGGTGGGGGGAATAGACCAAACTACTCTCTTTTCCTTCTAAAAGAGTACCACTTTTAATATCCACAGATATTAAATATCCACAGATATTTTTTAATAGTCACAGATTTTTATATACTTTCTTATGCCTTCTACAACTATTCAATTTTTGCAAACTCTCATGCGTTCTACAAGTATTTAGTCACTCCTGAATAAGATTCATATTTTTTGCCACTTACAGATGGAGCAAGTTTGCACTTTGACTTCAGACACTACACAGGTTTCACTCAATTAACTACACGCTCTTCAGGAGTTTTCCTAACACTCTTGGTTCCTGAAACTTGTAGAGATTGGTAGTTTCTTTTTCCTTTGTAGGTGGATAATTAGAGCATCTAAATAATCAGGTGGTTGCTGTTGTTGTGTACTGTGGAGTTGCTTTCTGGTGGGTTTTCAGAGGCAGTTAATTGCACAGGAGGAGATTGCCCATTCTTCTCCCTTAGAATAGCTGGTGTCCTCAAACCTGTCCTTTCAGGATTGCACTGCAGCTTTTTTGGAACTAGGCTACCAGATCTCCCTAAAATTATTTGGCAATGGAGAAATATTTTCAGTAGATAATAAAATGGCATCAGTACAATGAGGGTTGCAGAGTGGATTATATTTGGCGGTAGGGGGTGGGGTTTGGGGAGGTGCGGGGGGGGGTGTGTACCAATGAGGGAGTTTTTCTTTTGCTTTTCAAGGAGAGGAGCAAATGGGGGGGAGTGGGGAGTGGTTTGTGCGGGGAGAAGGGTGCAACAATGAATTAATGGAATCCCAAAATCTCTGTAGATGTTCATTGAAATGAAAAATAAACAACCTAAATTTAAAAAAACAAAATAAAACAAAAAAAAACCTAACAAACAGCATAAAATAGTTAAATCTTTGACAACACTATTATGACAAATAGTGGAACTGAAAGATATTTCTGAAACAGTCATAAGAATGTCCCTTGCTTTTTTTTTTTTAGGTGAAGATAAACTGGTCTTGAGTTATAAAGCCATTGCTTTTTTAATACTCTTTACTGCTTACCACAGCTATTATTTTTTTTTACTTTCTTTCCCCCATACCTTTGGAGTTACATATACTTAAAGCTTCTTTGAGTATTGCTTTCTCTGTTTTTTTTCTTTCCTTTCAAGAAGAATGTCACAAACAATACACTTCACTTCAGACTTCTTAAAGAAAGACATATTAACATTTTAGATATTATTTGATTAAACCAATTTGTAGAATTAGGAAACTACTTATGTAGGTGTCCACTTAATTTAACAGGATTGGATCTAAAAATATTGGTCGTTCTACATACACACACAGAGGTGAGAGAGTAGAGGCAGTTGAAAAAGAAAGCAAAAGAGTACATCATGACTAAAAGAAACACTAACTGTGAGAAAACTTCATGGGGAAAAACTTAGGAAACTCAGGACAGAGTTTCAGAAGAGGGGCAAACACCACCTAGGAATCAAAGAGGAAGGGGCAGCATGAGGCAGCAAGATGAAGTGTTATGACAAAACAGTTTTTAAGAGTTGATTAAGGATCTTAACATATATTCTCTTGTCTTTAGTAAGTACTTGCTCTATCTTCAAAAGTCCCCTTATGAATAATTACCTACACACAGCAGTACTCACTGGCACTATCTCTTACTGAGTTGAAGTAGTCTAGACATTACCACTTTTTGTTAAGTATGGTTCCAACTGGTGTTCCTCTCAGATCATGTTGGAGTCATCAGACACCTCTCCTTGAGGGGAATAACTCATCATGCTTGGAAAACTATACACCCAGCAAAAGAGAAGTAGATCCTTAATTAAATAGATTGACACAGTCAGGGTAACAATGGGCTTGAGCATGGAAGAAACTGTGAGAATCATACAGATTAGGGCAAATTTTTTTCTTATTTGTAGGATCATTATGAGTAGTAGTCAACTCAATGACACCTATCAACAACAGCAACATCATTTCTGCATTAATATTATCAATAAATTTTATTGTATATTATGTATTATATAA
>NW_006399760.1:3344441-3348121 GCF_000299155.1 Elephantulus edwardii | reverse complement strand
GAGGGAACAATTATTGGAGAGGGACATCATGTTTGGGAGAGTGGAAGGATGACTTAGGAGAGGAAGACCCTCGATGAGATGGATCGATTCAGTGATTGAGATAGTAAGAGTAGGTGTGTGGGAGACAGTGAGGTTTGCGCAGAATAGAGCAGGGTTTAGGGCTCTTGTACATAGTGTCATTATGAGTGGCAGGTGACTTGTTAGCACATAACAACAACAAAAATAACAACAACAACAGTAATGATTGAATTATGGAAAACTCCAAAAACAAGATGATAATATTTGTTCTTGTGTGTATGTTTGACCAATCAATATATTTACCCTAATATCATTTCAAGTAATTGGGATACCATGTTCATCAGAATCAGAAGAGTCTTTTTATATTGTGAAACAGAAACAGCAAATGAGTAAGTAAAAGGAAATGTTAATGCCTCAAAACTCAAAACTCATTGCCTCAAAACCTACTTATAACTGACCTTCTATTTGGTTTGTTGGTGTTTCTTTTTTAAAACATTTTAATGAAATTGTATAAAGAACTTGGATTTCCATTCATTTATTGTTGCACATCTTCTTCCCTGTCCCCACTTCCCCACCCCAGTTCGCTTTTTTCTTTGGAAAAAGTTCTTTCATTGTCTTACAGTTCTCCCACCTTCCTCCCCGCCCCCCCAGACCACTTTACTATGCAACTTTTATTCTGGACTCTTGTCATGACTATAACACCTAATCATATACAGTTCTCTCCCTTGTCTGTTTCAATGCCATGTACATTACCTGCTCTTTTCTGTTTCCCTCCAATTCCCATATCAGTCCTGTTTTATAACAGTAGCATTATGGCATTATGCAGTATTTGTCTTTTTGTGACTGAGTTATTTCACTCAGCATGATGTCCTCTATGGTCACCCATTTTGTATAATATTTCATGAGTTCTTTGTTGTTTAGTGCTGCATAATATTTCATTGTGTAAATATACCACAGCTTCTCTTGATGGGTATTTGAGTTGATTGCAGCTTTTTGCTATTGTGAACAAAGGAGTAAATCTAACTAGAAACACAAAAGACTTATTCAAAGAAAATTACAAAACATTATTACAAGAAACGAAAGTGGAGAAATGGAAGAGTATCCCTTGGTCATGGATAAGAAGACTCAATATTGTGAAAATGTCAATCCTACCAAAGGCAATCTACATGTTCAATGCAATCCCAATATAAATGCTAATTCCATTCTTCAGCAAGATGGAAAAAGGCAATCTCCAACTTCATTTGGAATAGAAAGATACTCTGAATAAACAAAGCAACCCTTAAAAAAGAGGAGTAAGGTAGAAGACATCTCACTCCCCGATTTCAAATCTTACTACACTGCAGTGGTGGTCAAGACAGTGTGGTACAGGTATAATGGCAGACACATAGATCAATGGAATAGAATTGAGAACCCAGAAATCAGTCCATCTACCTATTGTCAGCTGATTTTTGAAAAGGATATAAAATCAGTTAAGTTGGGAACTACAGCCTTTTTAACAAATGATGTTGGCAAAATCAGAAAAACATCTGCAAAAAACTCAAACAAGATCCACACCTCACACACCATACACAAAACCCAACTCAAAAGGACCTAGGACTAAAACCAAGGACTATAAACTTCATTAGAGAAAAGCTTGGAAGAACCCTAGATGTATTAATCCACAATTTAAACAATCTTCCAAGCATTCTGAAAAACCTGCAACCAGGAGAGGATAAAAATAGATGAATTTCCCTCTAAGTATCAAATCCCTATGCACATCCAAAAACTTCTTCGACAAGCTAAAAAAGGAATCCACAGACTGGGGAAAAAAATTGGTAATGACATGTCTGATAAGGGGCTTATATCTAGGATTTATAGAATACTCGAACACTATAGCAAGATAAAGGTAAACAACCAAATCTATTTCAAGATTAGGGAGTAGGGATTGGACAATATTGGTCATTTTTACCCCATGGAGCCTCTTTAGTATCTGAACTGTCAGCATACGTTATCCTTTGGATTAACAGCACAGTTGTCTGTAGATTTTATCACTATAACTGCCATGTACATAGATATTGCATAATACTACATTCAGTGAAGGGAATGAGAAAACTGTAAAGACAGACAGAAAGGCTATAATGATTGGGCATGAAATAATGGAGATTCAATTGCCAGGGGAACCTTGAAGAAGAGGCCATTTGACTTAATGTCAACAAGGAGTAAATTATGCAAAGATCTAGGTGAAGAAAATGTCAGATAGAGGAAACAGCAAGTGCAAAGAACCTGCAGAAAAGTGAATTCAGAATATTTGAAGACCAGAAAGCATAGCTTGAGTGTCATGAACTACATACAAGGAAAGAGAAATTAGGAAAAGCAGGCAGGGTCCGTGTTATCTAAGATTTCCTTTGCCACAGACACCTAAGATTATCTCAAATTATCCTAGGACGATAAAATGATAAAAAGCAAAACAAAATATACAAAAGAGCAGACCTCCTCTCTTCATCCTTTATTATATATCTTCTTTAACAAATAAAAAGGTTGTGACTTCTTTGAAGTGGATGCCCAATAAACCTACGGCTGGTAAATCTCTTAGTTTTAATTAATGGAGGGAAAAGATAAATGTGAAACTGTCAGAGGCTTAGGTAAAATTGCAACTGTTCAGAATTTTCTATTTTCCCTTTTTATTTTTCTCATTATGTTCTTAAAGTATAAATATCATGACACAGATAGACTAATGGTCAGCTGTTAGTTATGTTCTCAGGGTAAGCATTTAAACATATATTCCATTTAATTGTCAGGACAGAAATGGAAAGCTATATTCTAATGTCTATGTATTATGTATTCTCCTATGCATTCAACCACATACTTTAAAAACACTATGCAGTAAGAAGCACATATAAACACATTTTAAAACTGAAGTTCATGCGTATTAATTATTATCACTTTCTTTACTCATCTCTTATACTAAAAAAATTACTGGGATAAACAAAAGTTGAATGCTGACCTGTACTTGTGTGGGGAGCATACATGCAGGAGAACAGCCATTCTTAATTAAGGAAACACCATGTCACAAGTAATCAGAGCTGAGCTCTTGAAATTTTGTCTCACATGCCAGAATAATATTAAATCGGCATCAAAATTTGTGCATTCTGCATAATGCTCTGGTAATTAACCTTATAAACTTATTTTAAAAGCAACTCTTACAGTTGATAAATGCAGTTAAGGGCAAAATACACCAAGGTTATTGAATAACAATCAGTGCATCCAAAATGAAAAATAACCCACGTTCTTCTGAAATAAGCTATGAATAGACTTTACCCTTATAATTAATGTTGTTGCATTTTGCATAGGGATGGAGTATTTTTCATTTAAAGCCCATGTGTTAATTTCCCTTCATATATAAGCCAAAAACCTTGACGGTGTCACCAGACCTTTGGCATCTCCTTCTGTTTCAGATTTGGGCCTCTGCCAGTGTACAACTATTCTGTATGTGAACTTTCCCACTGGGGGGAGATATTCAAGCACGCAGATATTCACCAGGAACATTAATTTTCTTTTCAATCATGTCCAGATTAAGAGAAGCTACATTAAATCAAATGACCTAGTGATAAGAAACTCTGCTGCAATCCCAAAGGTTCCAGTCTACCCACTGTTCCATGGGAAAAGAATAAGAAATCTCCTCC
>NW_006399760.1:3323153-3343516 GCF_000299155.1 Elephantulus edwardii | reverse complement strand
GGTCGGTATGAGTCGCAAGCGACTCTATGGCACATAACAACAACAACAGCAAGAAAAATGGAGGTGGAGGTTTTTGCTTTGAAAAATGATGTCTCAAATAATAGAAGTTTTGAGAGAATATTTATTTATAAATTAAGGATGTGGAAAAGACTCTGATTTACTTAGTAGTTTTAAAGGTAAAATTGGGACTATTTTAGAAAAGGAGGTATCATATAAATTAGAAAACATGCACAGCTTATCTTCAAGATGTTGTCTATCTGCCTAAGAGTCCATCATATTTTTGTCATCATGGGGCTTCTTTCTCTGAATAGTCATAAATCACTCTTTTTGCTCCTGTATATGCAAAATACTTGAGAGCACTTACAAAAATTGTTCATAGAGTTACAAGTTGTTAGGAAGAAACGTCTGTGGCTGACTGTACTAATTGAATTCTGTGATGGTGCATTAGGTTGATCTTAGAGTTTATGATAAGCTATTTGTGGGTGGCTTTCTTGATCTTTCTTAAGGAAAAATTCTTTTGACACAGTAGATAAGAAAGGTAATTTATTCAACATATTTTGTAGGAAGGAAAGAAAGTAAAGAAAACAGAAAAGCTTATTATCAGAGCACTGTCTACTTGAGTTAAAAGTAAAAGATTTAATTAAAAAAAAAAGATTTCATTTACCTGGATTCTTCTCTTTTCCTTCTCCTCGCCTCTCTCACCTACCAAACTGCAACTCTGTGGTTTTGGCCCTACTCCCCTTCCCCCACTCTGCTCCCACCCCTGCCCCCTTTGAGTCTTCATACATATTTTACTACTTATCTTTCTATTTTAACAATAATGGTTTTATGCGGTATTTATCCTTACGAGATTGGGTTAGTTCCCTTAGCATAATGCTCTTCAGTCTCTCCCATGTCATGTAATATTTTTCAAAATTATTGCTCCTGAGTTCTATATGGTATTCCATTGCTTATTTAAATAATATCATAATTTCACAATCCATTCAGTTGAAGTTGAACATTTGTGCTCTAATGGGTAAGACCCAATGGTGATTAATTATATAAAATATAATGCATTAGAATGTTTGTGTGAAACACAATATGAAAGAGTATTAGTACACAAATTTTGCAAGCAAGTCAATTAATAAAAAACCAAACTAATTTAAAAAACCACCACAAAGGCATGCAATTTAGATACACCAGCTGCTAGAGAAAATTGTTGGAAATTTTCACAAATGTGATTACTAGCAATCTCTTAAAACATGATGGAAGGGGAGCCCTGATGGCCTAGTGGCAAAAATCAGTGCTGTAATCCTGAAGGCTCATGATTTGAATCCACCAGATGCTCCACTGGAGAAGGAGAAAAATCTCCTCCTATGCCAGTTGGAGCAATTTGATGGTACACAACAAGAAGAACAATCCAACAAAAGCAAAACCAAACATGATGGAAGATCAATTATGAGTCGGTTCCAACTCATCAACAATGAGTCAGTGGTGAGTGAATTCCTTTTGTTGACAACATCCCGATTCACTGCACTTAAGTCCTCAAACATTTTCAATTTCTAATAAATTCCCCAATTCATGTAAATGTATTTTGCTAATTATCTTGTCTCAAAACAGTTTATAATTTCCCTCCTCTGTACTATTTCTTTGTCTTACACCTATGTCCTATCATTTGACATCCAATAGCTGTTGACATCCAATATTTAATTCAACAAGAACATTTAATTGTTCTTATATAAAAACTATATCTAGACTAAGATGCTGTTGCCCAAGCAAGGGAATACTGCATGGTTTAATATTAGGAAAGATGTGCATCAGAGTTGTACAATTTCTCTATACCTATTCAGTCTGTACGCTGAGTTGAGTATGCTGAACAAATTATTCAAGAGGCTGGACATTATAATGAAGTATGTAGCATCAAGATTGCAGAAAGATTCATCAACAACCAGTTTTATACAGATGATACAATATTGCTAATTGAAAGAGAGAATGAATTGAAATGCTTGCTGTAGAAGATCAAAGACTACATATGGATTGCATCACAACATCAAGAATATAAAAATCCTCACCATTGGACCAATTAACAAGATCATGATAGGTGGAGAAAAGATAGAAATTGTCAACAATTTCATTTTACTTGGATCCACAATCAATACCCTTGGTAAAAATACTTAGCGTATCAGGAGACATATTGATTATATCAAGCAAATCCACTGTCAAGGACTTCTTCAAAGTGTTGAGGATAAATGATGTTGGTGTGAAGATTTAAGTGCCACTGATTCAGACTATGGTCTTTTGAATTACTTACTATGCATCTGAAAGTTGTGCAGAAAATTACAGGAGAAGAACTGATGGTATTGAATTGTGGTGTTGGAGAAGAGTGCTGAATATCTCATGGACTACCAAAAGAAGAAAGATATTTTTGGGGAAAAGTATATCCAGAATATTCCTTGGAGGTAAGGATGATGAAGCTTCATCTCACGTACTTTAGGTATGTTGCTAAGAGAAGTTACTAATGGAAAAGAGGTATCATGCTTGGAAAGATGGAGGTCAATGAAAGAGAGGAGACACATCAATGGCATAGAATGATATAGTGACTGCAGCAATAGGCTTAAAGATGTCAGAGATGATAAGGATGGCACAGGATAAGAGAGGGTAGAGACTTCTTGTTTATAGGTCATTATGAGTCTTGTTTGATTCATTGGCACCAAACAACAGCAAACATATATATTCACTTTTATTATATCTACATTAATTAACAAGTTACAAATTTGAATAAGATTTGTATTGGTCAATATATGAAAGCAACTTAAGTAATTTTATCTTTCAATATAATTTATTAGCATAAAATTTACTCAGAAATGCTCAATTTTCACCAAAAATACTAGGTTAATATTCCAATAAAGAAAGGAAATTCTTTAAAAAAGTGATTAATAGGATATTCATATCTAACAATAAAAGGTAAAATTTATTTTATAACCTGTACTACATGTAAAAGTGAACCGCCAAAAGAGAAAATGTTCATAATTTAAACCTAAACAAAAAAAAATTCCAAACAAAAATACATAAGTATGGCTTTGAATTAGCCAAATTCCTCTTAGCCATTACACTAAAACCATGAACCATAAAAGAAAAATTAATAAATAGGATCACATCAAGTTAGGACTTGCTACTTTTAAACTAAAATAGCAAATTAAAAGAAAATGTGCTTAAAAGGTATTTTATGAGTTCAATAAAGAGATTGATTCAATTAATTTTTCCTTTTTATTTGTCATTAAACAGAGAAATCTGAGCATTATAAGACATCAGGGTGTACTTTAAGTTTCTCTGAATTTAAAACAAAATAAATGCAATTCTCTGTGCCACAAGATGGTTGTATAATTATTTACTTTTTTCCAATAAAATTTGTTCATCATTCCAAATATGAGAAGGTGTATTTCTATCATTTTGTTTTCCTATACATTTGCTAAATCAAAGTATGCACATCTCCAACAATTCAATTCTTCCATCAGCTTTGAGGAAGAAAGGAAGAAGTCTCCTCCCACTGAAATTTACCATTTTGTAATCCATACAGTGATTTACTATGATTCAGAACCAAATCCACAGTAGTGAATTTGAACTTTTTTAACATGTTGTTGTAGTGGTTATATTCAGTCGAGTTGGAATCCACTCAGAGATGACCCTCCAGTGGGTTTTTAGAGGCTGTGATTCTCTTGGTAAAATGCTGTCCATCTTTTTCCCATGGACCAGCGGTGGATCTGAATCATAGGCCTTTGATATGGCAGCATAAGTCTTAAGCATTAGGCCACCAGAGTTCCCTTTTTTAAAACAGAGGTGAGAGAGACCATCTACTAGATAGTTTGACCCAGTGATTGCAGCAATGGGCTCCAGTGTATCAAAGATTGTGAGGTTGACCCAAAATGGGACAGTCTTCAGATTTGTTGTTGGTAGAGCCACTATGAGTTGTACATGACTCAGTGACACCTAACCACAATAATACAAAATATTTTGTTCTAGTATCACAGTAACTTTTTGAGACAAGAGTTTTTAAATTTCTCCCATTTATGTATATAAAATTGGCATATCCATTTAAATAAAAAATTCATCAACAATGTAAACTTTGCTCCCACTTTTGCCTTTCTGGATTGTTCTTTCCTCCTTCAGTTCCACAAGCATAAAAGTGTTTCAATACTTTGACCACACTCTTAGAAAAGTGTTTTCTGTCAGCAAGCTGGTATCAGGTTGCATGTACAATCTGATCATTGCAATTATTGCAGATCCTATATTTTGTGCTTACATTTGATCACTTCTCACAGTTGGAAAGAAAGAACTGATTTTCCCATGAATTGCCCACAGGACGAACAAATGTGTTTTAGGGAAAGTTCAACCAGAGTGGTCCTTAGAGGCAAGGACACTAACGCTTTGTCTTATGCACTTTGAGCATGTTGTTAAGAAGTTTCAGTGCTTGGTAAAAGATGCTTGGGAAACATGCTTGGAAAGGAAGGTCAAAAAAAGAGAGGAAGCATGGAAGCATTATCAACAGATGAATTGTAACAGTAACCATAACAATGCACTGCATTATATTAGAAGTAATGAGGATGGCTCAAGATTGGACAGGCTTCAGATCCATTGTTCAAAGGATCTCTATGAAAGAGCACCTAATAACAACAAGGACAACAAATATAAATACACTGCCTTTGAATGTGTTCCAATTCATGGTGGCAGGCTTTCAAGGATGTAAACCTTTATAGAAGTAGACTTTATATTTCTTTCCTGAAATTACTAGTGGATTCGAGCCATCAACCCGCTTCTTAGTAAACTGACTTCTATTTTTCTCCTTTTCATAAGACTTATTCTGCAAAATCTTTCATCAAATGGTTCAGTTAAGGTAACTTAGAATCATCCAGTTCTTCTGGTCTCATTGTAAAAAAAATAATTATTTGCAGAGGAAATGCTCATGAAATCACAGGTTTTCTGAGTTCTGGAAGCTCCAAAAACTTTCAAAACTATTGAGATAATCTTTATATTATCTTTAGACCAATGAGATATGTTGGCACAGCAATGGCAAGAACCAAGGGAGTTGTGAAGATGGTGCAGGATTAGACAAATTTCCTTCTTTTCACACAGGGTCACTATGAGTTGAAGCTGACTTAACAACATCTAACAACAAACTCATTAAAAAAAATTGCTTTAGCCGAATCAGTAAGGAATGCCCACATTGAGTATTGTGTTATCTTGAAAATTATCTATCTGGGGTGAAACTGAAAATTGAAACAGGAAAGATTAGTTAGAAAGTTGAGGTGGCAATAAGTTTATGTTAATGGAGGAAGAACAATTGGTGAAAAGAGATTTCATAACTGAAAAAATAGATTCAATGATATTGAATTGTACATTTAGAAATTTTTGAGCTGATGTATATTACTCTCTCTCTCTCTCTTTGTATCTCTCTCTCCCTCTCTCTTTGTCTCTCTCTCTCTTTATATATATATAATCTAGAATGTAAACAAAATGAAATAATAACATTAAAATATCATCTATCTTTTAACACTAATTTAATTTATGCTGGTTTACATCTTCCATTTTTTTAAAATGTGAGTATTTCGTTGCTCATAAAAGCTAAGTTATAATGAATGAAAATCCAAAATCTCTGTAAATGTTCATTAAAATTAATAAAATTTTTAAAAAGCTAAGTTACAAGTTCCTATTTTTATAATTTCATTATTTAATGAAGGGAAAGAAGACATAAAGAAAATCTTCTTAAATAATTGATATCCCACAATGCTTTTTATTCTTTATCTACCTGCTAGATATCAATCAACCACAAGAAGAGATAACCTACAAAGTATGTTTTCACAATTAAATGAAACTGTATTATAGCTTTAATGGAACCACAAAGAGTAATTGAGATTTAGGAGCACATTGTGGTTTGAACTTTTATTGATTCCCCCCCTGAATAAACTTGTAGGGCTATCTCATCATAATTTTGTGTGCATGTTTCCAGTCCACACAAAGCACTGATTTGTATTGCAAATAATACATTGGTAATATTCATATTATTATATCTATTTTAGTTTTTCATAAATAAACCTACTATATTGCACTCTCTACACAGGCGCTGCAACAATTTCATTTCTCTGATTTAAAAATCTTTACACCCTTACCTTATTTATGCAGTATTGGAAAATGTCATTCTCTTCCTAGAGCCATGGGCATCTATAAATGATAGTAAGCATAGAGTGTGTAATGAGGTATGCTGAGAGACAAAAGGTTTAACAGAAAACTGAGAAGATTTTGTTTCAAAAATCAAAGCTTTCTCAAAAAGTTGCAAATAGAGATACCATTTGACCCAGCAATTCCACTACTGGGAATATACCCTGAAGAGACCATAGCTGACATCCAAGCAGATATATGCACACCCATGTTTATTGCAGCTTTGTTCACAATAGCAAGGAGTTGGAAACAACCTAAGTGCCCATCAACAAAGGAATGGCTAGAGAAGCTGTGGTATATTCGCACAATGGAATACTATGCTGCATTAAAAAACAAGGAACTCATGCAATATTATTCAAAATGGTTGACTCTGTAGAGCATTATGCTGAGTGAAATATCCCAGTCACAAAAGGACAAATATTACATGATGCCACTGTTGTAGAATGGGACTGTCCTTGGGGTTGGGGAGAGACTGAGTAAGATGGGTTCAATAATGTATACTGCACTGAAACAGAGGAGGGAGGGAGAGAACCGTTTCAAAGAGAGATATAACTGGGTATTTCTGTCATCACAGGAGACTAGAGCGAGGGCTGCATGGTGGAGGGGACCTGGGGGAGGGTTTGTAAAACAATGAAAGAATCTTTTCTTTTACTTTTCCATAATTTTTGGACTCATGTACTTATAACTTGTTAGTCAAATTTGTGTCTTCTAGGTTGCAACACCCCCATGATACATCTTCAAGGATATGTACATGTACAGCCAAGCACAATCAATAAGAGTGCATCTGAATTCCAAAATCAATCTCCATAATAGTCTATGTGTTTCCTACTGCCAAAGGGGCCCTTTAGAGTAGTGAGAGAAGATCTTCACCCTGAAACCCACAGCGTCCCTTTTCAGCAGGAAGTAGCTAAGAGAATACGCCGTCCCCTTTTCCTTATGACTCAGGGTGAAGTCTCTCTCAGGGAGGAGTGATAGGGAATGGCAAAGGATACATTGACAAAGAAGATTAATCAGAACTGGCTTTGACAAGCACTGTGGCATTTGGACAAGAACAAACTGGGAGGAGGGTAGAGAGAATAGTGCAACAATGAATGAGTGGAAGCCCAAAATCTCTGTAAATGTTTATGAAAATTAATAAAATATAATTATAGAAAAAAAAATCAAAGTGAATGTTTTTATTAAAGGAAGCTATAAACACTTTCCAAATCTAGAAACATATTTGACTATAATTTTCCCTTTAATTCCCATCTAACTAAATTATTTTATTTCATTGTACCTTTTACAATCTTAGGTTGAAATGCAAATTTTTAGTTATGAGAAAATTTCAGTACGTTCACTTTCTTCTGATTTAAAAGACTGTTTAATCCTATGACTATGCCTTCAAACGTCTTCTTAACCTTCATAAATCCTGTATATTTGCAGTGTGACTATGGTAAAAATCCTCAATGTTTCTTAATCTTAGTTTCTTCATCAGCCAAATAAAGTCTGTAGGCACAACCTGGTTGTTGGTAGGTAAAATTGAGTTACTTTTGATTCGTAGATCTGTGTCATAATCACTATAGTTAGAGAACTCTGGTGTTACAGTCTACAAGGACTTTAGCTGTAAACTCTCTGCAACTTTGAACTAGTGGTAACTTTGTGCAGTTTGAACTCACCAGCAATTTGCTGGAAAAAGATGGGAAATTCCTCATGTTCCTTTCACTACCTCAGAAAACCTGCGGGAGGCTAGGTATAAGTCAATTCCCACTTGAAGACAATGACCTTGATGGAACAAAACATTGTCTAGGACTGTGTCACCTTCACAATAGTATGTATGTTTACACCATTTTTGTAGCCTATGTGTAGATTCATCTCATTGAGAATCTCCTTCTTTAATGCTTTAGGTATGATAGAATAAGTCCCTCCTGGTTAATGTTCAAAGTTGTTTGTTGTTGGTGTTGTTATGTGCTGTCAAGTCACTTGTGACTCATAGTGACCTTATGCACAACAACTCTAAAAGCTGCTGTATCTTTAGTCAACCTTTTGCCTCTGACACACCTACTGCCTTTACTCCAGACACTGAATCAATCTAACTCATCAATGGCCCTCTTCTCTTTCTCTGTCCTCCACCCTTCCAATCATGATGTCTCTCTCAAAGGACTGGTCCCTCTTTGCAACATGCCCAGAGTATGTCAGACAAAGCCTCCAAGGAGCAGTCTGGTTTCACCCTCTCTAAGACGAAGCTGTTTGTTCTCCTAGCAGTCCATGGTATATTCAATACTCTTCTCCAGCACCAAAGCTCAAAGGCATCAATTCTCCTTCCATCATCCCTAGTCATTGCCTAGCTTCCTTTTGATGTCCGAAGTTAGCACTATTAATTCAACTATCATCACTGCTAATGGAAATTCTGGCTGTACTTCTTCTCCAAAAGTAGTCTTTAATTTTTCCAATATTGTCATCATGGTTATGAGGTGCCATTCAGAGTTGATTATAACTCATAGTGACCCTATGAACAATAGATAGGAACCCTGCCATAACCGGTATCATTACCACACTCTCTGTCTTCTTTAAGCCCATTGTTTCAGTAACGATGGTAATCCATCTTGTTGAAAGATTTTTTTCTTTCTCTGAGCACACATCCTTTCCAGCTTGATGTCTTTTTTCCAATGAATGGCTCCTCCTTACAACATGCCCAAAGTATTCAGGATGAAGATCTTGCCTTTAAGAAACATTCTGGTTTGTACTTTGCCCAAGATAGATTTGTCTGCTCTTCTGACAGTCCCTGAGATATTCAACACTTACACATCAACTGATGTATAAGAAAGAACTGGAAATACCTTGACTTGGATCAGGTACAGTTTTGTCTTAAAACTGGTATTTTTGCTCTTTAGCACTTTAAAGAGGTTTGGCAGAAGATTTGCCTGATGCAGTATGCCTTTGGATGTCTTCACTGATATTATTATAGCTTCTTGTTGTGAACCTTAGTAAAATGACATTCTTAACATCAGTCTTGTGACTGATGTAATTTTGTCCAAGTTTTTCCACTTATCGGGTCAATTGTATTCCTATATTCCATCTGGAAGGGTTCATGTCTTTTATGTTATTGAAAATTTGCTTTAGGAAAGGTGAAAGAGTTTAAGAAAATGGAAGGCTTGTTATAAATATTCAATAAAGTATACTGTATTTTCTCAACATTGAATTATTTCAGATTAACCTTTTAAAAGATGCACAAAGACAGAGATTGTATTATTAATTATTTAAGTCAGTTGTCCATCTATTTTGGGGCTTTAGGAGTCTGATCTCATTAGACCCCTAACTCCTTACCTCATTTATTTTACCAATTCTTTCATTAGGAAGACTGAATTTTCTTTCATTTTAAATGGTGAAGACTGTAAAGTTAAGACTTGTGTCTTGTTTATGACAACTCTCTGGCAATAATATTTAATGTTTATTTTACAACCTAAACAATCTTAAATTAATGAATGACATTTAATGAATGCAGACGATGACTTGCAGTTATTCTCATAAGCCATTTTTTTGTTTTTATTTTATTGGTTTGCATACAATCATTTATATAAGTTGTAGTGCATTCATGTACATTGTATTTCATTTATGTACACTGTGTTTCAGACAATAATTCATATACATTGTATTTTGGGGATTTTTTTAAATTCTTTTTTTAAATAAAATTTTTATTTTTTAGTGGTTTATTTATAAAGTTTGTATATATTGTTATTCACACCAGATTTTTCCCATTTCCTTTGCCCGCCACTCTATCTACCCATCAAGTTGCATGACACTATGATTACCCCCTTGCCCATCTTCACCCCTCTGCTCCTACCCTTCTACCCTTGGGTCTTCATACACATTTTACTAATTATCTTCTTATTTCTACAAAAATGGATCTTATACAGTATTTGTCTTTATGGGACTGAATTAGTTCACTTAGTATAATGCTTTCCAGTCCCTCTCAAGTTAGGTAATGATTTTCAGAATCATTGCTCTTGCATGCTACATAATATTCCATTGTGTGAATATACACTAATTCCTCAATTAATTTCTCATATTTGATTGTGGTTGGACATTTGGGCTGTTTCCATTTTCTTGCAATGGTGAATAACACTGCTATGAACTTTGGTGTACAAATTTCCATTGTGCCTCAAATCTAATTTTCTTGGGGTATATTCTAAGCTTCTGTTGTACATAGGGTTTTCAGAGGTCTGCTATTTCAGAAGTGGATGGCCAATCCTCTTCCTAGTCTGTCTCAATGTGAATGTGCAGATTTAGAAAAGTATTAGACAGACCAGCAAGTTAAAGGTATATCCCTTATAAGGCGCATGGCCATGGGAAAGTCTGCTGTTAGGGACCTCTCCAAAGTGCTGAAGAGCAACGGTACCTCTTTGGAGACTAAGGTGCGTCTGATACAGGCCGTGGTCTCCGCAATCACCTGTTAGGCTTCAGAGAGTTGGACAATGACCAAGGAGGATAGAAGGAGAATTGATGCCTTTGAGCTGTGGTGCTGGAGAAGAGTATTGAGAATACCACGAACTGCTAGGAAAACAAACAGATTTGTCCTGGAAAGGGTTAAACCGGGTGGCTCCTTGGAGGCAAGGATTCTGAGGCTCCGTCTAACATACTTTGGACATGTTGTGAGGAGAGACTGGTCCTTAAGGGGGACATCATGCTTGGGAGGGTGGAGGGACAGTGCAGGAGAGGAAGGCCCTCTATGAGGTGAATTGATTCAGTGACTGGGATAATTGGGATGGGAGTGTCAGAGACAGTGTGATTGGTACAGGACAGAGCGGAGTTTAGGGCTGTTGTACATAGGTTCGCTATGAGTCGCAGGCGACTCGACGGCACATAACAACAACAACATATTCTAAGCAGGGTTAATAGCTGGGTTAAACAGAATTTCCATATTCAGCTCTCTGAGGAAATGCTAAACTGCCTTCCAGGTGTAGTAGTATCATTTTACAATCCCACCCACAATATATGAGTTTCTACCTCTCAGCATTCTCTCCAATATTTATTACTTGCTGTCTGTCCTATTACACTTTGCCACTGCTACTGTTAAACTTATCATTTAAGGAAACTTCATGATACAGTTCTGATTAATCTTTTATTGCTGCTATGAGGAAATGTGTCAGGGTTGTATTCTCCCCGCATACTTATTCAATCTGTATGCTGAGCAAATTACCTGAAAGGCGGGACTCTATGAAGCGGAGTGTAACATCAGGATTGAAGGGAGACTCATCAATAACCTGCATTATGCAGATGATACAACCTTGTTTGCTGAAAGCAAGAAGGGTGTGAAACACTTGTTGCAGAAGATCAAGGAATGCAACCTTCAGTATGGATTGAGTCTCAATGTCAAGAAAACAAAGATTCTTACCACTAGACTGATAGGTAACATCAAGATGGATGGAGAGGAGATTGAAATTGTCAACAGCTTCATTTTGTTTGGATGCACAATTAACACCCTTGTTACTAGCAGTCAGGAAACCAGGAGATGATGCATTGCACTGGGAAAATCTGTAGTTAAGGATCTCTTCAAATTATTGAAGAGCAATAATGCCAGCATGAGGACTAAGGTTCATCTGATTCAGGTCATAGTCTTTCCAATCACTTCCTATGCATCTGAGAACTGGGCAATGAATAAAGATAACAGAAAAAAGAACTGGCACTTTTGAGTTGTGATGTTGGAAAAGAGCACTGAACATACCATGGATAGTTAAGAGAACAAACAAATATGTTTTGGAAAGTGTGCTCTTTGTAGTCAAGAATAATACTTTGGGCATGTTGCAAAGACGGGCTATTTCTTGGAGAGGGACATGTTGCTGGGAAGGGAAGTGGGTTGACAAAGGAGAGGAAGACTCTCAATAGGGTGGATTGATACGATGACTGCTAAAATGGGCTCCTGTGTGTCAGGAAGTATGAGGATGGCACAAGATAGAACAGGATTCAAGTCTTTTGTTTATATAGTCTACGAGTCATACTTGACTCTTTGATACCTAACAACAACAACATGAGTTGAATCCACTTAATGACATTAATTTTGGTTTGGTTGGAAAATTATATGAAATGATAACAAAACTGCTTAAAATAAGAGCTTAGAACTTTTTAAATATCCATGCAAATTCTGATATTCATTGTTTATACAAATATAATATGCTTAAGATACGCATAATATAACTAGGTAAATATGATTTGAGATAATTAGCTTACTACGTTTACTAAATTCATAAATAATCCCTGTCCATGTGCTTCAGAGATGCTATTCCTGAGAAATATGCCAGGTCAGTTCTGACTCCAATTCCAAATGTCACTCTGCTGTCAGAATATGACAGTCACTGGTGTTAGATATTCCTTCCAAGAACAAATTATTTCCAGCAATAAAAGCCCATCTGTTTATCCAATTTGTTGATGTGCTCTGCCTACATTATCATTTGCTCAACTAGCCTTGAAATAATCTCCCTCATATGACAAGGCACTATAGCCCCTGCCATGACACCACTTCTTTATAAAGCTGATGGAAGGAACCAGCTTCTCCAGTGTGGGGAATGAAGCAGCTTTTTATACTGGCAAACAATTTATTCAGCAAATGTAAGATGCCTACTCTTTTAGAAAGTCTGTGTTAAGGACTCTGAATGATGTTTAAGGGGAATAAAGCAGTATTAACCCTTAAAAATACTTTATTTTCTGAAAGTAGATTATGATAAAAATGGTTAAAAATAAAAAAGGATATTTAAAATACGGTAAACATAATTAAAGGTTTGGATTTTTAAAAAGCAGCTTTGTTGTATAACAGCTTTCCTGTTGTATAAAACTTCACAATAAATCATAAGGAATTTATCACATGGGTATTTCATAAATGTTAAATAACTTGAAGCTTTACTTACATGGTACACAATAGTAATATAATGTATGTTTATTATTAAACATGATTTAACATTGAATGGAAATTGAATATTAAATATGATTGAACATTGAAAATCTAACTTTTCTGAAAACTTAGTAAAAACCACAATAATTCAAAAATAGGAAAAAAATTATAGGCTTGTGGATGATTTTTTTAACTTTTGTGTTCTCCAAGTATTTCTGAAATATTCTTTAGTATTCTAAATTATATTGTGTAATAGGAAATTAAAATATTATTATTGACGTGAATCTTAGATTGAATTGTTTCTATGTATTTTCTTTAATCTGTTACTAAAATGTGCAAAACAGAAAGTACAGAAACCAAATGGTTATGGGTGGAAATTTTCTTTTAAAAACTCTTCAAATAAAACAAACAATCACACCCAGTATTTGAAAATGTTTTGGATGTAAGAAAAAAATTTCAAAACTATTGTTCTTTATCTTACACAGTTATGCAGGAGAATAGGCGTTAGTTTTGTTTTGTTGTTGCTGTTGTGTACTATAGAATAAAAACCGGCCCATAGCTGCCCCTCTGACGGGTTTTCAGAGGCTGTTTTCAGAGGCATGGGAGGAGAGACAAATCATATTTCTCCTGTGAAGCAACTGATGACCTCGATCCCCATGCCTTCAAGATTGCAGTACAGCGTCTTGCCACTAGGCCACCAGAGTTCGTATTCTTATTTTACTCTTAAGAAACTGAGAAGAGCGGTTAAATGACTTTTCCCAAAGCAAAGCTTTAGAAAATGTCAGAACTGATCTTTCTATCCCAATTTTATAAGTCTGGGTCCAGGATGTTTTATCTACACCTACTGTCTCTCAGTAAAGAATAACCTCTGACTTTACATATATATATATATATATATATACACACACACCTGCTTTTTTTTCCTTAAAGCCAAGGGGAGGGTGAACAAACAGAAAATCGGTTTTGAGCCATGATGATTTTAAACTCATATGCTTTGTCTTTGAACTAGTTCAATCGTGTGCAAACATTTGCTTTGCTTTTAAAACTCATTTTTCCTGTCTTATTTAAAACAATGCATCTGACTTACAGGTAAAATGGGGGACAAGACAGATGGCTTACCAGACCTTCTTCAATACAGAATATAGTTCTGGAGTTCTAAAAGAAAGCATACAAGAATAGTTCAAACCTTGCTTAAAGGAAGAAACGGAATTAAAGCATGGGATGCAGAGACAGATGGAGCAAAGGACTGTAAACAGCACTGCTGAGCCATTTCTACAGCAGTCTGGTCAGAGTGGGTATGGAGACTGTGACTGTGCCATGTCAATAGATGGCTGACAATGGGAAAGTTGTGATTCTTCATGCCCCCTTTTTCCTTGTGCCTTCCCAGAGATCAGGGTACTGAGCTTCCCCAACACTGCTGTTCACTCAGTGGTTGACACTGTTTCCCCTGCCTGTCCCTACTTGAAGTGAGGTCAAGACCATACTATTTTGTATCTGGAGCTGTGAGTCTGTGTATAATTCTATACTCAGACAGTGTACAGGGAGCTGTTGCCTCAAGCTATGTCAAGGGAAAGTCCCTGTTTGACGTGGCACCACCTGTGTTCTTGCCTGTCACTGGGAGCCCTTGAATATTAACTTTCTGGAACACAGGAGGCCAACATTGGGAGTAGTGTGCCTTCAATGGACTTCATTATCCTTGGGTTTCTCAGATTAGCCATGACCATTTCTTCATGTTAGCTACCTCTGACTGGGTAATCTGATTGGCAAAGACAGTATTCCTAGATAGGCATACTACTCTAGGCTCCTCTAAGGCCAACAGAAATTCTATTTCACAACATTCAAGAGATGGCATTCAACTATGTGTAATTCCAACACAGTGGCAATACGTTTGAGGATTTTTAAGTTTATATTTTATTATAAAAAGATAGCAAAAGATTTGTTTTTGTTGTTGTTGCTATGTGCTGTCAAGTCACCTACGACTCATATAGCTACCCTATGTACAACAGCTCTGAACCCTGCTCTATCCTGAGCCAACTTTATTGTTCCTGACACACCTACCCTCATTACACTAGTCACTGAGTCAATCCATCTCATCAAGCGTCTTCCCCTCCAGTGCTGTCCTTCCACCCTCCCAAGCATTAATTCCCTCTCTAAGGATAGGTGCTTCCTTGAAACATGCCTAAAGTATGTCACACAGAGCTTCAGAATCCTTGCCTCCAGGGAGCAGCCTTGTTTCATTCTTTCCAGGATGAAACTGTTTTTTTTTTCTTTTAGAAGTCTACGGTATGTATATTCATGCAATACTTTTCTCCAGCACCACAACATCAATTCTCCTTCTATAATCCCTAGATGTCTAGCTTTTTAATGCATGATTATGAAGACCATGGCCTGGGTCAGTGCACCTTAGTCTCCAGACTGATATTGTTACTCTTAGTACTCTGGAGATGTTCCTAATAGTAGATTTCCTCAATGTATTTTGTCTTTTGATTGCCTGGCTGCTGGTACCAAGAGTGTTAATTGTGGAGCCAAGTAAACTAAAGCTGTTAATAATCTCAATCTCTTCACTGTATATCATGATGCTGCTAATCAATCCAGAGGTGAGAATCTTTATTTTCTTGATGTTGAGCTTCAATTCATATTGAAGGTATAAAAAGGCTTACACAGAGAATTATTCTTGGATGATGATCAGAGATTAGAAGGGGGGAAGTAGGGAGTAAAAATTAATAAATTGAGGAGATAAGGAAAGGCAATACATAACAAATGATTGATTTTACACTGTAATTAATTATATTACATTAATCAATTATAATTTATATTATTATACAAAATGTATATGAATGATTGAAAAATCAATATGATTTGTAAATTTTTATCCTACACATACATACATACATACATACATACATACATACATACATATATGCATAAATAAATAGTAATAATACATCTAACAAATACCATAGACATATACATCTAATGTATAAAGGAGATGAATTGCATTGGAAAGTACACTGTCAGGGACCTCTTCAAATTACTGAGGAGCAATGATATCAGCTTGAAAACTAAGGTGTGCCTCATTCAGCCATGGTCTTTTCAATAACTTGCTATTCATCTGATAGCTGCACAATGACTAAAGATGACAGAAAAATTGATGCCTTTGAACTGTGATGTTGGAGAAGAGTGCTGAATATCTCATCAACTGTCAAAATAACAAACAACTGTATTTCGAGACAGAGCAGTCAGAGTGCTCTTTGCATTCAAGGATGGTGAAGCTTTGTTTCAATATTTTGGGCATGTTTCTAGGAGAGAGGCTATTTCTGAGAAAAGACAGAGTCAGGGAAAAAAGGAAGACCTTCAATAAGATAGATTGGCACAGCAAGGGGCTCAAGTATTCAGAGATGATGAGGAAGGCATAGAATAGAACACATTTCAGACTGGTTGTCTTGGAGTCACTATGTATTCACTTCGACAACACCTAACAACAACAATGTATACCTGTGTTGATTCCTTGTCTTGTTGATTATTCCACAGCATAAATAAAACATGGTAGCTGATTTCATGAGACTAAGGGAACCTGAAGGCCAAAGAGAATATATAGTCAACAGTTTCTTATAACTAATCTTGTAATAACATACACATGATCTCTTTTTTAACTTTTAAAAAATGGTATTTTATAGTAATTGGTAAAATCTTAAATAGCAAGTTCAGTTTTCCTTGATAATTTTCAGACACATTGTTCAGTGATATTAGTTATATCGATTATAATATGTCTATATTGTCTTTAATTTGTGTTTGTTTTTAATGTTCATGCTTGCTTTTTTTTTCCTTTTATAAGTTAGAAGGAAATCACTCATTTCAGCTCACTATCACCAGAAGATAAGTACTGTATATCTTAAATACTAGAAATGAGTGTGATTAAACATAATCTGAAAAGTGGCTTACTACTACTAATTTTGTTATTTCCTTCCAATGAAAAAAAATGTGGCACCATTTTTGTGTTGAAAGAGCAGAGAGGGAACAAAATGGAAACAACTTTCTTCTTATGCTGAAATTTGAAGTGGAGGTGAAGGAAATATTGCTCAAGAGAGTGCACGGTAAGGACAGCTTTCTCACCCGGTTTACTGCCATCAAATCAATTCTGTGGATGAAATGACCCTCCATCAAGTGTCTAAGGCTGCAAAACTTAATGAGAGTGAATTGTCCATCTTTCTCTTAAGGAGCACCTGGTCGACCTGAAACGCTGGAGCAGCTCACGCTTTTGATCAGAAGCCCAATCACTACAGACTATGCCAGCAAAGCTCCTTTAAGAACAGTAACAGTCATTTGTCAAAATAACAATTATATCTAGACACTGTGCTACACTTTTAAAATACTCCTTTAAACACTTTTAACAAAATCTTTGCAAGTTAGTCAATATTATTTACGTTATCTAGATGAAGAAGGAGAAACTCTTAAAAAAATGGAGCTCTGGTGGCTTAGTGGTAAGGAGTCGTGCCAGGAACTCAAAGAAACATGGTTTGAATCCACTAGGTTGGTCTGGTGGGAGACATATAGACAGTCTTCTCTAGTGAGATTACTTGCCTCTGAAAACCCACTGGAGGGTCATGTGGAAGAAGATTGGCTAGCTTTCTCCCAGGGCATCACTGGTGGATTCAAACCAACAGAGAAGTGCTATCTTGGGGATAACTTACTAGGTTAATTTCCCCTCCACCCCAAAAGAGTAATTTACATATCGTAATATCACTTGTGCACATCATTAGACATGTACATAAAAGGTATTGTGGAAGCAAGTATATTCACAATTGTCTAACTGTGCAGCATGTATGCAGTTATCAGATTCATTGTCCATTTATCCCAACAAGAGCAAAAGTGATAAGTTACAATTGTCTGCATGCTTAGTTCAGAATGCTCTGCTGACTTGGAATGAGGAATCATAAAAAAAACACTGTAAGAATCAGGCAAATAGCAAAAATATAAGAAAAAAATCTGGACTTAGGTTGTTTTATTGATTTTAGCCAAAGCAAGATTTAACTTATGGTTTCTGCTGAACAATATTCAAATACTTCTGGTATGACAATAAATCAATCATTGAGATGCTAATCAAAAGGTTGAAGATTTGAATTCACCAGCTTCTCCATAGGAGAAAAATAAGACCATATCCTCCCATAAAAATTTATAGCCTCTGAAACTCTGTGAGGAGAATTCTACCATGTCCTATTACATGGCTGTGATTCAAAATAGATAACTGCAGTGAGCTTGGTTCTTTAGAAGGATCACAGTAAAATACTTTAGATAAGATTGGGATTGTTGGTTTGCTTTTGTTTTTGTTTTTTCATATAATCACATGAAGAACTGGTGAAATTAGTTTAAGAATGTAAAAGTCATATTTTGTTTGAAAATAATGGTGAATAACAAAAATAACTCTCTTTCCAGAGCTCTGGTGGCCTAGTGGCAAGAAGCTGCACTGCCATCCCAGAGGTAAGCGGTTCAAATCCACCAGATGCTCTGCTGGAGAAGGAGGGGCAATCTCCTCCTGTACCAGTCAGATACAATTTGACGGTACACACACAAAAGATAATAAAAAAATAACTCTCTTTCATATGCAATGTGATATGGCTTCAACGCCACAGTGAACCAAGACAGAAAAGAATCTGGAAAATAAAATGAGACTCAGGAGTAAAAGGGAATGCTGGTGTTCTAGTGGTGAGGAGTGGTATTGTCAGGTGGTCCAAAACCATCAGCTGCTTTGTGGGGGAAAAAATGCACACTCTCCTTCAAACAATGCACAGCCTCAGAAACCTGAGCTGGAAGGTCCACTATGAGACAGTACATAGCAACAGCAAGTAGGAACATTAGAAGGCGCAAATATAGAACTAATCCAAACTCTTGCAAAATGGCAGACAAGGATAGATACACAATCATATATTTACGGTATCCCTACAGGAGACTAGTGAATAATAAGAGAAATTTTATTCTGCGTTAATAAGGTGAAAAGGACACGAGGATCAGGAATCAGTAATATTCACTATATAGGCAGGTAGTTTCAGAAAGTTTGAAAAGGCTGCAATAGAAGATCCAAGAGCCTGGTTGCATGCAATTGCCCATCCCTTGGAGGAAAGTCATTTTACAAAGAAATGGAAAAGTAGGTGCTACCAAGGAAAAAGTGGGCAAAAATCTGCATACTAAAGCTGAACTGGAGTGATAGTTATTAGGCTGAATTTAGTTAATCCAATTAGTTATGGAGCCAGATGTCAGAGAGTATAAAATTATTATTTTTAAGAAGGGAGGTACATTGGGTTAAGTATATCTTGCCTATGGTCAGAAATATTGTTGAAGAGATGAAAGGAAATATTAGAGAATCTGAATGAGCACTGAAACAGATTTTGAAATATAACCCTTTAAACCTCACTGTAGATAAATAGCCCTCATCACAGACAAATGTAATCAGTATACGTGGAGTATAGGGCTAGAGGATTAGTGTTTAACGAACAAGAAGAATTTACTTTGTGATTCTAATGTACATCCAGATTTAAAACCAGTAGATCAGTTGCAGGGAGCTAAGCAGTATGAAAAAGATATGAAATATCTGACATTTGAAAGCAGTTTTATTGTGCCTATTCTGTTAAGTATAATAATTACAAAAATATTAATCTAGTCATAAGATAGAGTTGGAAGGAAATAAAATGGTGATAGAGTAAGAACAACTGAGACAATCTTGGTGAGTAAACATACATGTAAAAAGTAAGAATTACTTGTTAAAAGAAGGCTTTGGATTATAATAACAACAAATATGTTAGATCAGTTTGGCAGACCAATTTTTCCAATGTTCCTAATGGAAACAATTGTTGTTGTTTTTGTTGTTGTTGTTATGTGCTGTCAAGTTGCTTGCGACTCATAGTGACCCTATGTACAACAGTCCTAAACTCTGCTCTGTCCTGTGCCGATCGCACTGTTTCTGATACACCCATGCCGATTATCCCAATCACTGAATCAATCAACCTCTTAGAAGGTTTCCCCTCCTGCACTGTGCCTAAACTCTATCAAGCATGATACCCCTCTCTAAGGACTGGTCCCTTCTTACAACATGTCTAAAGTATGTTAGACAGAGCCTCAGAATCCTTGCCTCCAAGGAACCACACCCAGTTTAACCCTTTCCAGGATGAATCTATTTGCTTTCCCAGCAGTCCATGGTACCCTCAATACTCTTCTCCAGCACCGCAGCTCAAAGGCCTCAATTCTCCTTCTATCCTCCTTAGTCACTGTCCAACTCTCTGATGCACAAGTAATTGCAAAGACCATGGCCTGTATC
>NW_006399760.1:3294617-3321868 GCF_000299155.1 Elephantulus edwardii | reverse complement strand
GTACACCCTTCCCAATTTTGAACCAGGCAGTGTTGTCCTGCTCTGTTCTGACGACTGCCTCTTGCTCCAAGTATAGGTTTCTCTTTAGCACGATACATAGGGTTTTTGGAGGCCTATTATTTTAGATGTGGATGACCAATCATTCTTCCTAGTCTGTCTTCTTTGGATCCAAACTTTAGAACACTATTTAGCAGTTAAACATTTTACCAAAAGGAGCAGATAAAAGACACTCCCTCTTTACAGAAGTAGTCAATGGATTCAGGGTCAGTCCTGTTAGATAGAAAAAGAGTTGAGGGCAAGAGAGAGAGGGGGGAAAAAGAAAAAAAGAAGAAGAAACTGGTCCCAAGAAATGAACAAGCCTTTCTTGTATAGTCTGAGTGGTGAAGGACAAGATGACACTGGCAGTCAAGGAAAGTTTCTTTTTTTAGGGTTTTTAGGGAGACCTATGGATGATGGCATTTTTCTCATAATTTAGGCTGTTATTTAACTTGAGTTTGGGCTTTGGTTATCAGGTCCAGTGTCTTAACAGGGCCTATTGTCTGGTCTGTTTCTGCCTGGCTGTTTTAGATGTTACCATGCTTCTCAGGGAGTGGTCAGTCCTGTGGACAACTGGGACATTCTTTCTCCAAATCTCTTTCTTTTTTGCCAGGTGTGTCTTGTTCTTTCCTTTTCCCTGATCCCTCAGCATCCATTTCACTTCTGTCTACCCTGTCCAGCACCTCCCTTCACCTCGACCCCCCCCCAACCCTTGTTGTGATCGTTCAGGCCTCAAATTAGGTTTATGATGCCTCATGCCTTGTGCAGCTGCTGGTTTCTCACATTGCTGCAAGTCTCTCTTGAGTTCAAAAGACTCAAATTCCAAATTCCATGTACAAGTTTAGGGAAGCATTTCTGTCTGAATCAGTACTGGGGAAAAATCCTTGACCCTGAGCTTCTGCTCCAGGATTGTTATCTTGTGACTTAGTGTTTCTCCTGTTCTCTTTGCTACACACTGCTGGAGGGCAATATCTCCTTTAGATCTGATATGGTGGCATTGTTTACTTGGCCAAAGGTTTGCAGGCTCTTCTCTTGCTTTGAATCCCTGACTGTCAATAAAGCCCATGTAATTCTGAGAGGATGGGCATTACTTGATTTGTGATGGCAAAGGTGATTCCAGACTCTTCCCTTATGCTAAGCTCAGAGGTTCCTGATGCTAATTTTGTTGAATGAGTCTCCCCTTGCTTTGAAAATACACGCTTAATCAAAACACATATATGTATCCATGGAAATTAAAAAAACGCCAAACTTTAAAATTTACAATTCCATTTAAAATATTAAAATATCCAAGGAAAACATGAAAAAAATCAAAGCTGCAGGCTGTATATTACCAGAAATCAAGACATGTTACATAGAATAATGAAGACGCTATAATATTGTTACATCTAACATAATACTAGATCAAAGAAACAAATAAAAGCCTAAAAACAGTGCAATTCACATTTGTTTTGTAATAGCAGTGATATTGAAATGCAAAATTAAAGATTTTTTTTTAAATGAATGACACTGGGACTATAAGATTTCCAGTGAGGGGAGGAGTAAGCCTTTATCGCTCTCTTATACTACAGATAAAATTCAATGCCAGGTGAACTTTAATTTTAAATATAATGATAGAACAATAAAGTATTTAGACAGAAAATGTACCTTTTTTTCCATAGAAAAGGTAAAATTTTCTTAAGTAGAACACAAACAATACTAAGTTTATTAGAAAATTTTGATGAAGTCAACTTTTTTAAAAGAGCTTATATTCTAGACCCTTGATAATATAACAATGATCATGCAAGCCACAGAGTGAGATTTAGTCTTTGCAATCCTTAAATCCTACAAAGAGCTCATGATCTGAACATATAAAGAACTTTTTACTAATCTACTGAAATAATATAATTTCAATAGACAAATGATCAAACTTTAACTGAAGTATTTTCAAAGATATATTCAAATGACCATCAATACTCAACCTTAGATGTCTGAAAATTGTAAATTAAACTAGATTGCAGAATCTTTATGTTCTTAACAAAACTACTGGTTAACACCCCCCCCGACTATTGACTGTTGCTGAAGATTTAGAAGGACTAATACCCCCATAAACTGCTGAAGGTGATGCAAATATCTTTTAAAACTATTTAATATCTACTAAAGCAACTCAAAGGTATAATTAATGCCCTACCCTCTCTACACCTAAGTAACTCACCAGTAACTCAAATATATATTCATGAAGACAACTAAAACAATGTTAATAATAGATCTTATTATAACTGTTTCTTGCCAACCACTAAGACCATTAATAGATTACTTATAATATATGCATACAATGGAAAAAATTAGCTACAAATATTGTGTGTCAACGTGGCAATGATTCTCAAGTGGCATAGTGACAAGAAGCTGTGCTTCAATCTCAAAGGCATGTAGTTCGAGGCTACCAGCTGCTTCACAGGAGAAGGATGGACAGTCTCCTCCCGTGTGATTAACTGACTCTGAAAATCCCCTGGAGGGTCAGCTTTGTGTTGGTTCTGACATGATGGTACATAACAACAACAATACATGATCTTAACACATTTGTTCAAGCTACACTGATGACATGGGCAAAAAAAATAAGACCCCATGAATTGAAAGATACAGATTGAGGTGTTTCAAAGAGCAGATGCAGCCCTAGATGTGGTCACTAGCCTATACAAAGAAATTTGGAAGAAAAACTATGTATTCAACCTACTGAAGAGTTTCAGGTTTCATTTTTTCCTCCTTCTAAAAATGGAAATCTGACATAGCGTGGAAAGATCAAGCAGTATCACACACAGCAGCAGCAAGCACATGAAGATAAAACTCTACTCCATGGAGAAAGATTGGCAGTCTCCTCACACGTGATCTACAGTTTCTGAAAAACTCCAAGAAGATCAGCCATAAACTTGTTCCAACTTGATCACACATAACAATAACACACACACACACACACACACACACACACACACACACAGACACACAGCACACACACACACACACACACACACACACACACACGCGTGCGCACACACATAGGGCCAGTTGGCAGTACCATGTTAGATGGAGAAAGAGATTGAGGTTGTTAATGATGACAGTTTGCTTGGCTCCACAGTCAACAGTCTTAGTACCAGCAGTCAGGAAATCAAAAGACAAATTTCATTGGGAAAAATCTGCTGTCAGAGACCTCTCCAGAGTATTGAAAAGCAACAATTAGTTTAGAGATTAAGGTGCACCTAATCCAAGCCATGGTCTTTGCAATTACTTGCTATATATCAGAGAGACAGACAATGACTAAGGATGACAGAAGAAGAATCAATGCCTTCAAATTGTGGTGCTGGAGAAGAGTTTTGAACATACCATGGACTGCTAAGAAAACAAATTGGTCAGTCTTGGAGAGGGTGAAACCAAGTTTCTCCTTGGAGGCTAGGATTTTGAAGTTCTATATCACATACTTTGAACACATGGCCAGGAGAGACCAGTCCTCGAAAAAGGACATCATGCATGGAAGGGTGGAGGGACAGCACAGGAGAGGAAGACCTTGGATGAGATATAAAATGGACTTGTTTTGATTAACAGATGCAGTCTTGGATGCACTGGGAGTCTATGCCAGGAAATTTGTAGGAAAACGGTCTGACCAATGGTTTGGAAGAGGTCCGTTGTTTGTTCCCAATCCCAAGAAAGGTGATCCAAATGAATGTGGAAATTATTGAACAATATTGCTAATATCACATGCAAGCAAAATACTGCTGAAGATCATTCAAAAACAGCTTGAACTGTACATAAATAAGGAACTGCCAGAAGTTCAAGAAGTATTTAGAAGAGGCCATGAGTCCAGAAATATAATTTCTGATGTCAGATGGATCCTGACTGAAAGTAAAGAATACCAGAAGAGTATCTATATGTGCTTATATGACTATGCAGAGGCATTTGACTGTGTGGATCATGACACTGAGAAGAATGGGAATTTCAGAGCACTTGATTGTGCTTATATGGAACCTGGACTTGAACCAGGAGGCTGTTGTGCAGACAGATAAGGGAAGAACTGCAAGGTTTGAAATCGGGAAGAGAGTGTGCCAGAGTTGTATTCTCTCTCCATACTTATTCAATCTATATGTTTGTCAAATTATGCAAGAAGCTGGACTCTTTGAAGAGGAGTGTGGCATCAAGGTTGGAGGGAGACTCATCAATAACCTGCAATATGCAGTTGACACAATCTTGCTTGCTGAATGTGAGGAGGACTTGAAGCACTTGTTGCAGAAGATCAAGGAATGCAGCCTTCAGTGTGGCCTGGATCTCAATGTCAGGAAAACAAAGATTCTTATTAGACTGATAGGTAGCATCATGATGGTTGGAGAGGATAGTGAAACTGTCAACAATTTCATCTGTCTTGGATCCACAATTAACACTATTGGTATCAGCAGTCAGGAAATAAAGAGATACAGTGTACTGAGAAAATCTGCAATTAGAGATCTTTCCAAATTAGTGAGGGATAATGGTGTCAGTTTGAAGACTAATTGCACCTGATTCAGGCTATGAATTCTGATTACCAGCTATGCATCTGAGAGCTGGACAATGAATAAGGATGAGAGAAAAGTAAATGATGCTTTTGAGCTGTGGTTTTGTAAAAAAGCACTGAACATCCCATGAACGGCCAAGAGAATAAACATATGTGTCTTGGAGAAAGAGCAGTTCGAGTGAGACTTTGCCTCACGTATTTTGGACATGTTGCTAGGAGGTACTATTCCTAGGAGAAGGGCATGATTCTGGGATGGGTGGAGGTTGAGCAAACGAGAGGAAGACCCTGAACCAAGTAGATTGACACAGGGACTCTTACAATGGGCTCTTAAGTGTCATTAAGTGTGAGGATGACGCAGGATGGAACAGGGTTCAGATCTTTTGTCCATAGGATCACAATGAGTCATGCTCAACTTGACAGCTCCACACATACACACGCGCGCGTGTGTGTGTGTGTGTGTGTGTGTAACTCCAGTGGCTTATTGGTAAGAAGTTGTGCTGTCAATCCAAAGACATCCAGTTCAAATCCATCAGTTGTTTTGCAGGTGAAAGATAAGCATTTATCTTCCATGCAATTTACTACCTCTGAAAACCCACTGGAAGGCCAGCTATGAGTTGATTCTAACTGACGGGTATACAAAAACAGTATGTGCGCGCGAGCGTGTGTGTGTGTGTGTGTGTGTGTGGTTTTTATGTACTATTGAGACAATCTCAATGCATAGTGATCCTGTGAACAATAGCTCTGAACCCTGCCTTATTCTGAGCCAATCTTACCATCTCTGACACACCTAAACCCATTTCCACAGACACAACGTCAATCCATTCCATCCAGTGTCTTACTTCCCTGGGCTGACCTTCTACCCTTGAAAGCATGATGTCCTTCTCCAAGGACTGGTCCATCCTAGCATTATGCCCAATGTATGTAAAACAGTTACATACACAATCCTTACCTCAGAGGAGCAAACAGGTTTCCCACTCCTCAGGATAAACTTGTTTGTTCTCTTCTCAGTCCAGGATATGTTTAATACTCTTCTTCAGCACCAGAATGCAAAGGCATCAATTATTCTTCTGTCACCTTAGTCATTTTCTAGCTCTTTGAGGTCATTACCTGGATCAGGCACATTTTAGTCTTTTTGTCTTTTAAAAAATATTTTTATTGATTTTCATATAATAATTCCTTTACATTATGTTTCATTCATGTACATTGTGTTTTATACAGTATTTCATTTACATTATGTTTCATATAATCCTTCATATACATTCTATTTTACATTAGTTTTTAAACATTTAATTTTTTTTAATTTTTCTACTAGTTTATTTACAAAATTCAGATACAAATTTGAACAAATTCTTTCAATTTCCTTCACTGCCCCATCAAATTTTACAACCCAATGATTAATTTCTCCTTCCCCTTGCACATCCACATCCCTCTGCTTCCAGCCTCTCCCACCCCTTCTGGATCCTTATACTCATTCTACAATAACTGTTTTATACAATATTTATCCTTATTTGCTGAGTTAGTTCACTCAGAATAATGCTCTACAGTCCCTCCCAAGTTAGGTAATAATTTAGAAAGTTGTTGCTCCTGCATGCTGCATAGTAATCCATTGTCTGAATGTACCATAGTTTCTCAATTCATTCGTTTGTGGTTGGACATGTTCTTGAAATGGTGTATAATGTTGCTATGAACATTGACTCTCCCTCAAAAAGCTGAACATTGAAATTCCATATGACCCAGCTATTTCACTACTTGAAATATACCCTGAGAATATGAGAACTAAGGCACAAACTGAGATTTGTACACACTTTAGTCTTTAGGCTGTTATTGTTGCTCTTTAGCACTCTGGAGAGGTCCTGACAGCATACTTTCCTAAAACAACTAATCTTTTGATTTCATGACTGCTGGTGCTGAGAATAATCATTGTGGATCTGAGCAAGATGAAATTGTTAACAAGCTCAATCTTTTCTCCATCTATCATGCTATCATTTGGCTCAGTAGTGAGTATCCTGGTTTTCTTGATGATGAGATGCAATCCATACCGAAGACTGCAATCTTTGACTCTGCAGCAAATGCTTCAAGTTCTCGGCTGTGCCAAGTAAGGTCGTGTCATCTGTATAATGCAGGCTGTCGATGAGTTTTCTCCAATCTTGATGCCACATTCTTTCTTATAAATTCCAGCCTTTAGAAGAACTTGTTCAGCATAAAAATAAAAAGAATCAAGAAAGGATAAATCACTGATGAATTCCTTTCTCGATTTTGAACCATGTAATGTTCCCCTGCTCTGTTCAGAAAGCAGCTTTCCTGGTCTCTAGGTATAGTTTTCACATGAGCACGATCAAGTGTTCTGGGATTATCATTTTTCTCAATGTTAACTACAATCTGTTGGGTGTTACACTCACAATTCATTGAGAGTGTAAAGGTGTGTGTGCCTGTTGTTGTTGTTATGTGCCATCGAGTTGCTTGCAACTCATAGTGACCTTATGTACAAGAGCTCTAAATGTTGCTCTATCCTGTGCCAACCTAGCCATCTCAAACACACTCATTCCCACCACTCCAGTCACAGACTTGATCCATCTCATAGAAGGTCTTCCTCTCCTTCGCTGCCCCTCTACTCTGTCAAATACGATGTCCCTCTCCAAGGGGACCAGTCCTTCCTTGCAATATGTCCGAAGTGTGTCAGATGAAGCTTCAGAATCCTTGACTCCAAGGAGCATTCTGGCTTCACCCTCTCCAGGACAAATCTGTTTGTTCTCATAGCAGTTCATGGTATGTTCAACACTCTTCTCTATCACCACAGCTCAAAGGCATCAATTCTCTTTCTATCATCCCTATTCACTGTCCAACTCTCCAATGCATAGCACATAATTGCGAAGACTATAGTCCAGATCAGGCGCACTGTAGTCTCCAGCCTAATGTCGTTGCTCTTCGGTACTTTTGAGAGGTCCCTCACAGCTGACTTTCCCAATACAATTCGTCTCTTGATTTCCTTGCTGCTGTTACCAAGAGTGTTGACTGTGGAGCCAAGTAAACTAAAACTTAACTATTTCAATCTCTTTACCCTCTATACTGATGCTGCTAATTGGCCCAGTGGTGAGAATCTTTGTTTTCTTGTGTAAATATATACATATGTTGCTGTTGTTTTGTATAGTCAAGTTTCCTGTGATTCATAAAGATCCCATATAAAATAGCTCTGAAGCCTGCCTGGTCCTAAACCAGTTTCACTGACTCTGACACACCTACCCCCATAGCTCCACATACTGTATCAATCCCTCTCATCCAGATGTCTGCCTTTCCTGCACTGTCCGTCCACCGTTCTGAGCATGATGTCATTCTCCAAGGATCAGTCACTGCTGGTCAAGTGTCTAAAGTATGTGAGATGGAGCTTTGAAATCCTAGCCACAAGGAGAAACTTGGTTTCAACCATTCCAAGACAGACTTATTCATTTTCTTGGCAGTCCATAGTACGTTCAAGACTCTTCTCCAGCACCACAACTCAAAGGCATTGATTCTTCTTCTGTTATCCTTAGTCATTTTCTAGCTCTCTAATGCATAGCAAGTAATTGCAAAGACTATGGCCTAGATCAGGCACACCTTAGTCTCTAGACTGACATCCTTGCTTTTTAGTATTCTAGAGAGGTCCCTAACAACAATTTTACCTAATGCAAACCATCTTTCATTTACTGACTGCTGGTGCCAAGACTGTTGATTGTGAAGCCAAGAAAACTATAACTGTTAACAATGTCTTCTCCATCTATCTTGGTGTTGCCAATTGGCCTAGTAACTTTTTCTTCTTGATGTTGGGCTTCAATTCATATTGAAGACTACAGTCCTTGACCTTCTGCATTTATGTGTGTGTGTGTGTGTGTGTAAATATATACATATTTGCATAAATATGTTCATACACACACGCATGTATATGTTTATGTTGTTATTAAGCAACATCGAGTCATAGATGACTCATAGAGATCCTGTGAACAAAAGTCCTGAACACTCATAACTTTCATTATTTCTCAAAGTTCGTAGAGTTTTCAGAGGTAAGCTATTTCTGAAGTGGATGTCTCTCCTACTTCCAAGCCTCTTTTAATTTGAGAGCTCCATCAAACACTGTTCACCATGGAAAACCATTATTGCATTTGACACATTAATGACACAGTGTTTACCATCACAGCAACCATGAGTTACCCCTGTACAGCAAATTGACAGACCAGTGCTATACTACTTAGAAGAATGTTTGACTGAAAACAATTAACACCAATGCCTTTTTTAAAACATGAGGTCAAATCCAAACAGCTCTCACCTAACTGTGAACTACAGACCACACTAACGCCTCAACCAAAATAGAAAACATACCTTTATAGAATCCAACTGCTCCACTCATCTTCCTGAACTTTAAAACATCCCCACTAATTTTATACACATACAAAGAATATATTGTGTTATTATCTTTATGTAAGTTTGAAAACCAGGCAAAATGAAACTATCATCTTAAAATTCAAAATAGTGGTTTCATTTGAGATGCAACAGATTTGAGAATGAGTATGAAAGGGTCTTCAAGATGGATGCTATGTCTTCATTTTAATGATGTTTATATAGTGTGTTTACTTTAAAATAATTAACAAATTTGTATTTATTGAGGTCACTCATAGTTGCTGTGAAACTGAACACTGTGACACTGATGAGTGAAATGTGAGAATGATTACCCATGGTGGACAGTGTTTGGTGGAGCTCCCCGATTAAAACAAGCTCTGAAGCAGGAGTGGCATCCACTTCCATAATAGCTTTCCTTTGAAAACCCTATGAAGCTCGAGAAAGGACGAAAGTTATATAGGTGTCCAGGACTTCCTTTCATGGGGTCGCTATGAGTCGCCTGTGACTTGACGACACTTAACAACAACATGTTATAATTCAGTACTTTATTAAGGGATAAATATTTTTATAAAAGTGAAAAAGAAGAGATTGGAGATATGATGTGTCACTTTTCTTCTTGCTTTTGTTATTTGGAATATGAATATGATGGTGGGAGCATTAGCAGCTTTATTAAGACAGCAGGCAATGAAACACTATTCTCAGAATGGCAATCGGTAATAAAGAAGAACCTGGGTCTTAGGTAGCATTAACTGTTGTGTCAATACTCTGCAGACAACGTCTCTTACATGGGAAATGCATTTTGTCTCTTTTCATAAAAAGTGTAAGAAGTCACCATTTTGTTTTCATATGTGGTATTGATATGAGAAAATTAGTGGTCATATTTTTGCACAGATTTATTGAGTACTCCAGCTTTTATTTTCTATAGAAAAGAACATATAATAGCATTTTAAAAGTTAACCATTTTGAAGATGCATTTTACTACTACTCTGATCATTTCGAGTTAGAACTCCCCAAACAGATTAATGGATAAGATGTAAATTTAATTATTTCCCCATGTGCATTAGCAAATTTGATAAAACATGTTTTATTTGCTGGGCCATTTTACACCACCTCAGTGAGGAGACTTTTCCTCATCAGCATTCTTTGCTGAGAAGAATGATGGCTTCTTTGCTGAAGTTAAGGTAATTTCACAGCTCAGCTTAAGTGAACACCTCTTAGCACATTAATGAATAATATTTGTGCATTAGCAAACATGCTCTAGAGACAAAAATCAAATCAAATGGGCTTGGATGTTCATAAATTCTGACACTTCTAAGCTCTCAGTACTGCTTTATAATGAATTGTACAGATTACGTGTATTCCAACAGAATACTGAAGGCTCTACTGGGCTTGAAGACAGTGAAATTCAGTTAAGGATCAGACAGCAACAATAATTAATAATTTTCACAAATCTTTGAGAAGTCTAATTAAAATGTGATTTTCTAATTTTCAGCAGCGTATATTTAGTGCTGCTTTAAACCAACTAACCTTTGGCAATAAGTTCTCTATGTACTCTGGTATGTGTGCATGTGTTTGAGCATATCCCATTATACTGAAAACCAATTATCCCTCCTCCCAACCATGTGTGCCTTTTTAGCTCATCCACACATAGTTGAATAGTCCATGCACAGAGGTCACTTTGAAACGAAATGGATATTAAATTGAGTAGTTTCCAGTGGTTATTCCTTCTAAAGAAGTAACAGATGAAGTTAAAGTGAGAAAAAAAGAAAAAGAAAAGAAACGCCCCAATAACTGAACATAGATCTTCATGCTTTGGTGGCCTTTATTTGTGTAAATTTTCCTTCCCATTAAAGTGAATCTTATCTTTCCAATACTTCTGTCAATACATTTTCTTACTTTTGTCCTAACTTCTTCCCTTAACATTCTCACTTCTTGCTTGAGTTGTTTGTATTAGCCATACACTTTTTCACACTTGTCATTGCATTTGAAAAACAATCTGGCTTAATTCCCTACCACTTGCTGAAACTAAACTCACTAAGATCTTCCATAACCTCCTTGTTACTAAGCAACTTAGACACTTGTCAGTCTGTTTTTCCTTGAGTTAGAATCATTTAATAAAATGAATGTTCATTTTGGTACATACAACCTTTATACTTTGGATTTCTTAATATTTTTAATCATCATTTTAGGGGACACATTTTTCCTAGATCTTTTTCTGTTCTTTCTGAATGTGTGTTCTTTCTCCCTTTAACATTTTATTGTTCAACGTTTTGCACTAAACAGTTTTATATTCACAATACACACTCCTGGAAAGAGCCCATTTACTTCTAAGGTGTAGTGCCATGCATTTATGGTTTAAATGGCTTTCCTAGCCATCAGCTTTGATTTTCACCACATGACTGGGTGTGAACATAAAATAAAGTGTGTATGGATTAATCTTTATGGGATTCGTCGATATTTCCTATCCCACCAAGTTTAAATTGAACAAGTTTAGCAGCAAGAAGCTAATGTACAGAGAATGTACAAAAAACTAATTACAGAGAACGTAATGTTCATCCTTCAGGGCCAGAGATTCTTGAACCACTCAGATGAGTGACCACAGGAAACCAGAAACAGTTTGAGTGATAAATCAGAGAACATAAGAGACAAAGCTAACTTAGAACTACTGTCTCATGAAGCCAGATTCAGAAGCCTTCACCTAAGCTTGCTGGAGGACTGAAGGGAGACATTATAATTGGTAAGACTAAAATGGATCTTAGCTGAAAGCACAGAATACCAGAAGAATGTCTATCTGTGTTTCATTGATTATGCAAAGGCATTTGACTGCATGGATCATAACAAACTGTGGCTTACTCTGAGAAGAATGGAATCCCAGAACATTTAATCATGCTAATACGAAACCTATACTAAGACCAAGAGGCAATCATCAGAACAGAGCAGGACAACACTGAATGGTTCAAAATTGGGAAGGGTGTGCGCCAGGGATGTGTCCTCTATCTCCATACCTTTTCAACCTGTATGCAGAGCAAATTATCCAAGAGGCTGGGCTCTATGAGGAGATGCATGGCGCTAGGATTGGTGGAAGATCTATTAACAACCTGCGTTATGCAGATGACACAACCTTGCTCGCTAAAACTGAGGAGGACCTCATGCACTTACTGCAGAGGGTCGAGGACTGCAGCCTTCAGTAGGGACTGAGACTCAATGTCAAGAAGACAAAGATTCTCACCACTGGATCAATTGGTAGCATCAGGATGGATGGCGAAGAGATTGAGGTTGTCCACAGCTTCAGTTTGCTCGGCTCCACAGTCAACACTCTTGGCACCAGCAGCCAGGAAATAAAAAAACGTATTGCGATGGGAAAGTCTGCTGTTAGGGACCTCTTTAAAGTACTCAAGAGCAACGGTGTCTTTTTGGAGACGAAGGTGCGCCTGATACAGGCCATGGTTTTTGCACTCACTTGTTATGCATCAGAGAGCTGGACAATGACTAGGGAGGACAGAAGGAGAATTGACGCCTTTGATTTGTGGTGCTGGAGAAGAGTATTGAATGTCTCATGGACTGCCAAGAAAACAAACAGATTCATCCTAGAGAGGGTTAAACCAACCAGGCTACTCCTTGGAGGCAAAGATCCTGGGGCTTCGTCTGACATACTTTGGACATGTTGCAAGGAGAGACAGGTCTTTGGAGAGGGACATCATGCTTGGTAGAGTAGAGGGACAGCGCAGGAGGGGAAGACCCTCTATGAGGTAGATTGATTCAGTGACTGGGGTAATCGGGATGGGTGTGTCAGAGGCAATGAGATTGGCACAGGATAGAGCAGGGTTTAGGGCTGTTGTACATAGGGTCGCTATGAGTCGCAAATGACTGGACTGCACATAACAACAACAACCACAACAACAACAAAATAACTTTGTAGCATTAACCTAATAAGCCATAAAACTGAAGATCAGAGGACCTCTGAACACTCTGGAGAAGCTGTCCTGACTAAGAAATTATATTCTCTCGCCAACTTGAATCTTCTTGCCAATTGTAATCTGGTTAACTCTTCAGTAAATCATATACTCATGTTTTGTTTCTGTGAGAACTGTGTGGCCATTGCAATTGATTTTGGACCTAGCAGTAGAGCAGTGATTTTGTGGTGGAATTAGTGTAAATAGGTACAGGAGTATGCAGGCCATACCTGATCTTATTAGTTTTGTATTATGGATATTTTAAATAGAGACAATTCTTCCTTATAGAATTAATAGCGTTCAGATGCAGCCCTCTCCACTCTGCCTACAAACTTTATACATAAGCATTCACCTAACTTCATGACACTAGCTCTTTGTTTAAACTTCCCACTTAGTACTCCTTTCTTTACTCCACAATAAGATATGTAACTCCTGCTATGCTGGAAATTTTATCACATCCAGAAGTATCATAGAAGAAAGCTCTGGTGGTCTACTTCTGAAATATTTGTTACTAAAGCTCTAAATCATGATAGATGTAGAAAAGATTGAGACTGTTAATGACTTCAGTTTATTTGGATCCACAATCAATACACTTGTGACCAGTCAGGAGATCAGGAGACATAAGTATTAGAAAAATCAGCAGCCATGGACCTCTCCAAATTATTGAGGAGCAATGATATCAGTTTGAGGACTAACATGCTATTGATTCAGACCATGATCTTTTCAGTCACTTTCTACATATCTGAGTGCTGCATAATGAATACAATTGACAGAAGAATTGATGCCCTTGAACTGTGGTGTTGGAGAAAAGTGCTGAAGCTCCCATGACTGCCAAAAATCTGTGCTTGGAGAAAGCACAGCCAGGTGCTCCTTGGAGACAAAGATGATAAAGCTTTGTCTCACATACTTTGGGCATGTTGCTAGACAAGGTTATTCCTTGGAAATAGACATCATAGTTGGAAAGGAAGAGGCAAAGTGAAGGAGAGGAATTCCGTCAACCAGGTAGATTGACACAGTGACCATAGCAATGGGCTTGAGTGTGTCAGAGATTATAAGGATGACACAGACAAGAAAGGATTCATATCTGTTGTTCATAGGATTGCTATGAGTCATACCAGACTTGATAGTAACAGCAACAAATATTCTAAAAATTACAGTTTTACTCTAACAATATAGCCTCCTTGATTTGGAATCAACTTGATGACAACTTTTAGAGACATCTGTTAGCTAGAGAATGTGTTTTGCCTTGAACGCTTTCAAACAGTTAAAATGTTAAAATACTAAAAATGAGAGAAATTAAAATATTTATAATCTTCATTTTAGTGCATTCCATGTTAATTTATTTGATTTGATTAACAGTCAAGTCAGTTGAAGTCTGAGACCCTCTTTTTTGAAGCAGTTAGAACCTGGGAGATAGGTCTCTTGATGTGTTTACAGTTAGGGGCTGGGAGCCTATTGTTTGAAGCAGTTGAAATCTGGAAGAGAGATCTTTTTTTATGTGATTAACAGTCAGTGAACTGCTGGGAGTCTCTTGCTTAAACCAAGAGTGAGTCTTTTTGACTTGATTAACAGTCATTCATGGACTCGGTCCTCTTGTTTTAGAAAATTAATTAGCTCAGCCTCCATGCATTGTTGTTGATGATGTTGTAGTTGTTGATTGCCTTTGAGTTGAGCATGACTCATAGCAACCCTATGGACAAAAGACCTGAAGCCTTTCTATAACTATCCTCATTTTTCAAAGTTCATAGATCAATAAGGCATAGGTGTCTTGAATTTCTGTATCCCTAAGCTTGGCACGATACCACACACACAGTGGATGTACAGTAACAGATTTTTTTTTTAAATAAATGAATAGACGATGCCACAATGTCCTCTTCTAAAATCTTATTTTTGACACACAATCCACAGCTCCATCTACTGGGCATATCCTCAAAGTGTAGAAACAATGTTCATGGAGTTTAATAGGCAGTGTTGTGAATTGTCCTCACTGAATCAATTTTAAAAGGCTTTCTCAGAACGATATCACTCACTGTAGAAACTCTTAAAAATGAAGATATATGCCAGGCAGTTAAACAGCTCAGAAGCCTTTAAAAATTAAGTTTTAGTAGGAGTCAGTAATTATTTAAAACTCTTCAAAATGTGGGCCATAGACCAATTTAGTAAGTCAGGATTTTAAGACTTAATTGGGCTTAAGCAATAGAGCAAAGTCTTAGGCCCTGTTCCAACAGCTGTTAGCTGATGAAGGTGTCATATGGATATCATTTGCATTGTTAAAATGGTGTCTCTTATATCACCAAATGGTATCCAATTTACGACTTCCTGACACTTTTGTTTTAAATTGTTTTCCCCACAGGAAACAATATACTATCAAAATAAATGCTCTGATTTCTACATCCAAACTGCTAACCAGGAAAAAAATGTAGATTTACAAAGAAGGTCTAAATAAGTGTTTCTTAATTAGTTACCTGCTTTGTGTGATTTAGCTGTTAAGCTTTCCTTTTCCTTGAGAAAAATATGTTCTCTGATATCACTGGATTTTTTTTTCCTGAAAGAAAAAAGAAAAAAAAAAGGCTTTCGTGTGTGCTTGTGTGTGTGTGTGTGTGTGTGTGTGTGTGATATTCTGTGTGAGATGTGTTCAGTATCATTTGGGGATTTTTACTGGAAGAAGCTCTAGTGGCCGAGTGCACAATGTACTTGGCTGCTAAATGAAAAGCTAGTGGTTGGGATCTACCAGTTGTTGGAATGAGAAAGACGGGCATTCTCCTCCAGTAAAGATTACAGCCTGAGAAACCCAAAGGAGGTTCATTATGAGTCCGACTCATCAGCAGTTTGACTTGATTTATCTGAGACTGATAAGGCATAAGATTCAATTTAGAGGGGGAAAATGAATGCAGTTTTTCTTTATTATTTTATATATCCACTCTGTCCTCTGTCTCTGCTGCTGAATCCTTACATTCATGGGCCAACTTTATTTCCTGTCTGGACAACTGCCCTGTCATGTTAATTGATCTCATTCTCTTGCAATTAATTACAGCATCTTCTATACACTATATAATTGATTTTAAGATCAACAGCAGTCCTCAAGTTTAACTACAAGCTCTTATAGGATCTCACTTGCTTTCCATTGAAGTCTCAGTTTCATGTCTTCTCAGTCTCTCAGCCTAAAGTTTTGCCTGACTGGCTATTTTTTCCTCAGATGCATATAATGCACAACACGTCAGGGTGTCCTTGTTCAAATCCACTAAATGCTTTCCGGATGAAACTTGGCGTTCTATTTCCATAAAGGTTTACAACTTCAGAAACCCAAGAGATCATTATATGTTAGAATCAATCACTCCATAGCACAGGGTGTGGGTTGGTGTTTTTTTTTTTTTCATTTAGGGATTTTGCACATGTGTTTTGTTTTCCTTAGATTCTCTCCTCTTCTCTCCTCTTCACTACTATCAGGTCAATCACTTACTATTTTTTAATTTTAAGTTCATTTCTCACATGCTCAAGGTGACCTTGTTAAATACCAGGCTGCAAAGCAAGAGATCATTGGTTAGAAACCACTTCCATTAGAGAAAAAGGGCATCCTTAGAAAGTCTATGGATCTCTACTCTTTTATAATTCAAGGTAAAAGGTAAATGTACCAGATTTGACTGAATGGCAGAGTTTTGGGGTTTTATTTGTTTGTTTGTTTTGTTTTTAAATTCCATACTCAAGAAATGCAGCCTTCAGTATGGCTTACATCTCAATATCAGTAAAACAGAAATTCTTACCACTGGACCGATAGGCACTGTCATGATGGCTAGAGTGGAGATTGAGACTGTCAACAACTTCATCTAACTTGGACCCACAATTAACACCCGTGGTATGAGGAGTCAGAAAATGCAGTGTTGTACTGGGAAAGTCTGCAGTTAGAGACCATTCCAAATTATTGAGGAGTCATGATGTCAGTTTGAAGACTAAGGTGCATCTGATTCGGGCTATAGTCTTTCTGATTATTAGCCATGCATCCAAGAGCTGGACAATGTATGAGGAAAAGAATTGGCACTTTTTAGCTGTTGTATTGGAGAAAAGCACTGAACATTATATGGACAGCCAAGAGAACTAACAGATATGCCTTGGAAAGGGTGAACCTGGAGTGCTTTCTGGAGTCCAGAATGATGAGGCTTCACCTCACATATTTTGGACATATTGTTAGGAGGTGCTAATCCTTTGAAATGGACATAATATTGGGAAAAGTTGAGGGGTAGCAAAGGAGAGGAAGACCCTCTTCCAGGTGGATTGATACAGTGACTGCTGCAGTGGGCTCTTGTGTGTCAGAAAGTGTGAGGATGGTACAGGATAAAGCAGGGTTCAAATCTTTGGCTCATAGGGTCACTAGCAGTCATGCTCATCTCGATGGCACCTCACAACAACAACAACTAATTTCATACTCAAGGAATCTTTTCCCATCTCCACACAAAAGAATAGGCTTATTTTGTTATTTGTTTTCTCAATAGATTCTTCAACAATTTTGACAGTAACAAAGATATTTGTTAAGGGTGGGGAGAAAGCACAAATTTAAATATGAAGAATTTTTTTTATTGAAACTTTTCCCAACTTCAACCTTTAAATATGTATTTCAGCAAAATATGAACTAACATTTATAAATATTATGGATTTCCATGACACAAAATTGTTTCCATAATTTTGGATAAAAATAATTCTAACCTGATTTATACTTCCATTTATCTTTTACTGTGATTTGACTGAAAGTTTACAAAACTAATTCTCCATTCAACCATTTATTCGCATTTTTCACTATTTCAATATAAAAAATATAATTACATTTTTCTCAATCCCTCCCTATAGTTCTGATTTTCATTAAACTTTTTTATTTCTATATGTCTTCCTTTTGCTTAGTGATATTGTTGTTGTTGTTGTTATGTGCCGTCGAGTCGTTTGCGACTCATAGCGACCCTATGTACAACAGTCCTAAACCGTGCTCTATCCTGTGTCAATCTCATTGCCTCTGACACACCCATCCCGATTACCCCAGTCACTGAATCAATCCACCTCATAGAGGGTCTTCCCCTTCTGCGCTGTCCCTCTACTCTACCCAGCATGATGTCCCTCTCTAAAGACCTGTCCCTTCTACAACATGTCCAAAGTATGTTAGGCGAAGCCCCAGAATCCTTGCCTCCAAAGAGCAGTCTGGTTTAATCCTCTCTACGATGAATCTGTTTGTTTTCTTGGCAGTCCATGGTACATTCAACACTCTTCTCCAGCACCACAGCTCAAAGGCGTCAATTCTCCTTCTATCCTCTCTAGTCATTGTCCAACTCTCTGATGCATAACAAGTGATTGCAAAAACCACGGCCTCAAGCGGACCTTAGTCTCTAGAGAGACACTGTTGTTCTTGAGTATTTTGGAGAGGTCCCTAACAGCAGACTTTCCCATCGCAATACGTTTTTTTTTTATTTCCTGGCTACTGGTGCCAAGAGTGTTGACCATGGAGCCGAGCAAACTGAAGCTGTGAACAATCTCAATCTCTTCGCCATCCATCCTGATGCTACCGATTGGTCCAGTGGTGATTTTGTACTTTATTAGATAGTACCTTGATCTTTACAATTCTATTTTTTTAAAGTGAATAGTATTGGACTAAATGAATTTTCTCAGAAGCTAGGTGCTATTGAGATAAACTTGAATTGTTTCACTGGAATGTAGAAGCAATTATAGAAGAAGTTGTTGTTGTTGATGATTGCTGTCTAATCGAGCATGAGTCATAAAGACCCTATGAACAAAAGGCCTGAAGCCTTTCTATAACTATCATTTCTCAATGTTCATAGAGTTTTCAGAGGCATGTATTTTAGGAAGTGCATGACACTCTTGCAAGGAATATTTTTTATTGTTTTCATTTTGAAAAAAAAAAAAAAAAGGCCTGACAGCACATAACCAATGCTCTTTTAAAAGAAATATTATTGGGAGATCCATAAGGATAGAGATTGAATCTGTCATGTTTAATACTAAACACCTGTTGTAATTGTGGGCTGTCCAGTTGGTATCAACTCATAGTTGACCCTCTAGCAGGTTTTCAGAGGGAATAAATCACATAGGAGGAGATTGCCCATCCTTCTCTCTCAGAGTAGCTGCTGGATTTAAACCACCTGCCTTTAGCACTGTAGCTACAAAGTTACTTATTCCTGAAAGTGTTGTCCCATTTCTTTTATTCTCTTATAATTGTTAGAAGCAAGTAATTTTATTTAATCTACATTCACATAAGAGGTTATGGGTATACAAGGTTCAAATATAACAAAATTGAGATCATTCAGGATATTACAGAGATTTCTGGGGCTTCGTTGGACATACTTTGGACATGTTGTAAGGAGAGACAGGTCTTTGGAGAGGGACATCATGCTTGGTAGGGTGGAGGGACAGGACAGGAGGAGAAGACCCTCTATGAGGTGGATTGATTCAGTGACTGGGATAATCGGGATGGCTCTGTCAGAGGCAATGCGATTGGCACAGAATAGAGCAGGGTTTAGGGCTGTTGTACATAGGGCAGCTATGAGTCACAATCGACAGCACATAACAACAACGACAATAACAGGTGGTGAGATTTCACTTCCTATTATTAACAATGTATCTGATTCTAGCTGCAAAGCAATAAGTGCCTTTACTTCTGCCTCCATCTCTACTCCTCTGTAGAAAGTAGGAAACTGCATCTATTACTTATGGGTAAATCTTTTCACCTTACACTTTCCTAATGGACTCAGAACTCCAAATTCTACTACTTTATATGTTCTCTCTTTTATCTACTTAGTTACCAAAAAAAAGTTAGAAGGCAAAAATAAATTACACTGAGCACGGAAAAGTCCTTGTACTCAGTTCTAAATTATTCTCCACATGATTGACACTTCTAAGTCACTTATTTAAAGGCTTGAGGATATTCAGTGCTTAACCATTAGTGTTTGCTTCAAGCCATAACATTTTCATTTGATGGGAATCGATCCACAAAAAGCTATATATATTGCTACAGTGAAAGAGAAAGGGAGATAATGAAATAAGCTTAGGATAGCAATATAAATAAAATTACATTATATTTTTTCTACTTCAAAATAATAACATAATCTGAAACAACAAACGAAAACTCAAATTCAGGGCAGTCAAGTCAGTTCCAGTTCTTAGTGACCTTCTTCTTGTCCTCACGACTGTTAATCACATAGGAAGAGATTGTTCATTTCATGAAGACACTGGAGATGCACAGTCTTTGAATTAACAGTGCAATTTGTTACACATTGTGCCACCAGAGCTCACTTGGTCTATTACGCTTAAAAATAAGTTTTGACAAAATTTTGGTTTTTTTTATGGTGCTTTTTAAAAAACCATTCATTGTTGCACATTTTCTTGTGTAATCACCTTCCCTTCTTCTTACCCCCTTCTCCAGTCCATTTTGCTCTAAATTGTTGTCATACATGTAAATAAAATCATATATCCCTTTCAGATAGTTCTTATCTTCATTTGTTCCACTCCTTCCCTATTCTTCCCCCAAATGCCCAAGCATTCCTATTTTGTAGCAGCACTGTTATGCAGCATTTGTCCTTTTGTCACTGAGGTATTTCATATCATGTCCTCCAGGCTCACTCACATTGTGTAGTGTTTTACGAGTTTATTGTTTCTCAGAGCTGCATATTCCATTGTGTGAGTGTACTATAGTTTTTCTAGTCATTCATTTGTTGATGGGCACTTGGGTTGCTTCCATCTCTTTGCTACTGTGAAAAACGCAGCAATAAACATCGATGTGGATACACGTTTGAGTCGAGGCTCTGGTTTCTTTAGAGTATATTCCCAGTAATGGAATTTTTGAGTCGAATGATGTTTCTATTTCTGACTTTTTGAGAAAGCTCCAGATCACCTTCCATAAAATTTGCACCATTTTGCATTCCATCAGCAGTGAATAAGAGTTCTAGTCTCTCCATAAACTTTGCTATTATTGCTTGTGAGATGTTGTTTTCATTTGCATCTTTCTCTCTGATAGCTAGAGATTTTGAACACTTTTCATGCATTTTTTCCCCATCTAACTGTCTTTTTTGAAGTGCATTCATATCCTGTGCCCATTTTGCAATTGAGTTGTTTACCTTTTCCTTGTTTTGAAGTATTTCCTATTAAAAGATAAATATTGATACAAAATGTTATTATATATTTAAGAATAGTATATTAGTATGTATTTCAGTTTTTACTTTTCATTTGGCATCCAGTTATAAAATCATATTTTGTAAAACCAAACTAATACAACATAGATAAAATGTGTTCTTAGTGGTGAAACTAGGCTTTATTTTTTATTTCTTCCTTTGATTACTTGCTTTTAAATGATGCACAAAGGGAAAATGGCTAGTTCTGGAGTTACATTTATTTATTGCTTTGAATAAATTAACCAAAAGTAAGTTGCAAACCTTTAAATATGAGTTATAAGTAATAATTTTTAAATTAAGACTAAGTCTCTTATGATTCTGTGCATCATTTCTGCTACTCATCTTGGTCTTAACCAAGAGCAAAACTCAATCAAAGGAAAGAATCAAGAACATGCTCACATAAACTGGATAAAAAACAGATTGCTCTCTTCAAAGGAAAAATAAGAAAAGGGAGAAAGTTCTAGGTACCTTAATGACTGTATTATACTGTATTATTATATTTTCTAACCTTATTTTCAGTAATTCCTGAGGGCTTATCCAAATAACTATAACTAGTTAGTGTGCTGTCAGGGACCTCTCCTAAGTGCTAAACAGAATAATTCCAGTCTAGAGACTATGGTGTGCCTGATCCAGACCATGGTCTTCACAAGTACTTGCTATGCATCAGAGAGCTGGACAATGACTAAGGATGACAAAAGAAGAATCTATGTCTTTGAGTTGTGATGCTGGAGAAGAGTATTATTGAACATAACATGGACAGCAAGTAGAACAAATCTGTATTGGAGAGGGTGATAACAAGTTTCTCCTTGGAGGCAAGAATTTTTTTTCCCCAGCCTCTGGATTTGAAGGGGTTTTAAAATTTACATTCATTCACTGGTACACGCTTTCCTCCCTGCCCACCCCTTCCCCCCAGTTTGCTTTTTTCTTTGACAAGTAAAAAAAAAGTTATTTCATTATATACAATCCCCCCATTCCCCAGTCCGCTCCACTATGAAGGTTTGATTCTGGACTCTTGTCATGACAATAATACCTAATAATATATTCCTCATAAACAGAACTCTCCCTTATCTGTTTCAATGCAGTATGTATTATATATCCCCTCTTAGTTTTTCCCCAACTCTGATGTCAGCCCCACTTTACAACAGTGGCACTATGCAGTATTTGCCATTTTGTGACTGAGGTATTTCACTCAGCATAATTTTAATCTCCGTCTCTCATACTTTGTGCCCAGGGCTAGGAGAAACCAGTCCTTGGAGAAGGACATCATGTTTGAAAGGGTGGAGGGACAGCGTAGGAGCGAAAGAACTCGGATGATTTGGATTGACACAGTAATTGGGGCAATGGGTTTAGGTGTGTCAAAGTAAGTGAGACTGGCTCAGGAAAAAGCAAGGTTCATAACTGTGTACAAAAGATAGCTATGATTTATGGGTGACTTAAAGGCACATAAGTACAACAAGGACAACAATATCCAAATAAAGTTAATTCTAAAATATTTAAAATTTAATTATCCTGCTTAGTTATAACTTGTTCCACCATCAGCCCAAAGTAATCAGTTTTGAATGCACAAACTTTTCTACAGAGAAAGATGGGCAGTTTCCTCAAGTGCAATGTGCTGCTTCTGAAAACAAGCTTATGGGTCAACTATGAGTCAGTTCCTAAACAACATTACACAACAACAACAACACCACATTTCTCCTTCCCTTAAATGTTAACAATTGTGAGAGAAAAGTAACTTTTATATCTATTTGAATTGTATTTGTCATTAGCAATAAAATCAACTATGGTTAACATGTTTAGCAACCTCAAAATAAGAAAAAAATTGAGAATTTCCAGTGAAATGATTCTATATGAATTAAGTACTTAAAATATTGATTAGTTGGACAAAAAACACTTTTCAATTTTGGACTCCCACAATCTCCCTGGGGGAAAAAAACACATACATATAACCCTATTATATGAAAATACATTGTTAATTGTCATCAATTTGCTTCAAATTCTTATCTACCTTGTGTACAACAGTACAAAACTCTGCACCATCCTCACAATCATTGAATGTTTGAATTAATTGTTGTAGTAATTTTGTAAATCTTTCTCATTGAAGATCCTCCTCTTTTATGAGCAAGGTTGATAGACCTTTTAAGGACTAGTCATGATCATAAATATGTGAGACAAATTTTCTCCCTTCATTTCTCTTTTTTTTATTATTATTATTTAGTGTATGTGTGTCTGTGTACCGTCAGATCAGAGCTGACTGGTATAGGAGGAGATTGTCCCTCCTTTCCCAGCAGAGCATCTGGTGGATTCGAACCATGCGTCTCTGGGATTGCAGTGCAGCTTCTTGCCACTAGGCCACCAGAGCTCCCCTCTCCCTTCATTTCTAAAGAACATTCTTGCTATACTTGTCTTAAGATAAGTTTGTGTATAGTCTGTGTTTGTGCTTCTTAAAAAGGTATTTGCAATGAACAAATTATTGGTTGTACAAATTCTATCATTCTATCCCCAGTTTCATTTCTGCCATCAAGTCCATGTTTTCTTTTGTTTTTTACTACTGATCCTTCTTTCCTGTTTCCAACTTGTATTCTAGTCACTCATAATTATTAATACATCTTGATTGCATGTTAAATTAATTTCTGACTCTAAGATTGGGTAGAAATCATCTATTTCCTCCTATTTGGCTCTGGTTGTTGGTGCACATATTTGAATGGTAGTGGTATTCATGGGACTTCATTGTATGGCTATTATGTTGCCACTCACAACATTGTATTTCAAGATGGATCTACAAATGGCCTTTAAAACTATGAAAGTTACCCCTTTTCCCTCACCTTTTCATCTTTGGTTTAGTGGATCATCTGATTGTCTGATTCAAAACGTCCTATGCCAATTCATCTCATTTGACCAATACCTAGTATGCCAATATTTATGCATTCCATTTCTTTTAAACAATGTTCAGTTTTCCAACACTCATGCTTCTCACATTCCAATCATGGGTCTATTTATAGCTGTTCCTCCTCATTTGTATTTCCAAATTTGAGGCTTGGTCTAAGGTGTCATGTCTGCTACTATGCTCTAAGTGTGCTCTATTGCATATAAGGTCTTGGGAAGCCTGCTACTTCTCAATTGGATGACCAATCTTCCTTCAAGTCTGTCTTAATTTGGATGCTCTGAAAGAAGTGCCTCAGGGATGTGTCCTGTCTCCATATTTTCAATTTGTATGTAGAACAGATTATTCAGGAGGCTGGGCTTTATGTGGAGGAATAAGATATTAGAATTTGAGGAAGGCTCATCAACACCCTGAGATATGCTGATGACATAACCTTGTTTACTGAAACTGAGGAGGATCTAAGGTGCTTGCTGCAGAAAGTCAAGGACTGTAGTTTTCAGTATGAATTCAAGCTCAACATCAAGAAAACAAAGATTCTCTCCACTGGGCCAATTGTCAGAACCATGATAGATGGAGAGGAGATTTCAGCCTGCTCAGCTCCATAATCAACAAGAACTCTTGGCACCAGCAGTCAGGAAATCAAAAGACAAATTGCACTGGGGAAAAAAATCTGCTGTCAAGGACCTCTCCAGAATGCTGAGAAGCAATGATACCAGACTAGAGACTAAAATGTGTCTGTTCCAGGCTTAGGTCTTTGCAATTACTTGCTATGAACAAGAGAGCTAAACAATGACTGTGGATGACAGAATAAGATAAATGCCTTTGTGTGTGGTGCTAGAGAAGAGTATTGAGTATACCATGGACACCTAGGAGAACAAAGAGGTCTGTGATAGAAAAGATGAAACCAAGTTTTTCCTTGGAGACAAGGATTTTGAAGCTTCGTCTCACATATTTTGGGCACGTAGTCAGGAGGGATCAGTCCTTGGAGAAGGACATCATACTTGGAATGGTGGAAGGACATTAGAGGGAAACTCCAGATGAGATAGACTGATACAGTAACCAAGGTAATAGGCGTAGGTGTGTCGGAGTCAATGTGACTAGCTCAGGATAGGGCAGGCTTCAGAGCTGTGGTACATAAGGGCTCTAAGAGTCACGGGTTACTCAATTCAGTAGTACATAACAACAATCATACAATAATTCTATGTTTCCTTATTAATTTTCTCCAGTTTAAAGTGGAAGAAATTATTAATTGGAGTTGGAAGTGTAAAAGAAGTACTTTTAGTACTTTTTTTCTAAGTAGTATTTTTATTTTAAGATATTATTTGAAGGAAAATTTAAAATCTCTCACCCGCTGTGCAAAAAGTGAAAATTACCCTGCCATTCACATTGTTTTACTATAGACATGACAAATTTTACAGGATATAATTGACTTGTTACATCAATTATCCTTATCTTCATTTACATTAGACTTACTAGAGGAAGCTGAAAAAACTGGAGATCTTAACCATACTCTTAGAGAAATTAAGGTAAAGTCAAGAATAAATGTGTATGTTAAAATTCCACCATAATATTAATAGGCTACTAGAAATAAGAAACTCTTTAAAGATTCTTAGAAGGTCATAAACGTTGGATAAAAACCCTAGGAAGTCATATGAGTTTTCCATTATTTTGTGGCAATTCAAATATTTACTGTCAATGTGAAATAGGAAAGCAAACCAAATACAGTAAAATCTATCTGAGCTAGAATTAAAATACCAAGCAGTTTCAAATTTTTAACAAATGTTACAACAAAAAGAAAAAAAAATGACCTCCAGCAACTCGAAACAGTGTCATTTACTCATAAAGGATTCCCTCCAGCAGTTACTCAGAAAATAAGTATTCTTATTTTATATAGTTCTGACAGATTTGAAAATCTGATTTCAGATTTGCAACCTCTGAAAGGAGAAATACTACAGTCAGGTTTTTTAAATGTCTGAGAAATAACACTCAAGAGCTGTTGAAGGGTAGAATTCTGTGAAAGTCATGTAAATAAAATGTATACTACTGCATAAAAGTCACATCTCAGTAGGTGTCAAGGTCATTTAACAATTAAAAATTTTATTTCCGAGGAAAAAATGTTTCACCCTAAATATTTAAAGCTGTTGTTGTTGTTACGTGCTGTCAAGTCGCTTGAGACTCATAGCAACCCTAAACTCTGCTCTGTCCTGTGCCAATCATACTGTCTCTGACACTCCCATCCCGATTACCCCAGTCACTGAATCAATCTACCTCATAGAGGGCCTTCCTCTCCTGCACTGTCCCTCCACCCTCCCAAGCATGATGTCCTTCTCCAAGGATCAGTCTCTCCTTACAGCATGTCCAAAGTATGTTAGATGGATGGAGCCTTAGAATCCTTCCCTCCAAGGAGCCACACAGTTGAACTCTTTCCAGGATGAATCTGTTTTCCTAGAAGTCCATAGTACTCTCAATACTGTTCTCCAACACCACAGCTGAAAGGCATCAATTAATTTCTCTGAACAATTTGTCTGACTCAGCCCATCATCTTTTCAATCACTTACTACATGAGCTGGACATTGAACAAGAATGACAGAAGAGTTGAAGCCTTTGAACTGTGATGTTGTAGAAGAGCACTGAACATCCTATGGACTGCAAAAAGATCAAACAGATACGTCTTGTTCTTTATGAGTCATACTCAACTCAATGGCACTTAACAAAAGAAATAACAACAAAGGAACATCAATTATTACCACTACCATCAAATAAATAGTTATACACCCTGACAACCACAAACACATTCTTCACTTATTGATGATTTTATGATTGACTAGTTTTCTTTTATGATAGTAGTTAATGAAATAATTTTATTACCTAATAATTGTGTGCATTAGTAGTGCACATTTGAAAGTAATTTGAGGTGTGAGGTAAGAGTAATTCTTGATGTATTATTTACGGTTATGTGACAATTTGCAATGGGCCATGATTTTCATTTTTTGGGAAGTTATGTAATCGTTATATTTTGCAATTACGTATGTTGAAATTTGTCAGTTATATAATCCTGTAACCTCCCATTATTTCATAATCTGATATATATATTATATGATTTAGACTTTGTATGAGTGTTTATTGTAGATTTCATTTCAAACAGACATCATGCCTTGACTGTGATTGCCAATATGCTGGTGAGAATTTATTTGAATGTTGCGCACTCAGTTGTCATAATTAGCAATATATTTCTATCATGTAATTGTAAGTAGAGCCATTCTTAAAAGTTTATATATTTTTTCTTGTGTTATTGTTTGTAATTTAGGTATGTTGCACTCAGAATACAATAATCCTTAAAA
>NW_006399760.1:3246883-3294517 GCF_000299155.1 Elephantulus edwardii | reverse complement strand
CATTGTTGTTGTTGATTGCCTTCAAGTTGAACATGACTTATAGCGACCCTATGAACAAAAGCCCTGAAGCCCCTCTACAACCATCGACATTTATCAAAGTTCATAGAGTTTCTGGAGGCATGGTATTTAGAAAGTGGATCCCCCTATTGCTTCCACACCTGTCATAGTATGTTATGTGCCATTTAGTCGCCTACGATGTATAGCGACCCTATGTACAGCAGCTCTGAACCCTACCTTATCCTGAGCTAGTCTTACTAATTCTGACACACCAACCCCCATTGCCCCAATTACTGTATCAATCCATCTCATCTGGGGTCTCCCTCTCCTGCTCTGTCCATCCACTATTCTGAGTATGATGTCCTTCTCCAAGGACCAATCTCTCCTAGCCAAAGTAAGTGAGGCAGAGCTTCAAAATCCTAGCCTCCAAGGCAGTCCATGGTATGTTCAAGACTTTTCTCCTGCACGCCAACTCAAAGGTGTCTATTCTTTTTCTATTATACTTTGTCACTGTCCAATTCTCTGCAGCATAACAAGTAATTGAAAATACTTTGGCCTAGATTAGGTGCACCTTTGTATCTATACTGACAACGTTGCTCTTCAGCATTCTGGAGCGGTCTATGACACCAGATTTTCCTGACTGCTGGTGATAAGAGTGTTGATTGTGGAGCTGAGCAAGCTTTAATTGCTAACAACCTCAATCTCTTCTCCATCTAATATGGCACATTTTATTTTAAGAAGAAAAATACATAATCTGTAAAATATATACATTGTTGTTGGGCACCTCCTTATTGAGTGAAACACGTAATGACCCTATGAAAACATACCTGAACCCTGTCCTATCCTATGTCATCCTCATCATAATTGACACACCTGAGCCCATTGCTGCAGTTACTGAATCAATCCATCTGGTTTTCCTCTCTTTCACTGATCTTCTATCTTTCCAAATACGATGTCCTTCTCCAAAGAATAGCCTCTCTTAGCAACATACTTTTTCTTCTTTGCCTATAAGGAGCATTCAAGCTGCATTTTCTCCAAGACTTATCTTTTTTCAGTTCTTGAGATATTTAGCATTCTTCTCCAACACCACAAATAAAAGGCATCACTTCTTCTGTCATCCTTATTCATTTTCTTGCTCTCAAATACATAGCAAATAATTGAATAGACAATACAATCAAGTGCATCTTCAAATTGATATTAGTACTTCCCAATAGTTTGGAGAGGACCCTGACTGCAGATTTTCCAAGTGTAATACATCTCCTGAATTCCTAACTCTTGTTACCAAGGATGTTGATTATGAATTCAAGTAAGATGAAGTCGTTGACAGTACCATTCTTTTCTCATACATCCATACACATATATGTGTATGCATATAATCTTTCTGTACCTAATAGTTATCTTATTAAGTCAGTCTCATCCAAAAATTTTGACAAATAACATAATGTTGTGTTGTTGTTATGTGCCGTGGAGTCGCTTGCGACTCATAACGACCCTATGTACAACAGCCCTAAATATATGGTTCATAAATTTTATGTTTCACCTTCCAGTTTAAATGAAAAAATGAAGGAAAGGGGTTAAATTTGCTTTGAAAGTTGCTTAACCACTGAGGCATATTTTACAAAGAACAGCCTATCAACCAATGCTACAATTTGTCATGCTTACACTTTGTCTTCTTCAGTAAATATCATTAAAATAAGTTTTCCTTTGGAATTTTAACTAAAATCTCTTCTGGTGATCCACAACAAGTGAAAGAGTTCTTACTAGGAATATTCCTACTTGAATTGTTTAAATGAACTACTTAGGGTTAAGCCAAAAATCAACTTCCAATAAGAGAATATGCCCTCTAATGAACCTTGGCTTTCTGTCACTTCTAATCTTTACAGTTTGTTTCCTAAACTAATAAACCATTATCCTTGACTATCCTGCTTGAAGGATGTTCATCAGAATGAGCCATAAGAAAAATACAGGAATTATGTATGTTAAAGTAATATTTACTACCACTTTCCTGCATACATTTTAGTAAATCCTTAGCATATTGCCTATACAGGTACTTGAAATGAGGTAATATTTTCAGTAAAATGAAACTACAATGACTTTGTAATCAAGCAGAGTTTTTAAAATTCCCACCCCCAAAAATTATCAGAAGCTACTTAGCTTTTTGATAATACTTTTCACTCAACTATTAGTCATTCATTATAGGATACTCCTCCAGAAAGTCTTTGAAAAAATCTTCATTTTCTCAAAGAATAAAATGGCATACCACACCCACCATTGCCTTAAAGTTAGAACTCATAACTAATGCTTCATTGAGTTTTGGAGGCTGTAATTTGCATGGGATGAGATTGGCCATTTCCCCCTTTTAAGAGTAATGAGTTTGAACAGTCAGAGAGGCGAAGCCTTTGGATTAGCAGTGCAACTCTCTCACTACCGTGTCATTAGAGCTCCCTTATGACATTCATCCTAGACTACCAAACAAAACAAGAGGAAATGAAATTAAGATTATTACTTAAACACATTCGACAATAACTTATTACTCTTAAGTTATCTGACTCATAGCAGACCTTCCTTCCAGTAGATTTTTAAAGGCTGTTAATTGCATATGAAAGATTATATACCACAGTACTCTGAAGAATAATGTTCATCCCTCATTAAGTCAGCTCAAAGAATACAAATTCAGTATTTTATAACAAAGTTTCATTATCTTCTTACAAATATGAGCTTTTTCAAATTTTTACGTAGTTAACATTTTTCTGATTGTTTAGCTGCTAAGGGGAAGGCAGGAAGTTCTCTGAGCATAGTCTGTATAGTTTAAAGTATAGCCAAAGGTGGCACCTCTCTGGTGGTTCAAATCCATCAGGAGCTTCATGGGAGAAAAATGGGCAAATCTCCTTCTCTGTGATTTAATTCTGAAAGCTCACTGTAGAATCAGCTATGAATTGATTCTGACATGACAAAAATGAGTTGAGTTTGAAGGGAAAAGACAGTGATTACAGTCCCCCAGCACCTTTGCAGAAGAAATACAGGCATTCTACTCCCATAAATATTTATGGTCCTGGAAACCAGATGAAATATTGCTATGCTTCTAAATCAGTTCAAGGAAAGAGGGTGGATTAATCCAATCTCTATACCAATTCAAACAGTTAATTGGCTAAATCAAATAACCACAGGAGAATTTTCCCTCATTACAAAGAAGCATATCTCCATTAACTTTAATTAATGTGTAAGAAAATTTCAAGTGTATAGTTTTATTGTAAGAATATTGAGCCACTGGTGCATTATAATCATTTATCATCAATATGCAAGGAAAAATGAAAAGGCAAAGGACTCTTCAAATTGCATTAAGTATATTCACTAATCGCAAGGAGGAGTGGCGTCCACTTCCATAATAGCTTGCCTCCGGAAACCCTATGAACCTGGAGAGAGGATGAAAGGCACCCAAGCGTCAGCCAAGGACTATCCTTCATAGGGTCGCTATGAGTCACCTGCAACTCGACGGCACTTAACAACACAACAACATATTCACTAATATAAACCATTTGTAATATGTTTATATGATTTTTACATAAAATGTTACCTTAAAATACATTTTGTAGTTAGTCCTATAAAAACTCATTTTTGTTCTTATTGGTGTTGTTGAGTCTCATTGTGTCAGAAGCAACCCATATCTGACCCTACAGCAGGTTTGCAAAGAATGTTAATCACACATCACACTAGAGGAGATTGCCTATACTTCTAGAGTAGAGCCGCTGGTGGATTCAAATCAAGTGCCTTCAAGATTGCTGTGCAGTTTCTAACAACTGGGTGCTAGATTTTATCTTGTTATACAAATCTAGTAAATGTTTTATGGAATCTAGTATTTATTAAGAGAATGAAAAAAAGAGTGACCATACTATCCGGTGACCTAACTGACTCAAGCCAGGGTATTTTTTTCTGCTTCAAATGTATGTGAAGGTTGAGCAATGAATAAGGCAAATTGAAGAATGATTTATGATTTAAAGTTGTGTTATTGTATCTAGGGCAATGGGATTAAGTTTGTTGGAGTCAGTTTGACGGGCTCAAGATAGGGCAGAGTTCAGAACTCTTGTGGATAAGGTCACAATGTGTTGCAGCTAACTCAATGGCACAAAACAAGAAAACAGCTAGTGAAGTGAATTAATAGGTTGTTATTGCTGTCAGCTGCCAGTTAGGTATGACCTATAGTGATCCCATGAACAACGTATCTGAACCCTGCCCTATTCTGTGCCATCCTCAGACTTCCTGACACACTAGAGCCCATTGTCACCATGTCAATCCATGGTCGAGGGTTTTCCTCTCCTTCACAAATCCTCTCCCTTTCCAAGCATCATGTCCCTCTCCAAAGAATAACCCCTCCTAACAACATTCCTGAAGTACATGAGGTACTTCATCTTTGCTTCCAAAGAGCACTCTGGCTGCACCCTCACCAAGACATATTTGTTTGTTCTTTTGGCAGTGCATGGAATGTTCAGCGCTATTATCCAACACCATAGCTCAAAGGCATCAATTTTTTTTCTGTCATCCTTATTCATTGTCCAGCTCTAAGATGCATAACAAATGACCAGAAAGATGTGAATTAGACACGCCTTATTCTAATTTGGAGAGGTCCTTAATTGCAGACTTTTCCAATGCAATTCATCTCCTGATTACTAGACTGCTAGTACCAAGGGTGTTGTTAGTGGATCCAAGTAAGATGAAGTTTTTGAAAGTTTCAATCTTGTCTTTATCCATCATGATAATGCCTATTGGTTCAGTGGTAAGAATCTTCTTTGTATTGACATTGAGACACAATCTATATTGCAGTCTATATTCTTGAATAGAGATCTTCTGCAACAAGTGCTTCAATTATTCCTCATTTTCAGCTGGCAATGTTATGTAATCTACATAAAACAGGTGAATGATGATTCTCCCTCTAATCCTGATGCCACATTCCTCTTCATAGAGTCCAGCTTATCAAATAATATGCTCTGTATACAGACTGAATGGGTATTGAAAGAGAATATAACCCTAATACACTCCCTTCTTAATCTTAAACCATGTAATGTTCCTGTGTTTTGTTCATATAACAGCCTTTGGATATAGGTATAGGTTCCACATGAACACAATTAGTTGCTCAGTAATTCCCATTTTTCTCAATGTTAACCATAACTTGTTATGACACTGACAATCAAATGTCGTTGCATAGTGCATAAATAGACATTCTTGTGATATTCTTTCCTTTCAAACATGATACATCTTACATCAGCAATGATATTCTTGGTGCCACGGGCTCTTCTAAATCCTACTTGAACTTCTGGCAGTTCCCTATCTATTTATTATTCTAGCTGATTTTGAATGAAATTTAGCAGCATTTTGCTTGCATATAATATTAATGATATTGTTTGATAGTTTCTACATTCTGTTGGACCACCTTTCTTGGGAATGGGAATTAATAGAGACCTTTTCCAATTCATTGGCCAGACATTTGTCCTCTAAATTTCCTGGCATAGACTGTTGAACACATGTAGGGCTGCATCTCTAATTGAAACAGGTCAATGTATATCCATAGATTCCTGGGGCATTAATTTTTGTGATTGCTTTCAAAGCAGCTTCCACTTCTTCCTTCATCACCATTGGCTTTTGCTCCTATATAATTTTCTGAAATTTGTCAGTATCAGTCAGTTTTGGTTTTGGGCTTTTTGGTTGGTTTGGTTTTGATTTTTGCACAGTGATTCTATGTATTCCCTCCACCTTTGTTTGTTTCTTCTGTGTCATTCAATATATTTCCTATCATACCTTTCAATATTGACACTTGGAACTTGAATTTGTTTTTCAGTTCTCTCAGCTTGAGAGGTGCAGAGCGAATTCTTCCTTTTTTATTCTCTAACTCCAGCTCTCTGTGAATTCCATTATAAAATTTGCTTCATCCTCTTGAGCTGTCCTTTGAAATTTTCTCTTCTGATCTTTTACTTTGGCTTGTTTCCACTTATTTTGACTTCTTGGTGCTCTAATACAATTTTTATAGTCTCTTCTGCCATTCATTTTGTTTTTCTTTGTCATCTGTCTTTATAATTGTCTTTCATTCTCTTCATGGATGATATCCTTGATATTATCTCACAACTCATCTGACCTTCAAGAATTGGTGAGCAATACTTCAAGTCAATTTAAGATTATTTTGAAATTCAGGTGGAATTGATCCAAGATCATATTTTGGTTCTTGTGGACCTCTTTTCTTTCTTTCTTTTTTAGCCTCAATTTAAACTTGAACATGAGTAATTGATGATCTGACCCACAGTCTTCCTGGCCTACTTTTGACTGCCTATATTGAGCTTCTCCAATGATTCCTTCCACAGATATAGTCCATCTGATTTCTATGCAGCCATCAAATGAGGTCTGTGTGTAATGTCATCATTTTTTTTAAAAAAGCCTTTTTTAAAAAAATGCTATGAACAAATTATTTAAAACACAAAGTTCAATCATACTATTCCAGTCTCATCTTTTGTCACCAAGCCTATATATCCCAACCACTATACTTTCCTCACTGTTTCTGACTTTTGAACTCCAGTCACCAATAGTCATTAACAAGTCTTGATTGCATTTTTGGTCCATTTCAAACTGTATGAGCTGGTAAAAAAATTTCAGTTTCTTCCTTTTTTTGCTCTAGATATTTGAAAGGTAGTTGTATTAACAGGTCTTCCTTGTATACTAGTGGATAAATCTTATCACTCAGAACATTGTATTTTAGGATACAACTTGAAATTTTCTAACTGATGGACTATGTACTGCCAAAAGAACAAACAAATCTTGGAGTAGTAATAAAGAACCAGGATGGTCCTCAATGACAAGGGTGGTGAAATGCCATTTTACACATTTGAGAATGTTATCAGGAGCTCTAAGTTCACTGAAAAAGACATCATGTTTGGAAAAGAAGAGAGCAAGTAAAGGAAAGGAAAACTACCCATGGGCTGGATTGACACCATGACTACAATGAAGGGTTTGAACAGGTGGAGACGATGGACATGACTCAGGACGGAGAAAAGTTTTGATCTGTAATTCATCAGATCACTATAAGCTATAGTCTCCTGGTGTTCCCTAACAACAATAACAATTTGTTCCTTTGAACAATGTAAAAATAATAACATCTGAAAATAACAAAGCAAAATATCTTCACATCTGACTTTTGCTTTATTTCCATGTGAATAATTCATCATTACAAAAAATTGGAAACAGACTCACTTCAATAAAGATAGGAATTAATTGAAAAAATCTGAGAATTCTTTGAAACAAGTATTATTTATGAACTTAATATAAATATTAATATAGTAAAAAAAGTATACCTTGCCATATTAATTTATTTAAACATTTTTAATTACTGGTAATTTTCCCTACTCATATTTCTTTCTGCTCTTCAATGAAACAAAAAAATTAAATGTTTAATAGAAAAAAATAATTTTAAGGACAATATGTTGTTGTTGTTGTTGTTGTTGTTATATGCCGTCGAGTCGCCTGCGACACATAGCAACCCTATGTGCAACATCCCTAAACTCCGCTCTGTCCTGTGACAATCACACTGTTTCTGACATTCCCATCCCAATTATCCCAGTCACTGAATCAATACACCTCATAGAGGGCCTTCCTCTCCTGCACCGTCCCTCCACCCTCCCAAGCATGATGTCCCTCTAAGGACCGGTCTCTCCTCACAACATGTCCAAAGTAAGTTAGACGGAGCCTCAGAATTCTTGCCTCCAAGGAGCCACCCGGTTTAACCCTTTCCAGGACAAATCTGTTTGTTTTCCTAGCAGTTCATGGTATTCTCAATACTCTTCTCCAGCACCACAGCTCAAAAGCATCAGTTCTCCTTCTATCCTCCTTAGTCATTGTCCAACTCTCTGAAGCACAACAGGTGATTGCGAAGACCATGGCCTGTATCAGACGCACCTTAGTCTCCAGAGAGACACCACTGCTCTTCAGCACTTTGGAGAGGTCCCTAACAGCAGACTTTCCCATGGCAATGCGCCTTTTAATTTCCTGGCTGCTGGTGCCAAGACTGTTGACTATGGAGCCAAGCAAACTAAAGCTGTGTACAATCTCAATCTCTTCACCATCCATCCTGATGGTGCCAGTTGGTCCAGTGGTGAGAATATTTGTCTTCTTGACATTGAGCCTCAATCCATATTGTAGGCTGTAGTCCTTGACACTCTGCAGCAGGCGCTTCAGGTCCTCCTCAGTTTCAGCAAGCAGGGTTGTGTCATCGGCATAATGCAGATTGTTGATAAATCGTCCACCAATCTTGACCCCACATTTCTCCTCATAGAGCCCAGCCTCCCGGATAATCTGTTCTGCTAGTGGGAGACATTTTAATAGTAAATGTTTACTATTTAATAGTAAATAGTTACTGTTTGTATGGTTCATAGATTTCATATTTCACAGAAACAGCAAAGCAGTGGGTTGGAAATGTATGTGTAATTGCTGTTGTTAGGATAAGGAAATATAATTTAAAATGGGAGAATAAAATGAATTAAAAATACAAAATATCCCTTGGACCAGAATGTTAACAATTAAGGAGCATTGATTGTAACAATGTAATTCCTTCAATCTCAAGGCCCTTTATTATATCATGAAAAGAGAAAAGCAAATACAAAGCTAAAAAAATGAAATAATCATAATAAATTTCCTAAGAGGAAATCCAACTATGTTCACTCTATTCTTTCTAACAGACACCAATAAATAAAAAGAAATTATTTTCTTAGTTTCTATTATTTGAAAAGTAGTTTTTGTAAATAATCTTCAGACTAAGCTCTGAAGAATGTCTTTGTCTGAGATGCTTTATGCACTGATATTAACAATGTGGAAATAACACCTTCAAATATAGAATGAATAAATATTAAAATTTTGGTTCTTTTGATGCATTATGGCTATTATGATGCAAATAATATTCTAATTATTTGATGATAATCTCAGTTTTAATCATAGAGGATTGGTCATAGATAAGCACCTGATTTGGTGCTATATAGCTGATTTGCAAAATAATTACACTTCGTTAAGACCTACATGTATATAGCAACTCAGAAGAGTTCATCTAGAAATGCTGTTCATGAATTCAAATGAAAAAGAAAAGAGCAGCTCAAATACCATGACATTATCTAAAATATCTAAAGATTTACTTAAATTTGTTTGAGATTTTAAAAATGGACTTAGCAGAGTAGCTGAAATTTACCTCTAAGTAATTAAAGTATGATTTATTTGAGAAATTAGAGAGAAGCTTCGCAATATGAAGCTTTGCATATGATATAACTTTATTTTTGACCTAGGATACGTAGATATTAGAACAAGAGTTTCTTCGTATTTAAGATTTTCGACCCACCGAGTTTCACATTACGAGGACTTTAATGATAAGGATGGAGAGGTCTCACTACTATTGTTTAGCATTAGGAAAACCACTGTGTGCTACAATTTGTGGAGTTATTTGTTCCTAAATTAACTATGTCTTTCAAATGCTTATACTCATTGGCTCATATCATTCCTAGAGTTTGAATGCCAAGATTGATTCATTTACTGCCAAAGCTTTACTCATAGACAATCTGGACTGGGATGATTGTTTCCCCAAGGGCTGCTCCCCAGTGTTAGATATGTGTATCCAAGAGGAAAACACCTGGCTTTATTGATCAATAGACATATCAAATACAGCTGAATGTCAGTCTATGGGAACATTTTGCTTAGTTAAGTGTAACCAGCTGCCCCTTTTCTACTGACTCCAATTGTAAAAATCCTGACCTGGGTGACATGCCCTTGCTGTTCTGAATTAAAGAAAGGAAGTTGAAAGAGTGTTAGAGATAGTGTTTCTTAATGTCCCATCAATGAACCACATGCTTCAGATCCTTGAACTGTGCTTGTTAGATAATCAGATTCCTGGGTCTCTCTAAGAAGTAACCAACCTCTGAAATAGTCACTTTTTAACAAAGTCCTTATGGTCTATGATCCTAACATAAAGTATTTTATTTTTAATTCAGTAGTTTTAAGTATTACTTTCAACCTAAAAGTTGACCTTCAACATACAAGTTGGTCTTTCAGATCCACCTTGTAATACCATAGAAGAAAAGTTCTCGAAATCAGCTTCTGTTAAAATTGAAACCAAAACCTGCTATGCATTCACTGTACTATGTGATACATAACATTGAAAAGAGCTGAAATCTATTCAATAGTGAGTGATAACAATCTTAACAATCTTATTTCTCATTGGGAAGAATTGTGTTGGCTGATTAAAAAGCAATCGATGGTTTATTAGATATACACATGAATCTTCAAATTCAGGATTATTTCTACATGAAAATCTGCCTTTGATTCACTGGTTCATTATACAACAGGTCTATTTTTCTGAATTATAGAATAGTGAACAATCCCATAAGATAGAGTCGATAGCTTTGAAGTTATATATCTGTGTAAAGTGACTAAGTTTTCTCATATGAGAATTAAGAAATTTTGTAACAAATTTCATAGGGTGACTGTTTTGTTAAGACCAGACTGTTTTGGGAGCATTGTGTCCAAAATGCACTATTAAATCATTACTGTCAATTATTTAGTGATCAGTAGGTTGAATTTGCAGAAACACTATTAAGGGCAATGAGGATCTTGAAAGAATAACCAGAGGAGGAAAAAATATATCAGTATTCTTTATTAAAAACATGCTCAAACTAAATTGAAAATACTCATTAATTTATTTAGTAAAATTGAAAAGTAGAAATGTACGCTCATTCATTGTTGGGCGCCACTGAAGTGATTTCAACTCATGGCAACCCTAGCTACAACGGATCAAGACCTTACCTGAACGTATGAGCTTAATATCTCCATTATCTTCAAGCCCCCATTGCAATCACTGTGCCCATCAATTATTTGATAATCTTCTCCTTTGCTGACTCTAATTTTGAAAGCATAATGTCCTCCTCCAAGGATAGATCCTTCCTGATAACACACCCAAAGTACACGAGACAAGGTTGTAGAATCCTTGCCTCAGAGCAACATACATTCTGGCTGCATCCCTTCAAAGACTAATCTGTTTGTTCTTCTGACAGTCTGTGGGATCATCAATATTCATGATTACACATCAAATTTCAAAGCTATGAGTTCACCTGTCTTTTTTATTCATTGTCCAACTTTCATGCATCTATGAAACAATTGAAAATACCACAGCTTGGATCTGGACTATCTTAGTCTTAAAGGTAACATCCTTGCTCTGTAACATTTCAAGAAGTACCTTGTAACATTTCAAGAAGTAGATTTCCCCAGTACAAAACTAAGAAAAGTGAGAATAGAAACAAAGAACCTGGTTCAAAACAATAAATTCAAAATCCATAAAGATAACTTGTTGTTGTTGTTCTTGTTAGGTACTGAGTCGAGCATGAATCATAGCAACCCTACGAACAAAATATCTGAACAAACCTATTTTATCCTGCACCATCCTCACACTTCCTGACACGCAAGAGCCCATTGCAGCAGTCACTGTGTCAATCCACTCAGTTGAGGATCTTCCTCTACTTCTCCAATCCTCTACCCCTCTCAACATCATGTTCTTCATCAAGGAATAGCATCTTCTAGCAACATTTCCAAAGTATGTGAGATGAAGCCTCATCATTCTTGCCTCCAAAGAGTACTCAGGATGCACCCTCTCCAAGATATATCTGCTTGTTCTCTTGGCCATCCATGGGATGTTCAGAGCTCTTCTCCAACACCAGTTTCAATACCTTTTCTGTCACCATATTCATTGTCCAGCTCTCAGAAGTATAGCTAGCAATTGGAAACATCATGGCCTGAGTCAGATGCAACTTAGTCTTCAGACTGGTATCACTACTCCTCAATAATTATACCTAAGATAATTTCATAATACCAATAAAATAGTTGTAAAGCATTAAAAAGTGAGAGGAATAAGACAGAGGATGACAGAACGTGACCACTCTTAATAAACTTTTCAATCTACCCTTTAACCTTCATCTATAATAGTGACTTTTTTAAAAGTTATGAAGTTTACTTCCATTCTTAATTATTTTTTATACATCAGAAAGGAGCATATTTAGACTCTGTATCATCCTTAGAAAAGTTATGTTAGAATCTCCAGTTGTTACCATTATGTTCACCCATATCTTAGAGATCTTCCTTTTTTTCCTGATCCTCTATTTTGCCAATCATGCTGTTCTTCTCCAGAGACTGGCCCCTCCTGATAATTGGCCCAAAATTACTGAGACAAAATCCCATTATCCTCTATTTTAAGGAGTATTCTAGCTATGTTTCTTATGTGAAAAATTTGTTCTTTCTACTGACAGTCCATAGGTTATTTTATATTCTTCACTTATACCATAATTCAAAAGTACTGAATCTCTTTCGGGCTTCCTTATCAACATTCAACTTTTATATACACATTGTTGTTGTTGTTGTGTTTTCTAGAGTCAGAACCAACTCATGGCTGACCCTTCAGTGGGTTTTCAGAGGCAGTAAATTGCATGAGAAGAGATTGCCCAGCCTTCTCCCACTGAACAGCTGGTAGCCTTCAGGATTGCAGTGCAGCTCCATGCATATTAGGGTATTGAAAATAGTGTGATCTGATTCAGGTGTAGCTTGATTCTCAAAGTACTATCTTCACTATTAGGACTTTTAAAGAGACCTTTTGCAGTAGATTTTTCCAATGTAATATATCATTTTAATTCTTATCTACCACTTCCATAAACAGTAGTTGTAGGTAAAATGAAATCCTTGACTTCAATATTTTCAAAGTTTATTTTGCTTATTGGCTCAGTATTGAGGATTTGGGGGGTTTTGGTTGTGTTTTGTTTTTAATATTGAGATGTAATCCACATTAAGTATGCAATTCATTTCATCAATACATGCTTCAAGGTCTCTATGCTTTCAACATTCAAGGTTGTGTTGTTTTCATTTCAAAGATTGTTAATCTTTCTCCAATCTTGATATCTTGTTCTTCTTCACATATTGTAGCTTCTTCCTAGGTTATTTTCTCAGTACACCTATTGAATAAATATGGTGAAAGAATACAACCTTTATGCACGCCTTTCTTGATTTTAACTTAGACATATCCATCTTGGGGCCATTTCCAGCTTGGGAAGAGGAATGGAATGGCTGGTTTCTACAAAGGTGTATTTTCTGGATTGGGGTTGAGAGTACGGTGTGGCTTGTTTGCAACAGGGTGTGATCTTAGTTGGATTTGGCCTCTTACTTAAAAGCTTTTGAGCCTTCCTCAGGCTTGGAAGCAGGAGTGGCATCCACTTCCAAAAAAAAAAAAGCTTGCCTCTGAAAACTCTATGAACTTTAAAAAAAAATGAAAGTTTTGCTTTCAAGACTTGTGTTCATAGAGTTGCTAGGGGTCTTCTATGACTCTATGCCACTTAACAACAACAACAGCAACATATTCATCTTGGGCTGTTCAAATGACTGACTCTTGATCTATATGCAGTGTTTACATGAGAACAACTTAGTGTTCTGTAATTTCCTATCTTCAAACAATTATCCATTATTTGTTGGATCTACATAGTCAAATACTTTTGTACAATCTACAAAACAATATTAAGCATCTTTTCAGTTTTCACGGCTTTTGGTCACGATCCATTTACTATCAGCAATGATATCTCATGTTTCATATTCTCTTCAGAACCTGGCTTTTATATCTGTCTTTTCTTAGTGATTATAGTGCTGAAATTATTTTTCAATGTCCTTCAGTAAAATTTTGTTAATTCATTTTTCTTAGGGTGAGCAAAAATATAGCCAAATAGCTATTTCCCTAATAGTTTAACTCAGTAGGAATTCATTCAGTGTTGCATCTCTTTGTTGATGTTTCCAGGGTCAGTTACTGTTTTGCCCACAGTAATCCATCAGTATTTCAACTTTTCTTCTGCCTTTCAATTTGAGAAATGATGAATGTGTTCTTCCTTTTTTTTTAAAAAAAAACAACAAACAACTTTTTTTTAAATTTTATCCTGGTTTACTTACAAAGTTTGTATACATTGTCTTCTATTCCAGACCTTTCCAGTTTCCTTTACCCACCCTTCCCTCTACCTTTCAAACTGTGCCACCCTATGCTATGATTACTGCCCTACCCATCCTCACCCCTCTGTTCCTACTCTCCCTCCCTTAGATTCTCATACATGTTTCACTAATTTTCTTTCTATTTCTACAATAATGGTCTTATACGGTATTTGCCCTTATGGGATTGAGTTAGTTCACTTAGAATAATGCTCTCCAGTCTCTCCCAAGTTAGGTAGTAATTTTCAAAATCATTGTTCCTGTATGCTGCATAGAATTCCATCATGTAAATGTACCATAATTTCTGAATCTATTTAGTTGTGATTGAACATTTGGGATGTTTCCATGGTCTTCTGATAGTGAGTAACACTGCTATGAATATTGGTGTACAAATCTCTGTTTGATTCTCAGTTCTCAGGGTACATTCCAAACAGTGAAATATCTGGGTCTTATGGAATTTCTATGTTCAGCTTTTTGAGGAAATGCCAAACTGCCTGCTAGTGTGGTTGTACCATTATAAAATCTCAACAATGTATAAGAGTTCCTATCTATCCATATCTTCTCCAGTATTTATTACTCACTGTTCTATCAAACTTTGCCAGTACTACTGGTGTGAGATGGTATTTCATTGTGGTTTTGATTTGCATTTCTTTTATTGTCAATGATTTTGAGCATTTCTTCATATGTCTGTTGTCCATTCAAATATCTTCCTCTGTGAAAAGTCTTTCCATGTCTTTTGCCAATTTTGTAATTGCGTTATCAGTCTTTTTCTTGTGGAGGCCCTGTAGGACTCTGTAACTTTTGATATGAGACCCTTGTCTAAAATGGTATTGCCAAATGTTATTTTTCCAGTCAGTATGTTTCCTTTTCACTGTGTTGGAAAATGTTTTTTATGTGCACAGGGATTTAATCTTTAGAAGGCCCCAATCATAATTTTTATCCTCTCCAGATTGTGCATTTCTGGCTGTATTTGGTAGTTGTTTTTTTTTTTTTACCATAGACTAGGCTATCTAAGCTTGATTACACTTTGTCTCATATGACTTTATGGTTTTGGGATTTACTCCTAGGTTTCTGGTTCACCTTGAGTTGATTTTTGTTTATGGTGTGAGGTGTAGATCCTGTTTCAGCTTTCTACTGATAGCAGTCCAGTTTTGCCAGCACCATTTGTGGAAAAGGTTGCCATTTCCCCATTGATAGGTTTTATTTTCTTGTCGAATATCATCAGTTAACCATAGAAAGTGGGGTCTATCTGGGTTCTCAATTCTATTCCATTGGTCTAGGTGACTGTCATTGTACTGGAACCATGCTGTTTTGGTTACTACCACTGTGTAGTAGGTTTTCAGGTCAGAGAATGCTATGCCTCCCACCTCATTTTTGTTTTTCAGAAGTGCTTTGCTTATTCGGGGTCTCTTTCCAAATAAATTAGACAATTGCTATTTTCATCCTTTTTTGCTTAATGGCCTCCTAGTTCCAATTCTTTGCATAGTTCATTATAATACTTTTTTCACTTAAAGTATCCCTTTAAAATTTTCTGTTAAGTTCTTTTGCATTTCATTTTTTAAAAGTTTACATTGGTTTGCATACAAAGTAAGCATACATTGTGTTTAACTCTATATCCTTCATTCACATTGTGTTTCATACAATCATTCTCATTCATTATGTTTTTTAAAAAATAATGCTCATTGGACTATGCCCACCATTAATCTGTCTTTCCAATCCTTCTTGGTTCTTTTTCATTTTCCTTTCCCCTTCCCCCACCAAGTTATATGACCCTGTAATTTTCCCCCTGCCTATGCTCGCCCCTCTGCTCTTATCTCTTCCCTCTTGGATCTTCATACGTGTACATGTTTTACTAGTTATTTTCTGTATTTAAAATAATAGTATTATGTAGTATTTATCCTTATGGGACTGAATTAGTTCACTAAGCATAATACTCTCTAGTCTTCCCCAAGTTATGTAATAATTTTTGAAATCATAGCTCCTGACTTCTGTGTAGTATTTCATCTTGTGCATGTACCACCATTTCTCAATTCATTCAGTAGTGGTTAAACATTGGGTTGTTTCCTTGTTCTTCTAACACTTCTATGAATGCTTGTGTACAAACCTGCATTTGTATCTCAGTTCTAATTTCCTTGGAGTAAGTTATTCGGTTCAGCATTTCTTGTACTAATTTTATCTACTCTTGTTCAAGAGCAAGTTTCAGGGCTTCTTGGGCATCTATGTTGATTGTTTCTTGTCAATAACCTCCCCCCCACTCCATTTCATGTTTGAAATCCTTGATGTTATTCCACAACTCTTTTTTTTCTGGCCATTTGTGTGACATATGTCATATCTCTAGTTGAAAGGGTCTATGAATCCAGAAGGATAGACTCAAACTCTGCTGGACATGTTTTAATTTTAATTATCTTCAACTTGAACTTGCATAAGAGGACATGATGATCTGTTCCACTGCAAACATTATCCTTGTACTGACTGAGACTGTCTATATCCACAGACATAGCTAATTTGACTAGAAAGTGTTTCAGCAAGTCTATATGCATTATCATCATTTATGTGATTGTTTCATTTTACATGTGTTTGAAGTACATAAATTGTTCTCTGTCTCATTGGTTTCAAATTAGTTCTAATTCATAGCTCACCCTACTACAGATTTCCAAAACTGTAAATTGCTTGTAAGGAGAATGCCTATCTTTCTCCCTTGGAGCAGCTGGAAAAGTCAAACCACAAGAAAGAAATGACTTTTTTTTTACTAGTTTATTAACAAAATTCTAATATCAATTCAAACAAATTCTTTTGATTTCCCTTACCCTACACCCATCAAATTGTACAAACCAATGATTAATCCCCTCTTCCCCCTGTATATCCACATCCCTCTGCTTCCAGTCTCTCCCACCCCTCCTGGATCCTTATACTCATTCTACTATAACGGTCTTATACAGTATTTATCCTTGTGGGACTGAGTTAGTTCACTCAGCATAATGCTCTCCAGTCCCTCCCAAATTAGGTAATAATTTACAAAGTTATTGCTCCTGAGTGCTGCATAGTAAAGGAATTACTTTTTAATAGCAGCACAACTCCTTACAGATTGCACCATCACAGCACCCTAAAATAAGATGTTAGTCATTTAAAATTTAAGCATGCAATCCTCTGTATTGTTTCTGGCAGAAAGGTCTTCTTTATTTCTTTATTATTATTATTATTACTATTATTATTATTTTTTGTTATTATTTGCAAAATTGAAATACATTGTTTTTCACACCAGATCTTTCCCATTTCCCTCATCTCCCCACCAACCAAATTATACGACCCCATGTTTAAAACTCCCATACACACATCCTCACCCATCTGCTTCTGTCCTTTTACAATTGTACCATTTTACATTTTTAAACTGTACCATTTTACAATCCCACTAACAATGTATAAGAGTTCATATCTCACCACATCCTCTCCAATATTTATTACTTGATGCCCTGCTAAACTTTGCCACTGCTACTGGGTTAAGATGGTACCTCACTATGATTTTGATCTTAATCTCTCTTATTGCTAGTGATTTGGTGTATTTCTTCATTTTTAAACTAACAATCTTTCTGATTCTTCTTTGTTTCCTACTTTTGTATTCTACTCACCAATAATTATCAAAATATGTAATTATAAATGGCATGTATAGTCAATTTTAGGCTGCAGAAGTTAATAGAAACCCTCAATTTCCTAATCTTTGGCTTTAGCTATTGATGCATTACTTTGAAAGAATAGTTGTATGAATTGTATTTCCTTCTTTGTATAGGAGGGAGAAGGATGGGTAATCACCTCCCATGTGATTAACTGCTTTTGAAAACCTGCTCAATAGTTAAAATAACATTGTACTTTAGTATATTATGTTGTTGATATCGTATGTACTATGGAGTCAGAACTGACACATAGTTGACTCTCCTGTGGATTTTCAGAGGCAGTTAATTGCATGAGAGGAGACTGCTCATTCTTCTTCCACAGAACAGCTAGTGGCTTTAATATCATGCCTTCAGGATTGCAGTGTAGCTTCTTACCACTAGGCCACCAGAGTTCCCCTTTAGGGTAGATCTTGAAATGTACTTCAGGTTAGATATTGAAATATTCTTTTGACAATGAATGTGATTTTGTTCCTATCTCCTTTAGTGAACCAATATAACTAATAGCATATGCAAATAAAGTATTGCTGAAAATTATCCAAAAATTGCAAAGTAGTACATCATCAGAGAACTTTCAAAAGTTCAAGCTGGATTTAGAAGAGACAATGGCACCAGGGATATTTTTGTTTCTGTCAGATTGATCTTGAATGAAAGCAGGAAATACCAGAAGAATGTCTATTTATGTTTTATTAACTATGTAAAGATATTTGTACTGATAATAATAAATTATGGCTAACAGAGTAGAATGGGATACAAAGAACACTTAATTGTGCTCATACAAAGCCTATACCTAAACTAGATAAATCTGTAGTCTGGTCAAAGCAAGGGTACATGGCATAGTTTAAAATCTAGAAAAGTTGTGTGTCAGGAATGTATACTTTCTTCATGCTGATTCAATCTGTACACTAAGCAAGCCATTTAAGAAGGTTTTGTTTATTAAAAAGAATGTGGCGTCAGGATTAGAGGAAGACTCATCACCTGTGTTATGGAGATGATACAAATTTGCTTGTTAAAAGTGAGTAAGATTTAGAGCACTTAGTGTTGAAAATAAAATAATATAATCTTCAATGTGGAATACCTTTCAACAGCAAGAAGGCAAAATTACACCCTACTGCCCAATAGTCTCAGATAATGGAGAAAACATTGCAATTATCAATGACTACAACTTAATTGGATTCACATTCAACACCTGTGTTACTAACAGTAAAAAAAAATCAAAAGATGCATTGCATTAGGAAAATCTGCTGCCAAGGACACCTTCAAAGTATTAAGGAGTAATGATGTCACTTTAAAAAGACTAAGGTGTACCTAATTTAGACTGTGGTCTTTTCAATCACTTGTTGTGCATTTGAGAGGTGTTCAGTGAATAAGGATGTGTAAAAAGAGCTGATGCACTGTGTGGATGGCCAAGTCTGACTTCTACAAGCTTCATAAAGGGGATCTGTCCCTAACAATAATGTCCATAGCACCATACAGAATACCTACATAGTCAGACATTCCACCCCATATGCTCCTGCACCTATTTTTACCAATCATTGGGTCTGATATTTGTTGTTGACTCACAGACTTTACTCACAGTCGTGGGGTTTATTAGGAAAATAAGTGGGGATTTGGGGGATGCAATGAATATCACCAAAGAAAGTCCAAGTTTAGTACAGCAGTCCCAAGCTAGAAAACAAGGCACTATTCCCCGATTAATGAAAGTCCAGGTTCTGTTCAACAGCATAAATTCAAGAAATCTCTGGTTTCCTCAATCGTCCAGCAAACCATTTATTCTTAGTGTACTACAAGTAGACGATGCCTCTGGTTATACTTTGCCAAAAGCTCTTTACAGTCTCCACTGTCTCTCTACCACAATGATCAGGGGTCCTCAAAGTGTAGAAAGCTCTCTCTCTCTCTCTTTGCTTTTTTAAATAAGATTTTTATTTTATACCGATTTACATTACAAAGTGTGTATACATTGTTCTTCACATTGGGTCTTTCCCATTTCCTTTACTCACCTCTCTAACTACCTATCAAATTGTGTGACCCTAGGATTACCTCCCTGGCCATCCTCACCCGTCTACTCCTACCCTTCCCCCTTTGGATCCTCATACATATTTTACTAGTTACCTATTTCTACAATAATGGTCTTATACAGTATTTGTCCTTATGGGATTGAGTTCACTTAAAAAGCTAGTTTATATTGGTCCCACAGGTGTTGATGATTTGCAAGAACATGTGCCCCAGTTAAGATAGCTTGATACCATGTCCTCAATGTGGGCTAATGCCATGTCTACACAAGCCAATTGTCAAGGAATGTGACACCGCAGGATGATAGTTCAATGTCTCCGAACTGTATTGTTGGAGAAGAATTATGAATATCCCAAAGACTTCCAAAAGAATGAATAGGTTCTGGAGAAGGTGTAACTAGAGTGTCAGTTAGAGGCAAGGACTGTGAAGCTTCATCTCACATACTTTATACATTTAACTGGGAGGGACAATTCTTTGAAAAGCAACATAATGCTTGGAAAGAAGGAGAATTAGTGAAGGAAAGGAAGACTCCCCAATGAGATGGATTGACAAAGTAACAGCAGCAATGGGCTTAAGTAACTCAAACATGATGATGATGTCACAGGTTAGGACCAGAGCTCATATCTGTCTTACATAGACTCACTATGAGCAATACTCAACTCTATAAAATCGAACAATAACAAATAGATCACATAAGCACCTGATTTAAAATGACAAGTGCCAGTTTAGTTCAGTTCACCGGTGCCTAAACTATTGATTTTAATGTATTCCATTTAATTTTTGACAGCTTCCAATTTTCCTATATTCCAGGTTCTGATTATTACTAATACATGTTTGAAACTGGTCTTTCACATTTTGAATGATGCTTTTTGGAAAAAGAAGACTCTAAAAGTTTTATTCTTTTGATGTATTCACGCGATTAAGGTCAGCTCTACTTTAAGGAGGCAACTTTCTAGTTCCTTCAGGCTTGACAGTTTAAGGCTCTGATTTGGAAGTTGTAGTGAATCCTTTTGTTACTTGTAATACCAATGAATATAACATTCAACATCACAACAACATGCAAGCACAACAAATGAAAGATTTACAAATGACTGGTAGATGAAAAATTAGACCATGACAAAAGCTTTAAATATTTTTCATAATTTATCATTCCACTATTTTCTTATTTTTTTTTGAAATTCATTTCTCTAAGTATTAAACTAAAACTTTATATACAGTTGTTTATGTTTGGTATGTATGTTGTTGTTATGTGCCATCGAGTCATCTGCAACTCTCAGTGACCTTATATACAACAGCTTTGAAGCCTGCCTTGTTCTAAATCAGTCTCACTGACCCCAACACACCTACCCCATTGTCACAATTACTGTATCAATCCATCTCATGTAGGATCCTCCTCTCCTGTGCTATACCTCCATCTTTCCAATCATGATGTCCTTGTCCAAGGATGAGTTCCTTCTGGCTATGTGCTTAAATATGTGAGATGGAGTTTTGAAATCCTAGCCTCCAAGGAGATACTTGGTTTCACCCTCTCCAGAACAGTCTTATTCATTTTCTAGATGTTGTTGTTGTTGTTGTTGTTGTTGTTATATGCTGTCGAGTTGCTTGCAACTCATAGCTAACCGATGGACAACAGCCCTGAACCCTGCTCTATCCTGTGCCAGTTGCACTGTCTCTGACACACACATCCTGATTACCCCAGTAACTTAATCAATCCACCTAATAGAAAGTCTTCCCCTCCTGCATCGTCTCTCCACCCTCCCAAGCATGATGTCACTCTCTAAGGATCTCTCGCTCCTTACAACATGTCCAGAGTATGTTAGATGGAGCCTTAGAATTCTTGCCTCCAAGGAGCAGCCTGGTTTAACCCTCTCCAGGATGAATCTGTTTGTTTTCTTTGCAGTCCACTCTACATTCAATACTCTGCTCCAGCACCACAGTTCAAAGGCATCAATTCTTCTTCTATCTTCCTTAGTCATTGTCCAACTCTCTGATGCATAACAAGTGATTGCAAAGACCATAGCCGGTATCAGAAACACCTTAGTCTCCAGAGTGACACCATTGCTCCTCAGTACCCTGGAGAGGTCCCTAACAGCAGACTTTCCCATTGCAATACGCCTTTTAATTTCCTGGCTACTGGTGCCAAGAGTGTTGAAGGTGGAGCCGAGCAGACTAAAGTTGTTAACAATCTCAATTTCTTCACCATCTATGCTGATGATCCAGTGGTGAGAATCATTGTCTTCTTGATATTGAGCTTCAATCCATACTGAAGGCTGCAGTCCTTGACCCTCTGCAGCAAGCATTTCAGGTCCTCCTCAGTTTCAGCAAGCAAGGTTGTGTCATCTGCATAATGCAGATTGTTAATAGATCTTCCACCAATCCTGACACCACACTTCTCCTCATAGAGCCCAGCATCTTGGGTAATCTGTTCTGCATACAGGTTGAAAAGGTATGGTGACAGGACACATCCCTGGCATGCGCCTTTCCCAATTTTGAACCATGCAGCGTTCCCTTGCTCTGTTCTGACGACTGCCTCTTGGTCCAAGTATAGGTTTCGCATTAGAACGATCAAGTGTTCTGGGATTCCCATTCTTCTCAGAGTCAGCCACAGTTTGTTATGATCCACACAGTCAAATGCCTTTGCATAATCAATGAAACACAGATAGACATTCTTCTGGTATTTCCTGCTTTCAGCTAAGATCCACTTAACATCAGCTACAATATCACTATTTTCTGGATAGTCCAGGATAAATTCAAGACTTTTCTGCATCACCACAACTCAAAAGCATCAATTCTTCTTCTGTCATTTTTAATTATTGTCCAGCTCTTTGATGCATTGTAAGTAATTGCAAAGACTATGGCCAGGATGACGCATGTCTTAATCTCGAAGACTGTCATTGTTGATCTTCAGTGTTCTGGAAAGGTTCCAGACAGCAGAATTTCCCCGTGCAATTAATCTTTTGATTTCCTTACTGCCTGTTCAAGAGTGTTGATTGTGGAGCTGAACAAGCTGTAATTGCTAATATCCTCAATCTCTTCTCCATCTATCATGGTGCTGCCAGCTGGTCCAGTGGTGAGAATCTTTGTCTTCTTGATGTTCAGCTTCAATTCATATTGAAGATGGCAGTCTTTGTCCTGCTGCAACAAGAGCTTCAGATCTTTCAGAAAGTAAGTTTGTACCATTTGCATAAGGTAGGTTTTTGACAAGTCCTCTTCCAATCCTAATACCACATTCCTCCTTATATAAGTTCAGTCATTCAAATTATCTGTTCTGCATATAGATTGAAAAAAACATGGAGACACACTCCTTTCCTGATTTTGAAACATGTAGTATTTCCTTGCTCTGTTCTGAGGATTGCTTCCTAGCCCGAGTATAGATTTTCTATGAGCACAATCAAGTATTCTAAGATTCCCATTCTCCTCAAGGTTAACCCCAATTTATTGTAATCCACACAAGTGCCTTTGCATGAAACACAGATAGACATTCTTCTGGTACTCTTTGTTTTCTACAAAGATCCATCTGACATTGATGATAATGTCTCTATTGTCATGATTTCTTGTAAAACCAGATTGTATTTATGGTAGTTCTCTGTTTATGTACTGTTCCAGGAGTTTTTGGATAATTTTCAATAGAATTTTGCTTGTGTGTGATATTGTTTGATAATTTCCACACTCTTTTGGGTCACCTTTTTTTTTAATAGGAATAAGTATGGATTTCTTTTGGTCAGTTGGCCAGATAATTTTCCTCCAGATTTCTTGGCACAACCTGGTGAGCACATCCAGGGCAGCATCTGTTTGTTGAAAAATGTCAGTTGGTATTCCCTCAATTCCTGGGACCCTATTTTTTGCCATGTCCTTCAGAGCAGCCTGCCCTTCCTCCTTCATCACCATTGCCTCTTGATCATATGTTGTTTTTTGAAATTCTTCTGTCAGCCAATTATTTTTGGTACAATGACTCTATATACTCTTTCCATCTTGTTTTAGTGCTTTTTGGATCACTTAATATTCTACCCATAACGTCCTTAAGTATTCATGGCTTTAATTTGTTCTTTAGTTCCTTCACTTTAAGAAATGCCAAACAAGTTTGGCCTTTCTGATTTTCCAACTCCAGCTCCTCGCACATTTCATTATAACACTTTACTTTATCTTCTCATGCTGCCCTTTTAAATCTTCTATTCAGTTCCTTAACTTCTTGATTTCTTCCCTTTGCTTTGGCTTCTAGAAAAGTAATCTTTTCAAATTTTATGGCACCTCTCATCTTATCAATCATATGAACTTTTTGGAGTTATAAAGACATAAATACCTTGTTGTTGCTGTTGTTATGTGCCGTCGCGTCGTTTCCGACTCATAGCGACCCTATGCACAACAGCCCTAAACCCTGCTCTATCCTGCGCCAACAGCACCGCCTCTGACACACCCATCCTGATTACCCCAGTCACCGAATCAATCCATCTCATAGAGGGTCTTCCACTCCTGTGTTGTCCCTCAACCCTCCCAAGCATGATGTCCCTCTCCAAGGATCCGTCCCTCCTGGCAACATGTCCAAAGTATGTCAGACGAAGCCCCAGAATCCTTGCCTCCAGGGAGTAGCTTGGTTTAATCCTCTCCAAGATAAATCTGTTTGTTTTCCTGGCAGTCCAGGATACATTCAGTACCCTTCTCCAGCACCACAGCTCAAAAGCATCCACTCTCCTTCTGTCCTCCCTAGTCATTGTCCAACTCTCTGATGCATAACAAGCGATTGCAAATACCATGGCCTGTATCAGGCGCACCTTAGTCTCCAGAGAGACACTGTTGCTCCTGAGTACTTTAGAGAGGTCCCTAACAGCAGACTTTCCCATCGCAATACGCTTTTTGATTTCTTGACTGCTGGTGCCAAGAGTGTTGACTGTGGAGCCCAGCAAAGTGAAGCTGTGAACACTCTCAATCTCTTCGTCATCCATCCTGACGCTGCCAATTGGTCCAGTGGCGAGAATCTTTGTCTTCTTGACGTTGAGCCTTAGTCCATACTGAAGGCTGCAGTCCTTGACCCTTCGCAGCAAGTGCATGAGGTCCTCCTCAGTTTCAGCAAGCAGGGTTGTGTCATCTGCATAACGGAGATTGTTAATAGACCTTCCACCAATCCTGATGCCACAATTCTCCTCATAGAGCCCAGCCTCTCGGATAATCTGCTCTGCATACATGTTGAAAAGGTATGGAGATAGGATGCATCCCTGGCGTACACCCTTCCCAATTTTGAACCATGCAGTGTTACCCTGCTCCTAGTCATAAAAAAATAATAATAATAAGATTATTTTGAACCTATTAGGGACCATTTATTTTACTTGATGACACTAAATCTAATACTTAAAAAAGCTCTAGCATGTGTATAATTTCTCCTGTGATAATTAATGAATAAAGATATTAAAAGATTAATGTTAAGACATTTTAAACTTTACAATCATTCACAAAACAAAAGTCACCTTACATGGGAGATTTAAATTCCATAATTTGGTTTAATCACACTGTATTTAGAGTATGTAAATATTAACTTAGGGTTTTAAGCAAAATTAAGTAATCTTTATTTCACTGAAAATTATTATGTAGGTATTGTCCAGATAATTGTTCATTTATAAAACCCAAGTTAAGTTTATTTATGTATTCTTAGTTCATTTTATCTTAAGTTACACACACAGGTAGATGCCCTAATATATTCTTAAAATTGGTGAATTAATTGAAAAACATTGCTGTACCACTATAATCATTAACATAATGCTTGGTACTTTTATAATTTTTTTGTGGTCTTGATAGATTTTTTCATTAATTTTCATTGGACAAATGTGAAATTCTAATCACATTTTTAGGTAAATCATGCATTAGTGCTTGTTGTTCACTGGTGCTCAAATACATGAATTGTGCATATGCTTGGAGTTTTTTGTTACATATTGCTTTTGTCTATTCCTGTAATTGCAGTTTTTATTGTGTATTTTAAGAACACTAGTAAGATCTGCCTGGCAAGTTAATTAATCAAATTTTGTACAGTAAAATATAAGGTCATTTTGGGGAATGTTTACCAGTTACAAAAATATGCTAATGCCTCTTATAATTGCATTTCACCTTATGGTACACTTTCATCACTTGAATAAGAAAATATCATTCTAAAGCATTCTCTCCTCTGGCTGGGCCATCTCTTAAAAGAAAGTTAGATGCACAAGTTTGTCTTCCAAAAAAATATTTCACCTGAAAATATAGTCTACTGTGATGGGCAAAATACAGATTTTTACTCTCTCTATATATATCATTAATGTCAGATGTTTAAAAATGGATGTCTCTAAGCCAGTTTGCAGCATGTTTTATGGCTGCAAAAGTGTTTAGTGTGGGTATAAGTCAGAATATGATTTGCTCTTGTCAACAGATGCTGCGTGTGATTTTTTCTGCTCTTTTCTCTCTCTCTTTTTAAAGAAAATAATGAAGGGAATCTGCTGCATAGATTCTGTTCATTAGTCTTTTCTTTTTAATCAAGTCACAGTTCAAGACATCTGACATGGCAGCATCACTTCTATGCTGATCCAAAATTACCATGTTTGATCGATGGTGAATATTCCACTTTGGTATCACTCAAGATGATAACTTTGGACTACAGTTTGCTAATTCAGCACTTATTTTTCTATTAAAATATGAGAAAGGTGGGAGAGTTCACCTGGAAATTTGTTTTTGAGGTTAATTTAACACTAGAACATTCTAAGTTTTCCTATTACTTGTCAACTCGGTTTTTAGAAGAATCAGCCAATTTGAAAATGAGTATGTTAAATTTCTTGAGTTTGAAGATGTCTATTCAAGTAACTGCTTAAAATTAAAGGTATTTGAATTATTTAAGAGATAATATAAAAGAAAAATATAGAAATTATCCAAATAAGATGGCTATAGCGTAAAACTAGAAATGCACATGTAACAAAGAAGAAGGCATCTCTTGCCTAACACTTTAGAGCAAATTCTGAATAGTATATTTGGTACTCAACAGCTTGCTCAGGATTAAGAGCCAATATTGATTACCTAGAAGTGGTAGTCATTCACCTCTGTGTCACACTTAATCTACCAACACTAACAGCTTGACAATAATGTTACTAGTTTAGATGAAAGCTAAATTCTGTCTTCTTTCCTTGGTTCAAATGTATTTAATGTATATGTGTGTTCTGTTTTTTTCTGTTCATTTCGGTCTGGAAGATTTTTTAATATTATCACATATTCATTCTCTATTAGGGTCTGTACTGCTAAATAAAATTTAAAAAGGCAGCTGATCACAAATTACCTGATTATAAATCTCAATATAGAAGCTAAGACTACGAAATTCTTATAAAAATGCTGGAATAAATATTCATTGACTTGGGTTAGAAAATGGGTTCTTGGATATCTAAAACAAGCAATAAAATTGTGTGTGTGTGTGTGTGTGTGTGTGCAAATTATACCCTATTCTCAATAATTTGAAAAGAAGGCAGATTGCTACAGAATAATTTGAGAAAAATAGAAGCGTTCTGCAATAATTATAAGTGCTTATGTTGAATTTGACTGTGATAAGAAGCATATGCAAAGACCGAGACCTCAAGAACTGGCTGAGAAGCTCTCAAGTTCAATTTGAATACTTAATTCAGTGTATGGTGTTGAGGATGATACATTTAGGATTCTTGCCAAAAAGAGGACATGGTATTTGGTTTTTGGTTGGTTTTTGTATATTTGTTTGTTTGTTTTTCTTATTGTGCATCGTTGATCCACCTGGCACAGGAGATTGCCCTTCCTTCTCCAGCAGAGCAGCTGGCTGACTTGAACCACATTACTTCAGAGTTATAGTACAGCTTCTTGCCACTAGGCCACCAGATCTCCCCAGAGGATGATTGATTTAGAACTATGAAATCAGTTTAAGTAATACCCTCATAGAGTATTTCTAATATTTCCATGAAACTCTGCCAGACTAGGAAAAATATGAATTAATATCAGAGTTTAAAACAGTTATCCATCCTTTTTGCATTTATTTAAACTCTTGTTTCTTTTTTAAGTCATAGTCAATTTTAGACTAGCAAGAGCTCACTTACTCTCCAGAGTTTTCCACACTAAGTTACGAAACTCTAAGAGCATACACAAAAGAATATAAACCCAAAAACTTACCTCTGGTAAAGCTATTTTGATATCTCTGAATTCCATTACTGTCACTATATTTACTGTTAGTGTAAATATTACATAAAAATTATACATAATTTATTTACATTAAAAGATTGTTTAGTTCTAAGTATAATACTAATAAACACACAATCATTTTAAATAAATCTTTAGAGTGTCTATAATAGTAACAACAGTTCACAGATTTTGTAGATATGATAACTTTATGTAATATAATAATTTCAGTAAATGCCAATATTTAAATTTCAATAGAATTGAAATAATATGGGATAACAGTAATTATTTTGTAATTTTTTTATCTCCTCTTGTCTTTTCCTTTCAGACCTTGTCTTGTTCATCAAACATGTGTAGAAAATTATAATTGCTCTTGTCTCTAAAAAATACCATCTGTCAGGCATCTATTGAACTGAAACCAAGCACAATAGACAGCTCTTGAAATAAAAATACACAAGAAAATGAGTACATTTTTGCTCCAGAATTCTCAGCATTGCTTATGTTATACCTAGAAATTTTCAACTGTGGCATTGTTAACAATTTTGAGGAAGATCAACATAAAGTAAGGTAGTAGACCTAAACCAGGTAGATAGTCAAGAGTCAGTGAACTCATTAAGCTGCTCAGGAAAAGCTATACAGTGAATCAGAGAGGGGGGAACTGAGAGACCACAACGTAAGAGCAAACCAAAGAGGTAGTATGGGAAATCATCAAAGAAAATTTGGAAGCATTATGCAAAAAAGAAAAGGTGAGCAAGACATGGAACCAGTATATGAGCAAGAAGCTGGAGTCAGAGCTTTGAGATAAAGCTGCAACTATGATAATGAGACAACATTGGCAATTCAGTTAGATGTTTTGGTTCTTCCCACTCCTTCTAAATTAAGTTTGAAAGCTTGCATATGAAGCAATAAGCCAATGAATAGACTGATGGAGAGTACGTATCCAAAAATTTATTCCAGAACATATTTGCAGTAGATCCTTACACCTAGCCAGTCCTTAATGAGTCAGGAACTATTTGTAGAATTACTGAATAGCCCATATCTTGGACTCATCAGTACACATTGAGCTCCTTCACCTTCTGAATATCTGGAATGATTGCATTTTTTCCTTAGTCCTACCACTTCACTGTACAATTCTATTTTAACTATGTAAAATTCCTGACAATTTATCTTATTTTCTCAGTCAAATAAATTCTATGTACCCTCAGGTGAGAAATTTTATTTTATTTACATTTGCTATTGTATGGGAGGTTGTTCAATAAGGACTGCAGCCTTCAATATGGTTTGAGGCTCAATATCAAGAAGATAAGAATTCTCACCACTGAATCAATTGGCAGCATCAGGATGGATGGTGAAGAGATTGATATTGTTCACAACTTTAGTTTGCTTGACTCCACAGTCAACACTCTTGGCACCAGCAGCCAGGAAATTAAAAGACGAATTGCGATGGGTAACTCTGCTGTTAGGGACCTCTCCAAAGTACTGAAGAGCAGTAGTGTCTCTCTGGAGACTAAGGTGCGTCTGATACAGGCCATGGTCTTTGCAATCACTTGTTATGCATCAGAGAGTTGGACAATGGCCAAGGAAGACAGAAGAATTGATGCCTTTGAGCTGTGGTGCTGGAGAAGAGTATTGAGAGTACCATGGAGTGCTAGGAAAACAAACAGATTCATCCCGGAAAGGGTTAAATTGGGCAGCTCCTTGGAGGCAAGGATTCTGAGGCTCCATCTAACATACTTTGGACTTGTTGTAAGGAGAGACAGGTCCTTGAAGAAGGACATCATGCTTGGGAAGGTGGAGGGACAGTGCAGGAGGGGAAGGCCCTCAAAGAGGTGTATTGATTCAGTGACTGGGGTAATTGGAATAGGAGTGTCAGAGACAGTGCGATTGGCACAGGACAGAGCAGAGTTTAGGACTTTTGTACCTAGGGTCGCTATGAGTTGCAAGCAACTCAACAGCACCTAACAACAACTGTATTGGCGAGGGTAAAACAAAGTTTCTCCTTAGAGACAAGGATTTTGAAGCTCTGTTTCACGTTTTTGGGGCACATGACCAGGAGAGACCAATCCCTGGAAAATTACATCATGCTTGGAAGGATGGAGGGATAGTGCAGGAGAAAAAGCTCCTGGATGAGATGAACTGGCATGGTAACTAGGTCAATGGGATTATGTGTGTCAAAGTCAGTGAGACTGGCTCAGAATAGGGCAGGATTCAGAGCTATTGTACATAAGGTCCCTATGATTCTTGGGTGACTCAATGGCACACAACAACACCAACAACATACTGCCTAGAAAAATGCTAAACATTTAGAAGATACTCCGCTAACCTGTCTACAATGAATTATGTATACCAGTACTTCCAAAGTGTGACCATCTGCTTTAGAAATTGACATAAGAGAATTCAAGGGCTTGAGGAACACATTTGATGACATTGTGAGTGTGTGGGGTCATTGTTATGATACTAGACATTATATTAAGTTGGTCGCCTGGGTCTAATTTATTATGTAAATCGTAATGAATATAAAGTGATATTAAATTAAACAGTGAATTTAAATGAGGAGATTTAATGAGAAGTTTTCCTCTGCATATTTTATCTGACTCACTATTTTTCAAACTCTGTATTAGGATACTCACGTGTGCTGAGAAGACAGATGAAGTAATCACGTCCTGGTCTTTTCCAATCAACTAAGCCATTGTAAGACGACAGAATAAAACCAATGACAGTCACAAAACAAAAGACAACAAAAACAAAGAAATGCCAGGTATGTTAAGGGATTTATGTTTATTACCTATCTGGATGCAGGCATGTAAGTTCCTTATGATTTCATCTGCAATTAAAAACCCAAAATCACCGTGGTCATGTAGATGATAATTAAACCTGATGACCCTCCATCAGATTTCTGCTGTGTATTTTTCAAAAAGTATTCCTCTATCAAACCATTTAAGTTTCTAAGAGTACGGAATGGATGTGACCTTAGGAAATCACAAAAATATTTACTGAAAACTGCTTTATATTATTTACCTTGTAGATGAGTATTACACATGTTGGCTATAGTTGGGGGGAAATGACACTTAATTTTTTAATGATTTGTTGGGAATGGAGTATCTAAGTGACATGAAAATGAAGAAAAAACAAAACAAAACCAAACCATTAACTATCCTAAGAGTAAATTTTCTGTTTTAGTCATTGCTCTGTGCCAAACCTATGATAACCATAAAGTTGATCAAGAAATTGTATAAATAATTAGGTAGATATATAGTATTGATTAAATCTATTTTTAAGTACCAGCACAATATTTGTATAACTTTCCATTCTAACTTTATCAATTTCCTTTTCTAAAAGTTGCTATCTCTTATTACTTACATTAAAAATGGAATTAAAAACATAAGAATAAAATTTAGGATTATAAACATATTTGTAATATTATATAGTACAACATTTTTAATTATCAACTGGTACATAAATTGTGACTATGTTCTTAGGTGCCATCAAGTCCACTACAACTCATAGTAATGAACACCAGACCAGAACATTTTGTTATTTTGTTAAATTTGCCAGTGGTTTGTCAATTTTATTGACCCTTTCAAAGACAAGCTCCTGGTCTTGTTGATGGTTTCAATTGTTTTTGTGTTTTCTATCTCATTGATTTCAGCTCTTGTCCTTATAATTTCTTCTAGAGGCTGTAGGATTAGATTGTTGATCATTTTCCATTTGTTGAGGGTGTTGAGTGAGATCATTATTTTTATTCTTTCTTCCTTTTGTGTGTGTGTGCTTACTGCTATAAACTGCCTTCTGAGGACTGCCTTAGCTGTGTCCCAGAGGTCTTGGTAAGTTGTATCTTCATTATCATATGTTTCAAGGAACTTATTTATTTCATTTTTTATTTATTTTATAACCTATTCATGTTCTAGCAGAGAATTATTTCATTTCCACATGGGTGGTTTTGTAAGCTTTATTTTTCTGTGGTTAATTTCTAATTTTATGGCATCATGGTCTGAGAAATACTTTGTATTATTTCAATTTTTTAAAATTTGTTATAACTTGCTTTGTGATCTAATATATGATAAGTTCTGGAGATTGTACCATGTGCACTTGAGAAGAAAGTGACTTGAGTTTTAGTTGGGTACAGTTCTCTAAATACATCCACAAGTTCAAGTAGTCTGATTGTATAGTTTAGATCTTCTGCATCTTTGTTGAGTTTCTTTTGTGTTGACCAATGCTTTGGTGATAGTTGTGTATTAAAATCTCTTACCACTATAGTGGTGATGTCTCTTTTTCTCTTCAATTCTGTTAACCATTGTTTTATGTATTTTGCAGGTCTATAATTTGGTGCATAAATGTTGACTAAGGTTAGGTCTTCTTGATCAATTGTGCCTTTATTCAGTATGTAATGCCCTTCCTTATCTTCAATGATGTTTTTCATTCAAAAATCTATCTTACCAGAGATTAGTATTGTCACTGCTGCTTTTTTGAGGTTGCTTGGTAAATTTTTACAGCCCTTGATTTTGAGTGTGCCTTTCTCTTCCTTTTTTAGATGTGTGTCTTGTAGGCAACATATTGATGGGCTTTGTTTTTGTATTCATTCTGCTACTCTTTTTTTCTTAATTGGTGCATTTAGTCCATTCACATTAAGTGTGATTATTGTCAGGCCAAGTTTTACTTTTGTTGTTTTTCTGTGTTTCTTTTTCTGGTGTTTCTGGTTCCTATGATCCATTCACTTTGCTTTGGTGTCTCTGTGTGTATGACTTCACTTAAAATTTCTTGTAGTTTTGGTCTTGTTTTCACAAATTCCTTAAGGTCCTTCTTGTTTGCAAAGAATTTTATTACTCCTTCAAATTTGATTGAGAGCCTTGCTGGATGTAGGATCCTTGCCTGGCAATTGTTATCTTTCACCTTTCTGTATATCACATCCTATTGCCTTCTGGCTCTCATGGTTTCTGCTGAGAAATCAGAATTAAATCTAATTGTTTCCACTTTGTAGATAACTCTTTGCATTTCTCTTGCTGCTTTTAGAATTCTATCCTTATCTTTGAATTTGGAGAATTTGACTATGATATGTCTTGGTGTTTTTATTTTAGGGTCTAGTTTATTTGGTGTTCTCTTTGCTTCTTGGATGTGGATCTCCCCATTCTTCAAAACACCTAGGAAGTTTTCTTCTAGTACTTCTTCCACAATCTTCTCAGTGATTTCCCTGTACCTTCCATGTTCTGAAATTCTAATCATACATGTATTATTCTGTTTTATGTCACCCCACGTAATTCTAATGTTTCTTCATTTTCTTTAAGTCTTGTCTCTGTTTTTTCTTCAAGTAAGTTTCTAGTGAGGTTTTGGTCTTCTAGCTTACTGACTCTCTGTTCCATCTCTTCCATTCTACTTTTTTGTCCTACCAGCATATTGGACACTTCTGCCATTTCAGTCTTAATATTCTGGATTGTATTTTCATGCTTTTCTATTACTTCCAATCCTGTTTTGTCTGTACCCTCTCTTTCTTTTGATTATTTTGTAAAATTTTTTGTACCTCTTTGTCTATTCTACCAATTTTTTTCTTCCAACTTTTGTATTTTCATCAATATCTGTTCAAGTTTCTCCTCATCTATCTATTTCTTCTGGATTATTGTCTCTGAAGTATTTGCTCTTTTATTGACTTCTATTGTTTTTCCCACATTTGATTGCTTTTCTGTAGCTGATCAAGCAAATCTAAATCAAAATATTTCTTCTGATTCTCTCTCTCTGGATATTCATTGGGTCTGCTTTTTTAAGAGAAGGATTATTTTTTTCCTTCATAATAGCTGATGCACTTGTTGTTGCTGTGAGACTGAACACTGTGACACTGATGTGTCAAATGTGTTAATGGATGTTTACCTAGTGTGGACAGAGGGTGGGATGGGGCTCCCCAATGAAAACAAGCTTGGAAGGAGGAGTGGCATCCACTTCTGTAATAGTTTGCCTCCAGAAACCCTATGAACCTGGAGAGAGGATGAAAGGCACCCAAGTGTCGAGGACTCTCCTTCATAGTGTCACTATGAGTTGCCTGAGACTTGACAGCATTTAACAACAATAGCTGATGTGGATTGCTGCTTTCTTGACATTATGGGAGTCTTTTCTTAGTAGATATTAGGTTGCTATAACTATAAAATTAACCAGGGTACAGCAATGTTTTGTAAAGCACCTATATACTTATGTTTCTTTCTGACAGCAGTTTTATTTTCCCCAAAGTACCTGAATGAGCAAGGAGGAAGCCTGTTGTTCCTTCCTGGAAGTGGCTTCTCACCTCTGTCAAGAGGCTCGGGACTCTTCTGTTGCCTAAGTATGGGGGTCCCACGTGGTCAGGCCAGACAGCAGTTTTTGCCCCTAAAGTACCTGAGTTAAGGGGTCCTGCATGGTCAAGCTAGAAAGCAGTTTGCCCCAAAAATATCTGTAGGAGTAGCACAGGCAATGCCATCCCATTGCATGCTTCATTCCTTCTCACATTCTCTTCTTTAAGGAAAGTGCATCTAATTTGAGAAATGTTGTCCATTTCAGAGACTTTTCTGAATCCAGTTTGAATTTCTAACATTTCATTGTCAATATAGTGCTCCAGTTTTATTTGAGCAATTTTCAAAAGGATTTTTTTTACTTGTATGTCATATAAATGTTACTGTTTGATAGTTCTGTATACCACCCTATCACTTTTTCTGGAATGGACATAGATATAGATCTCTTTGGTCAAGTGGTCTTCTCAATTTCTGACTACAGACCAATAAGTATGTCCAGGTATTTATCTGTTTGTTCAAATGTGGTTACTGAGTACCATTGGGTCAGAACAAACTCACAGCAAATTATCAGAGGCAATTAATTGCACAGGAGGAAATTGTCCATTTTATTTCCCAGGAACAAATAACAGATTTGAGCCATGTGCTTTGGATGGCCAGCACAAATCCTTACCATTATGCCATTAGAGCTGATATTTCATCAATTCCTGGGGTATTTATTTGAAAATATTTTCAAAGCATCTTGGACTTTTTACCTTGAGTACCATTTGTTCTGAAATGGTTGGGCACTGGGAAATTATACAGTTATTTTGGTGGGAGAAGGTTGGACAATTTTCTCCCATGTGGTTTAGTGCCTCTACAAACCCCCTGGAAGGTCAGTTAGTTCCAACTCAACAGCACATCAAAATAACAAAAGTAACTCTGAGTATTACTCTATCTTCATTAGATGTTCTCTGTATTATATTTAATATTTCAGCTGTAGAACCCTTCAGAAATGCAAATTAAGGTATCAATATTTACTTCATTTCTTTCAATTTGAGAAATGCTTAGTGTATTCTTTCCTTTTGGTTCTCTTACTCCAATTATTTACATTTTTTAATATTACTTTGTCTTTTTATAATATGACTTTTGAAATCTCTGATGCTATCTGTTTGTATTTTTACCCCTTTGCTTTAGATTCTCTATATTCTAGAGAAAATTTCAGACTGTTTTGTAACATCTGTTTTGGGCCTTCATTTCTATTCTATATTTTTAATGACCATTTTTCTCATCAAGTACAATGTCCTTAATGCCATATCATAACTTCTCTGGTGTTTAGTTTGGTCAAAGGGTTCAAAGCATAAAATATATTATATGATAATCTCTAAAATCAGGTGGGATATGTTGTTAGGTTCTGCAAAGTTGACTACAACTCATAGCGACCTGCTGAGTAACAGCCTCACTCTCTCTGTCATGCCAATCCCATTGCAGCAACCAATGTGACAATACATCTGAGAGTATTTCTACCTTTCACTGACCATCTACTTTTCCCAGCACAACATTTTTCTCCAAGGTCATATTCTTACTGAAAATATGCTCAAAGTAAGTAAGATGACATTTCACAATGCCTGCCTTTCTTGTAAGATAAATGTCTATGCTCTTTTGACTGTCCATAGTGTATTAATACTCTTTTTCAGTACCAAAATTCAAAGATGTGAATTCTTCTTTTGTCTTCCTTATTAATAGTCTGACTTTTAAAAGCATAGGAAACAATTGAAAATACTTAAGTTTGGATCTGGCACACACTAATTTTTAAACTGAAACCCTTGCTCTGTAGAACTCTGCAGAAGTCCTTGATGGCAGAGTTCTCTGATGCAGCATGTCTTTTGATTTCTTGATTGCTGCTACCATATGTGTTTATGATGTATCCAAATAAACTAAAACTTTGATGTCTTCAATCTTTTTCTCCATCAATCATATTACTTATTGGTCCAATGGTGAGGATTTTTGTTTGTGTTTTGTTTTTGTTGTTGTTTTTGATGGTGAGATGTAATCTATATTGAAGGCTGTAGTTTTTAATATCCCGCAGCAAATACTTAAAGTCCTCTTTAATTTCTGTAAGTAACTTGTATATCAACTACATATCACAGGTTATTGATGAATCTTCCTCCAACCCTAATCCCATATGCTTCTTCATATAGTACAGCTTGTTAAATGATTTGCTCGATATACAGATTGAATAGATGTGGACAAAAGATACAACTCTGAGGCATGTAAAATATACAGAAATTCATATTTTAGCTGTTGTACATTTGCTTTAATTTTCTACAACTTTAATTTATGTGAATATGAGTAAATTCCATTGTGGGCCTTCAACTTTCTTCTGGGTGATGATACTGAACTTTTCCACTCTTTCATTCCACAAATATAGATTTTATTCCAGTGTGATCCATCAGCTGAGGCCCACCTATATAAAATGTCTTCCTACAGGCCATGGTTTTTGCACTCACTTGTTATGCATCAGAGAGTTAGACAATGACTAGGGAGGATAAGAAGGAGAATTGACGCCTTTGAGCTGTGGTGCTGAGAAGAGTATTGAATGTACCATAGACTGCCAAGAAAACAAACAGATTCATCCTAGAGAGGGTTAAACCAGGCTGCTCCTTGGAGGCAAGGACTCTGGGGCTTTGTCTGACATACTTTGGACATGTTTGGGAGGGTGGAGGGACAGCGCAGGAGGGGAAGACTCTCTATGAGGAGGATTGATTCAGTGACTGGGGTAATCGGGATGGGTGTGTCAGAGGCAATGAGATTGGCACAGGATAGAGCAGGGTTTAGGGCTGTTGTACATAGGGTCGCTATGAGTCGCAAACGACTCAACGGCACCTAACAACAACAACAACAACATTGAGATGGAACTGACTTAGAGCTGATTATCCAGCAGGTGTTGAGTGATTGTAAATTGCATGGGAGGAGAATGCCCATTTTTCTGCCATGGAGCAGCTGGTGAATTCAAACCCCCTGTTTTTGGGTTAGGAGCACAACTCCTTACTCACTCAACCATCTGCATGAGTCTTCTTTTACAGGGTTGTTTTTTGTGTGTTTTTTTTTAATATTTTGCAGCAAATAAAACATTGATTAGATAAATATTATATATTCTCTGGTCTCATTTATATAAGTTAGGCCCAACAGTTTGGTTTAAAATCTTTGCACTAATCATCAGCTATTTTAACATATCTTCATTTCATATTTAATCAACTTCAAACTGCAGAAGTTGGTAGAAATTCTAAGTTGCTCTATCATTGGTTTTAGATATTAAAGTATAAATTTGAGTAATAGCCATATTAATAGGTCTCCCCTGTGTTTGTATGGGTATTATTCTATCACTGACTACATTGTACTTCAGGAGAGTTCGTAAAGCGTTCTCTTTTATGATGAATGTAAAACAGTTCCTCTTCAGGTTTTTTTTTTTTACATTTACAATATAATAAGACATTTAATTGTTCAATTAAAAATGGCCAGTATTGGTACCTTTTAGCCAAATATTGCTTGAAAAATAGATCTTTCTTCATTCATTTCACTTTTTTGAAACCTTTTAAAAATTTACTATTTACTTTTTAAATCAAATTTTATTTTAATTGTGATATATAATGAACATTTACAGAGAGGTTAGATTTTTCATTGTACATTTTACTCCCTCTACCTTTCTCAATTCACTCTTAAAAAAAAAATCTATCCTCCAACCCTAACTCCATTCCCATTCTTATCCTGAGCTCTTGTCATACATATAATGCCTAATCATATATTCTTTTTAAACAGTTCTTTATTTCATCTGTTCCAATGCAATGGCCATACACTCTTATTCTATTCTCCTCCCAACACCCCTGCCAGACCAAGCCAGTTATAGAACAGTGGTGCTTATGCAGTATTTGTCCTTTTGTGACTGACATATTTCATTCAACATGATGTGTTCCAGGCTCTCTCTGGAGTTAGGAATTCATTGTTTTTCAGTGCTGCATAGTATTCCATTAAGTTGGAACCAACCCTTAGCTGACTCTTTATTTTTCAAAGTCAATTAATTGCACAGGAGGAAATAACCCATTCTTCTCCTACAGAGAAGCTGGTGGCCTCGAAACATGTGCCTTCTAGATTGTGGCACAGCTTCTTGCCACTAAGCCATTTACCATAGTTTTACTATGCATTCATTTGTTGATGGGCACTTGGGTTGCTTCCATCTTTTTGCCGTTGTAAACAACACAGCCATAGATATAGAAGTGCATATATCTGTTTGGATGGTGGTTATGGTTTCTTTAGAATATATTCTCAGAAGTGCCATTCCTGGGTCAAATAGTGTTCCAATCTCTCCATAACCTCACTAACATTTATTGTTTGCTACTCTGTTGAGCTTTGCTATTGTTACTGGGGTGAGATGATATATCATAGTTGTTTTGATTTGCATCTCTTTGATAGCTAGGGATTTTCAACATTTTTTCATGTGTTTGTTTGCCATCTGAATGTCTTCGTTGGTGAAGTATTTATTAATATTCTGTGCTCATTTTGCTATTGGGTTGTTTACCTTTTCCTTGTTGAGGTTCTGGAGTGTTCTATAAATTTTCCATATGATTCCTTTATCAGATACATCATTGTTGTTGTTGTTGTTATGTGCCGTCGAGTTGTTTGCGACTCATAGCGACCCTATGTACAACCCTATATATCTGTCACTTTACCAGAACCGTGCTGTCTTGACCACTACATCTGATCAGCATTATTTGAAATCAGAAAGTGTGGTGTGTCCTACCTTCTTCCTCTTTTTTTTGAAGAGTGCTTTACTTATTCAGGATATTTTTCCATTTCAAATAAAATTGGAAATTGCCTTTTCCATGCCATTGAAGAATAGTGCTGCTATATGTATTGAGATTGCATTGAACTTGTAGATTGCCTTTGGTGGAATGAATATTTTCATGATATTGAGTCTTCCTATCCATGATCATGGCATATTTATTTCCATTTCTCCAGGTCTCTTTTTGTTTCTTGTAGTAATGTTTTGAAACTTTCTTTTTATAAGTCTTTTATGCCTCCAGTTAGATTTGCTCCAAAGTACTTAAACTTATGATTAGATATTGTGGTGGGTATTGTTTTTCTTAGCTCCTTTTTTCCCTCAATTTTTTATTATTAATTTTAATGAAAATTTACAGACTTTGGATTTCCATTCATTCATTGTTGTACTTTTCTCTTGCCCACACTCCCCACTGCACTTCACTCTTCCCTTTGAAAAGTAAAAGAAAAATTCTTTCATTGTTTTATAACTCCTCCCCCCCAGATCAACTCCACTATGCAGCCTTTGTTGTGGACTCCTCTTAGTTCCTTTTCCATGTTCTCTTTGTTATTGTAGAGAAATACAATTTATTTATGTATGTTGATCTTGTATCCTGCTACTTTGGTGAATTGGTCGACTATGTCCAGTAGTTTTCTCACTAAGTCTTTAGGATTTTCTAAGTATACTATCATTATCTGCACATAGAGCTAGCTTTTACCCCCTCTGCCAATTTTGATACCTATTATTTTCTTCTCTTGTATTACTGCTTTTGCTGAGATTCCCAATACAATATTGACTAGGAGAGGTGATCCTTGTCTTGTTTCTGTTCTCAAAGGAAGTGCTTTTAATCCCTCTCAGTAGAGAATAATGTTAGCTCTCATGGTTTTGCACATACACTTTTCACTATGTTGAGCACATTCTCCTCTATTTGTAATTTGCTGACTGTTTTTATCAGGAAATGGTGTTGGATTTTGTTAAAGGCCTTTTATGCATCAACCGATAGGATCCTATGGTTTTTGTTCTTTGTTATTGTGATGAATTACATTGTCTTTCTTACGTTGAACCATCCTTGCATACCTTGTTCTGAATCCCAGTTAGTCATGGTGAACTTTTATTGTTGTTATTGTACTGTTCTATTTCATGTTCTGACAAGTTCTAATTTCTCTAATTCATATTTGTTGGTTTATTTGTTTGCTATTTTGACAGCTCATGGAGTATTCAGTAATCTTCTTCAATATTATAATTCAAAGACACTTATTCTTCCATTTTCTTTGGTCATTATGTAACTTCGGATACATAAAAAGCAAGAAAAATATCATGGTTTGAATTTGGCACACCTTAATAAACTGATATCTGTGTTCTTTAGACTTTTAGATAAGTTCATGAAAGCAAATTTTCCCAACACAACTTTTGATTTCTTTACTGCTGCTATCATGATGCTGATTGTGAACCCATGCAAAATGAAATTGTTTGCAATTTCTATTTTTTTCTATCTATTATAATATTATATATTGGTCCAGTTGTGAGGATATTTGTTGATATTGAGATGTAACCCATATTGGATATATAAAATAGAATTGCCTTATTTGATAGGTTATAATCTTTACCATAGCAGAGTATCAAGTATTGTCTCCAGTAGTGGGCTACAACCATTTATATATTTAAATGTTTAGCCATTGTACTCTTATTGTTGTTATTTCTGTCAGGTACACTACGACTCATAGAGATCTTATACACAATGTCTCTGAACCCTGCTATATCCTGAGCCAATCTCACTGATACACCTCCCTTGTTACCCTAGTTACTATATCAATCCATATCATACAGAGTTTTTTCCTTCTGCGCTATTCCTCCACCATTCCAAGCATGATTTCCTTATCAAAAAACTGATCCCTCCTGGAAACAAGGCCAAAGTATGTGAGGTAGAGCCTCAAAATTTTTGCCTCTAAAAAGCAGCTTGGTTTCACCCTTTCCAAGACAGACCTGTTTGTTCTCTTGGCGTGCCATAGTTCAATACTCTTCTTCTTCATAACAACTCAAAAACATTAGTTCTCCTGTCATCTTTGGTCACTGTGCTATCACTGATGCACAGCAAGTAATTGAGAAAACCATGGGCTGAATCAGATGTCACTCTCTACACTGACATCCTTGCTTTTCAGCACTCTGGATAGTAAACTTTCCTAGTGAAATTCTCTTGATTTCCTGACTCCTATTGCCAAGAGTCTTTTGATTGTAAAGCCAAGCAAACTAAAATTGTAACAATCTCAATATCTTCTCCATCTATCATAGTGTTGCCAATTTGTCCAGTTGTGAAAAACTGTTTTCTTGAGGGTGAGTTTCAATCCATACTGAAGACTACAGTCCTTGATCTTATGCAGCAAATACTTGAGGTCCTTTTCTGTTTCAGTGAGCAAGGTTGTGTCATCTGCATAATTCAGGTTGTTGATAAGTGTTCCTCAAATCCTGATGCCACATTCCTCCTCATAAATTCTAGCCTTTTGAGTGACCTGTTAGAGAGATAGATTGAAAGATATGGAGACAGGATGCATCCTTAACACAGGTCTTTCTTGATTTTTAACCATGCAACATTTTCTTGCTCTATTCTGATGACTGCCTCATTGTCCAAGCATAGATTTCAGATGAGAACAATCAGGTTTTCTGGGATTCCCTTTCTTTTCAATGTTGGTCACAATTTTTTTGTGATCTATGCAGTCTAACGCCAACAACAACTATAATTGTTACTTTGACTAAATTGTCTAAGATAGAGACTTCACTTATAATGTATTTATAATATCTGTCACTTCGGGCAAAACCCAATGTCTTCAAAACTCTTTTCATAACATTTATCAAAATCTTCATTAACACATAATTTATTTTGTAACCAAAAGTTCACTTTAAAAAAACAAAAAAATATTACAGGTGAAATTTCCTTCTGTTGGGGACTTTTAAACAGAAGTTTCACTTTAATGAACACCTTTCACTTGCCATACTGTTAATAAAAAATGAAATTCATTAGTTGAAAAGAAAACAACAACCAGAAACTTGAGACAACAGATGTTAACTATGTACAGGTGGTTGAAAACTCAAGGGATATGTATTGGATTTGAGACTTTTCACCTTGTGGTAATTTGTCTGGATTTGGTTCATGGTTGTCAGGTCACTCTGCAGCTGTCAGAGAGACACCAGGTGTGATAAACCCTCATTATCTAGCATGGTGGGCAGGTGTTTACATCTTAGTGAGTGCCCTTGTGGCCACTTTTGGTGGCAGCAGGGTGTCTAATTTCAAGAAGTTACACCTGCCTGTCAATAGAAATATGGACTACTTTGCATAATGGCTGTAATCCTGTCAAATTATACTAGAAATGTTACAAAGTAGGCAAGTGGCACCTCACAGTGGTTTATTTGGATATGACAAATGGAAATGGCACAATTGGAAAATAATCTGGAACATTTTAAAATACTAGAACCATTCTAAATAGGACCAACATGAGATAGAGATAGATAGAGATAGAGAGATAGAGATAGATAGAGATGGATACATAGAGATGTATATAGATGATAGATATAGATATAGATAGATATATTTTTTTACATGTTCTTCATTTATATGAGTGATTTCCTTAGTGTATGAAGAATCCAGGGGTGTGGGAATGGTTGAGTCTGAGCTCCTCGAACGTCACCATAGGGAATAGTCTCCATTAATGATATGCACATTAGAAAACCAATTCCAATGAAGTCAGACATGGCAATCACACTCCTGCATTTACTAATACTAATCCAAATAACAACCACCCCTCCCAAGGCTCTCACCTATCTGCTACTGAGTACAAAATCTATTACAATTGCCACACAGATCTCATAGGACCATACTTATGATTATGGAATTTATTAAAGAAGTTAACAAATTACAATTTGAAGTCAAAGGGGATGGCCTAAGAAAGTAATTTTGAACAATAATCCCATTATGCTATATCTAATAATGTTTGAGATACGGTGTTTTATTTTCCTGATTGCTTAAATTTGGTGAATAAAGAACTCACTCTGTTTCATGAAGCCTTATTTGAGAGACTTCTTTAAACTTGAGACCACAGATTGAACCAATGTGGTAACTCCTAAAAGATTTCTGGGGAACATCTAAAATCCAGTATTTTTCTAGCGCATGTCAAATAATAAAAATATTAAGCTATGCACATCTTACTGTTGTTGTTGTTGCAATGTGCCATCAAGTAGCTTGTAACTCATAGTGACCCTATGTACAACAGCCCTAAACTCTGCCCTGTCCTGTGCCAATCGCACTGTCTCCAATACGTCGATCCCAATTACCCCAGTCACTGCATCAATCCACCTCAGAGAGGGCCTTTCTCTTCTGCGCTGTCCCTCCCAAACATGATGTCCTTCTCCAAGGACCTGTCCCTTCTGACAACATCTCCAAAGTATGTCAGATGAAGCCTCAGAATCCTTGCCTCCAACGAACAGACCTTTTTTAACCCTCTCCAGGATGAATCTGTTTTTTTTTCCTAGCAGTCCATGGTATCCTCAATACTCTTTTCGAGCACCACAGCTCAAAGGCATCAATTCTCCTTCTATATTCTCCAGTCATTGTCTACTCTCTGATGCAAAGTAAGTGATTGCAAAGACCATGGCCTGTATCTAGATGCCCCTTAGTCTCCAGAGAGACACCATTGCTCTTTAGTTCTTTGGACAGACTTTCCCATGGCAATATGTCTTTTAATTTCCTGGCTGCTGGTGCAAAGAGTGTTGACTGTGGAGTCAGGCAAACTAAAGCTGTGAACAATATCAATCTCTTCACCATCCATCCTGATGCTGCCAATTGGTCCAGTGATGAGAATCTTTGTCTTCTTGACATTGAGCCTCAATCCATATTGGAGGAAGCGCTTCAGGTCCTCTTCAGTTTCAGCAAGCAGGGCTGTGTCATCTGCATAATAAAGATTGTTGATAGATCTTTCACCAATCCTAATACCACATTTCTCCGCATAGAGCCCAGCCTCCTGGATAATCTGTTCTGCATACGGGTTGAAAAGGTATCTTATTAGTTATCCTTTATTTGTACTAGTTATCCTTCTATTTTTACAATAATGAATTTAGGCAGTACTTGTCCTAAAAAGACTGAGTTCGTTCACTCAGCATAATGGTCTCTAGCCTCTCCTGTGTTAAACAGCATATTAAAGAAATGCACTTTTCTCATGAGATGAACTATTGAGACCTTACCATTGTTCTTCTGCAAGATGCCAAGGCCTGTGTGGAATAGTCAGCCCAGAAGGTCTTTCGTTTAGTACTTCCCCTGCCTCTGCTAAAGGTTACAACCCAGCCTGGTGCATTCTCACCGTGGCCGGTCACAGAACCACTGCTAACAGGTTGAGGGACTGCCATTTCACTGTGGCCTAGGCCACACTCCTACCCAGAGAGCTAGACCACTGCCTCCCACCACCAGGGGCACCACTGTCCCACTACCTGGAGATCGTGAGCTGCCACCTCTGCTGTCCAGTGCCAGGTGCACAAATATCAGAGCTACTTAGCCTTAAACACTGTTGCCTAGCTACATCACATGGGGATTCTTAAGCATAAATGGAAGAGGCCAGGTAGAGTCACAGTTATGGAGGACAACAGACATCTTGCTCTGGGCTAACTGTTGTTTCCAAGAGAGGAACATCTATATACAAGTCCTTCTAAAAACATTTCCATAACCTGGGCCATTATATAGTTACAACAAGCTAACATCTACTAAGAAAAAACTCACAAAATATCAGTAAGTCCACAGTCTGCCTCAGTCATCGTGAGAGAAAAAAAAGTTCTTCTCCTAAAAAAAGCAGACCTAATCAATGAATACCCCAGATAGAGAGAACCAGAAGAAATATGTTAATGTAGAGCTATTTGAGCTGCTACAGAGGAAGGTGAAAATGACAGAAGAAACAATCAAAGTCATTAAGAGATCAAATACCTCAGAGACAGCAATCCAGAAAAAAAATAAATATTGATAAGGTACAACTTGAACAGCTATGGAAATAAAATGCAAAAGATGGAAGAAAGAATTGATAGCATAGATAAAAAGATATAAGAACTTAAAAAAAATTATAACCAGACAGAGAAGTTACAGCCAACACAGTACTGGAAATAACAAAAAAAGCAAGAAAATGCAATCTAGAATATTAAGACTGAAATGGCAGAAGTGTTCAATACACTGGAGGGACAAATGAAAGAGCTAAAGAGTTAAAACAGAGTCAATGAGCTGGAAGACAAAAGCCTCACTGGAAACAAACTTAAAAGAAACCTAACCCAAAAAACAGAGATGAGATGTAAAGAAAATGAAGAAAACATAAGAATCATGTGAAATAACATTAAAAAACCCAACACATATATGACTGGAATTCCAGAATATGTGAGTAACAGGGAAGTTATTGAGAAAATTGTGGAAGAATTGTAGGAGAAAACTTCCTGGTATCTTGAAGAACAAGGAAATCCACATTTAAGACACAGCAAACACCAAATACACTAGACGCCAAAAAAGAAAAAACAACAAGACCTATCATTTTCAAATTTTCCAAATTAAAAGATAATAATAGAATAGTAAAACCAATGTGAGAAAAACAAATAATTACCTACTAAAGGAAAAGAACTAGATTAAGTTCTGATTTCTTAGCAGAAACCATGAGGGCCAGAAGATAACAAGATGGCATATATAGAAATTTAAAAGAAAATAATTTCCAGCCAAGTATCATATACCTAGCAAAGCTCAAATGAAGGAATAACAGGGTCCAGCCTCGTTATATCCACAGGGAAACCCTAGGGAAGGACGCAGATTAAGGAAGACAAGACACAGGCTACCAGCTGATGACGGATAGCAAAGTTTATTATTGAACTCCTGTCTTACATACTTTTTGCAGTGAACAGAAAAACAACTCAGTCCCAAAACTGACAGTACATTTCCTTCTGATTTACAAACCACTTACTAGCTTAGGCAAGTAAGGTTGCTTATTTTTCTTATCAGGTAAGACCATTAGTATTTGAATATAAACAGTCTTTAGGGAGGGACATTCCATTATCCACATCCCTGCTTAGTCCTAGGGTTCAAGGGACAGTTAAACTTGTCTCCGTTTCCCTTCAAACATCAAACCATAATGAAGAACAGTTCTGCACTTTTGAACCTGGCACAAAATGGAGATTTGCAGAATATGGTTGCTGTGTAGTACACTGTTGTTGTTGTTGATGTTAAGGGCTATTGACTCATAGCAATCCTATGAACCAAAGACCTGGCCACTGGTATAACTTTTGTCCTTTCTCCAGGTTCATAGGATTTCCAGAGGCAAGCTCTTACGGAAGTGGATGCCACTCCTGCTTCCAAGCTTGTTTTATTCAGGGAGCTCCACCAAACACTGTCCACGGTGGGTAATCATTCTCGTACTTGACACACCAGTGTCACAGTGTTCAGCTTCACAGCAACCACGAGTTACCTTTGTACAGCAAGTGGACATACCAGGGTTATATGACCTAGAAGAATGTTTCACCAAAACAAGCAAAGGCAGGTCTGAGGGCTACGGATTAGAGTCAGTGTGGTTCACGACAAAGGAAAATTTAGATCTTTTGAAGAACAAAGAAAGTTAAAGAATTTGTGAAAACTAAAACTAAGCCCAAAACTATAAGAAATTTTAAGTGAACTCCTTCACATGGAGACACCAAAGGAAAATGGATGGAGCATAGTGAATTACAGAAACAGTAGAAAAAAGAAAGACATCAAGATGGCTATTAGAAATCCTGGCCTGATAATAACCACACTTAAAGTGAATAAACTAAATACACCAGTTATGAGAAAAAGAGTAGCAGAATGGATAAAAAATAAATCCCATCACTATGTTGCCTACAAGAGATGCATGTAAAAAATGGAGAGAAAGACTCAAAATCAAAGGCTGGGAAAAAAATATACCAAGCAAATGGGAACCACAAAAAAAGGAGGAGTGGCAATACTAAACTCTGGTAAAATAGACTTCAGAATAAAAACCACCATTAAAGATAAGGGAGGGAATTGCATATTGACTAAAGACACAATAGATCAAGAAGACATATTATACATCAAATGATAGGCTTGTAAAATAAATAAAACAATAGTTAACAGAATTGAAGAAAGAAATAGAAAACAACACAATAGTAGTAATCGATTTCAACACACCACTGTCACCAAAGGATAGGTCAACTCAGAAAAGAAACTTAACAAAGATGCAGAAGATTTCAACTACACAATCAGTCAACTTGACCTTGTGAATGTATTCAGGGTATTGCACCCAACTAAAATTGATTCACTTTCTTCTCAAGTGCCCATGGTATATTCTCCAGAATCAATCACATGCAAAGCAAACCTCAATAAATTAAAAAAAAAAAGAACCCAAGACAACATTTAAATAATACAAAATATCTTCTCAGATCACAATGCCATAAAACGAGAAATTAACCACAGAAGGAAAAAGCTTACAAAACCATCAACATTGAAAATGAATAACTCTCTGCTAGAACATGTTTGGGTTATAAAAGAAATAAAGAATGAAATAAAGAAATTCCTTGAAACAAATGAAAATGAAAATACAGGTGACTCGATGGCACATAACAACAACAATGTAGGAAATGGACAAATTCCTTGAAACTCATGCCCTACTCAGATTGACCAAGACAGATGTAGACCATGTAGGAGTATGCAATGAGGGTTGCAGAGTGGATTATATTTGGGGGCAGGGGGTGGGGTTTGGGGAGG
>NW_006399760.1:3220803-3246548 GCF_000299155.1 Elephantulus edwardii | reverse complement strand
CTTAAAGTATTTAAAAAGACTGAAAAAGAGGGGAGCTCTGGTGGCCTAGTGGCAAGAAGCTGCACTACAATCCCAGAGGTGCATGGTTCAAATCCACCAGATGCTCTGCCAGGGAAGGAGGGACAATCTCCTCCTGTACCAGTCAGATCTGATTTGATGGTACACACAAATACTAAAATAAAAAAAAGACTGAAAAAGAATGAACACTTACTTCCAGAGTCATTCTATAAAGCAAGCATAACCTTAATACCAAAACCAATCAAACATATTTCCAAGAGAGAAAACTATAGAACAATATCTCTAATGAATGTAGACGCAAAAATCCTTAACAAAACCATAGCCAATAGAATCCAAAAGCACATAAAAGAAAAAAAAAATTCATCATGACCAAGTGGGACTAACAGCAGTTATGTAAGGATGGTTCAGGATAAGAAAAACAATCAATGTAATTTACCATATTAACAAAGCAAATAACAAGAATCAAATGACCTTAACAATGGATGCAGAAAAGGTATTCGATAAATTCTAACACCCCTGATAAAGACATTCAGCATAATTGGAATAGAAGGGAGTTTCCTCAACATAGTGAAAAGCTTTTATGCAAAAACAAAAGGCCAATGTAATTTTCAACATAGAAAGACTGAAAGTATTTTTCTTAAGAAAAGAGACCAGACAAGGATGTCCACTGTCACCTTGCTAGGACAATGGAACAAGAGAAGGAAATAAAAGGCATCTAAATTGGAAAAGAGATAGTTAAACTATCACTATATGCAGATAATATGATAGTATACACAGAAAACCCCAAGGATCCATCCAAAAATCTGTTAAAGTTGTAGAGCAATTTAGTAGAGTGGCAGGATATAAGATCAATATGCAAAAATCAGTGGGGGAAAAAAAATCAGTGGAATTCTTTTAAGTAACAAAGAGAATTCAGAGAAGGAAACGAAGAAAGCAATGTTCTTGTTATATGTCCTTGAGTCACCAGCAAACCATAGTGACACTATGTAGAGCGGCTCTGAAGCCTTCCCTGTCCTGAGCCAGTTTCACTAATTCTGACACACTAACCACCATCATGCTAGTCACTGTAACAATCCATCCATCCAGGGTCTGTTCCTCCACCCTTCCAAACATGATGTCCATTCCAAGTCCTTCCTGGCCATGTGCTCAAAATATGTGAGAGGAAACTTCAAAATCCTAACCACCAAGGAGAAACTTGGTATCTCCCTCTCCAACACAGACCTAGTTGTTTTTTTTGGTGGTCCATTTTAGGTTTAAGACTCTTCTCCAACACCACAACGTGAAAGTGTATATTCTTCTGTAATCCTTAGTCATTGTCCAACTCTCTGATGCATAACAAGTAATTGTAAAGATCATGGCCTGGTTTAGGCACATCTTTTCTTTAGACTAATATTGTTGCTTTATAGTACTCTGGAGAGGTCCCTGATGGCAGATTTTTCTCAAAGCAATTCGTCTTTTCATTTCCTTACTGCTATTCTCATTCCCAATAAATGTTATAAAACATAGTGTGGAGCTGAGCAAGCTGAAATTGTTAACAATCTTGATCTCTTCTCTATCGCGCAGTGTTGCCAATTGGCCCAGTGGTGAAAATCTTTGTCTTCTTGATGTTGAGCTTCAATCTATATTGAAGACTACAGTCTTTGACCTTCTTCAACAAGCACTTTAGGTCCTTTTCAGTTTCAGCAGGCAAAGTTGTGTCATCTGCAATATCATTTATAATTGTTGTTTTTACATGTTATCAAGTCAAGTAAGACTCATAGCGACCCTATGAACAAAAGATATGCACCCTGCTCAGTCTGCGCCATCCTCACACTTCCTGACTGACACACAAGATCCCATAGCAGCAGTCATCATGTCAATCTACCTAGTTGAGTGTCTTCTTGTCTTTTGTAGACCCTCCACCCTTCCCAACATCATGTCATTCTCCAAGAATAGCCTCTTCTAGCAACATTCCCAAAGTATATGAGGCAAAGTCTCTTCATTCCTGCCTCCAAAGAGCACTCTGGGATGAATCCTCTAGAAGACATATCTTTTCATTCTCTTGGATGTCCATGGAATTTTTATTCCTCTTCTCCAATACCACAGCTTAAAGGTGTCAATTCTTTTTCTGTCATCCTTATTCATTATCCAGCTCCCTGAGTCAACCACAATTGAAATATTTGGGAGTGAATCTAACCAGAAATACAAAAGACCTTTACAAAGAAACCTACTGAACATTTCTGTGAGACACAATAAAAGACCTAAATAAATGGGGAGGGGGAGGGAGTGTATGTTCGTGGATAGGAAGATTCAATATTGTTAAAATGACAATTCTACCAAAAACAACTTACATGTTCAGTGCAATCCCAATATAGATACCAAATTCATTTTTTAGGGAGATCAAAAGAAAGACTGTTAAGTTTATTTGGAAAGGAAAGAGACCCTGAATAGGCAAAGCACTTCTGAAAAACAAAAATGAAGTGGGAGGCATAGAACTCCCTGACCTCAAAACATACTACGCAGTGGTAGCAACCAAAACATCATGGTACTGGTACAATGGTAGAGACATGGGCCAATAGAATAGAAATGAGAACCTAGAAATTGACCAGGCTATCTATAGTCAACTGATATTCAAAAAAGAAATAAAATGCATCATGGGGGAAATGGCAACCTCTCCAACAAGTGGTACTGTAAAAACTGGACTGCTACCTATAGGAAGTGGAAACAAGATCCACATCTCATGTCATACACAAAAATTATCTCAAGGTGGATAAGAGACCTGAGAATGAAGCCCAAAACTATAAAGTTCATCAGAAACAAACTGGGATGAAGCTTAGATGGCCTTGCCTATGATATAAAGACACTGCCAAATACAGCGAAAAATGCACAATCTGAAGAAGATAAAATTGATGAATGAGACCTTCTAAAGATTAAATCCCTACGTGCATCAAAAACTTTTTCTAACAGAGTGAAAAGAAAACTTATTGGGGAAAAAAAACCAAAAAATTGACAGAAAAATTTTACACCAGTGTCTTATATCAAATGTTTACACAATCATACAGGGTCTTCAAAAGAAAATGACTGGCAACCCAATTACAAAATACACACACACACACACACACACACACACACACAAACATGGAAAGACTTTCATAGAGGAATATATTCAGGTGGCCAACATATACATGTAGAAATGGTCAAAATCACTGACAAAAAGAGAGATGCAAATCAAAACCAAAGCGAGATACCATCTCAATCCAGTAGCTGTGGCAAAGTTAACAGAACATCAAGTAATACACGTTGGACAGGACGTGGTGATATAGAAACTATTATGCATTGTTGGTGGGACTGTAAAATGGTACAACCATCCTAGAAGGCAGATTGGGATTTCCTCAAAAAGCTGAAAATAGAAATTCCGTAAGATCTAGCTAATCCACTGCTTGGAATATATCCTGAGAAAGTGAGAACTGAGGCACAAACAGATATTTGTACAATAATGTTTATAGCAGAATTATTTACCATTACAAGAACATGGAAACAACCCAAATATCTAACCACAATCGAATGGATTGAGAAATTGTGGTACATTCATGTGATGGAATACTCACAGGAACAATGAATGATTTTGTAAACTACTGCCTAATTTGGGAGTTACTGGAGAGCATTATACTATGTGAATTAACTCAGTCCCATAGGCCACCTTTTCAACCTATATGCAGAACAGATTATCCGGGAGGCTGGGCTCTATGAGGAGAAATGTGGGGTCAGGACTGGTGGACGATTTATCAACAATCTGCGTTATGCGGATGACACAACCCTGCTTGCTGAAACTGAGGAGGACCTGAAGCGCCTGCTACAGTGTGTCAAGGACTGCAGCCTACAATATGGATTGAGGCTCAATGTCAAGAAGATAAAGATTCTCACCACTGGACCAATTGGCAGCATCAGGATGGATGGTGAAGAGATTGAGATTGTACACAGCTTTAGTTTGCTTGGCTCCATAGTCAACAGTCTTGGCACCAGCAGCCAGGAAATTAAAAGGTGCATTGCCATGGGAAAGTCTATTGTTAGGGACCTCTCCAAGGTGCTGAAGAGCAGTGGTGTCTCACTGGAGACTAAGGTGCGTCTGATACAGGCCATAGTCTTCGCAATCACCTGTTATGCATCAGAGAGTTGGACAATGACCAAGGAGGATAGAAGGAGAATTGATGCCTTTGAGCTGTGGTGCTGGAGAAGAGTATTGAGAATACCATGGACTGCTAGGAAAACAAATAGATTTGTCCTGGAGAGGGTTAAACCGGGTGGCTCCTTGGAGGCAAGGATTCTGCGGCTCCGTCTAACTTACTCTGGACATGTAGTGAGGAGAGACCGGTCCTTAGAGAGGGACATCATGCTTGGGAGGGTGGAGGGACGGCGCAGGAGAGGAAGGCCCTCTATGAGGTGGACTGATTCAGTGACTGGGATAATTGGAATGGGAGTGTCAAAGACAGTGCGATTGGCACAGGACAGAGCGGAGTTTAGGGCTGTTGTACATAGGGTCGCTATGAGTCGCAGGCGACTCGACGGCACATAACAACAACAACAACAACAACATAGGTCACATACTGTAAAAAACCCTTAATGCAGAATATATGAGGATTAAAGGAGGGAGGGTGGAAGGAGAGGGGTGAGGATGGGCGGGGATGGGGGCAGTAGCAGAGGTGGTTAATCATAGAGTAAACACAATTTGATGGTTGGAAGGAGTGGTGGGTTAAGGAAATGACAAAAGTTCAGTGTGAAAAACAATATATATGAACTTCGTAAGTAAATCAGGATAGAATAAAAATTTTAAAAAGTAGTATTTTTTTAAGTCATTGCTCCTGAGTGCTACACAGAAATCCATCTTGCAAAGTACGTCTCAATCCATTAATTTGTTGATGGATATTGGGACTGTCTTCATTTTCTTACTATTGTGAATAATGCTGCTATGAACCTCTGTGTACAAATCTCCATTTGCATATTAGTTCTATTTTCCTCAAGTTATATTGCTAGCAGTGGACTAGCTGGGTTCGAAGAGTCCTGAGGAAGAGGAGGGTAGGAAATCATGATGTTACAAAGGTTGGCAGGCAGAAGGAGAAGCTGTCAGAATTAGGAAAGATCTGGTGGGGATCTCAAAGACCGCATGATAATGCGCATAGATCAATGGTGATTGGTTTTACAAAATGCAGTATATGACAATGATCGTATGAAACACAACGTGAATGGAGAACTAGGTGAAGCACACTGTATATAAATTAAACATAATGCATACAAATTTTGTATAGAAACCAATATAAAATTATTTCTCTATCTCCTTAAAAAAATAGACTAGATGAAGTAAAATAGACTGCATGCATCACAACAAAATATGGCTAATCTTTAAAAGAATGGGAATCCCAAAACAACTGATGACAAACCTATTCTTCTCAATGGTAACCAAAGCTTGCCTTTGCATAGACACAAATAGACATTCTTCTGTTAGTCTCTGCTTTCAACAAGGATGTATCTAATATCAGCAATCATTCCTGGTGTCAGGGCCTTTTCTAAACCCATCCTGAACATTTGGCAGTTAACTGTGTACTGAACAGACCATTTTTGGATGAGCTTAAGAAAGAGTTAGCTTGCATGCAATATTAATGATATTGATGGATTGTTTCCACATTCTGTTGGAGCGCCTGAGAATAAATATGGAGCTCTTCTACTCAGTTGGCCAGGTAGCTGTCTTCCAAATATCCTGGCACAGAGTAGTGAGCATATCCAACACTGCATGTGTTAGTTGAAGCATGTCACTTAGTTTCCCATAAATTTCTAGGACTTTAAAAAAAAACAAAAACCAATGCCTTCAGTGCAACTTGACTTTCCCTGGAGGTTTGAATCTATCACCAGCTTCATGGAAGAAAAACGCACATTCTGAAGAAACAACAACAACAAAAAAATAATCTCTTCACATGTGATTTACAGCTTTGGGAACCTACCAGAGATTTCAATTAATCCATGAATTGGTTGTGATTCAATGGCGACAAGAGAGTTAAGTCTAAAATCAAAGACAAAGTTGACATTTAAAGTGTTGTTGGTGTTGCTGGCTGCCGTCTAGTTGGCTCTGACTCATAACCACATTATGTACAACAGATTGAAACTTTGCCTAATTTTAGGTCATCTTCATAATCTCCACTGTGCCTAAACCCATAATTGTACAATGCCAATCCATTCCATTGAGGTTCTCCTTTTGTGTCTCTGCCCTTCCTCCTCTCCAAGTGTGATGTCTTTCATGAGCTGGTCCCTCTTGACAATATGAGATGAAATTTCAACATACTTGCCTCTAAGGAGCATATAAGCAGTCTAAAGCTGAGACCTAATTCTATTTTAAGGTCTTGGCCTGACACTGGAATCTATGTTTGAGTTTTTAAAATGCTGACTTTCCAGAAGGCAGATCCTTTAAACTTAATGGCTGACCTAGTCACGTACCACAGGGGCAACATTTCTTTTCTCTGAGCTCAGGCAGAAGAAGAGTATCTAATCTACTCAAAAGGTCTTTTTCATTAAGATTAGATAACTTGGACCAAGCTTTATCTAAATCTTTATTATGAACTGCCAACATGGACATTATTGAGGAATGGGTTAACAGTAAAACTGACTTTGTTTACCCTTCTAAAATCATCCTGTAATAAACTGAATGGCATAAACCTTTGACAAATCATCTTATTCCACTTATGTGTTATGGACCAACACTGACAAATTCTCACTTCTAGATATACCACTTGTAACTTTCTTGATTTTCCAGCCAATCATGGTTGTTACCTTTTGTTTCCTTTACAAGAATATAAGAAAACATATTCCTTTTGTGTGGTGTGGCTGAGTGATTATTTTAACTCTATGAAATAATCATCTATTTGTTAGATTTCACCAACACAAAATGTTTCTATTGTCATAAAGGAATATCATGGAGTCTGCTTACATACAGTTTATTGAAGGCCAGGTAGGAAAATAACCATTGTCCTAGAGTGAGAATGCTGAGTCTACCAGACCATGAAAAGGATCTATTCTTGTGTTACTGGAATGGTAACAAAAGCTTACAAAACTCATAATTAGCTGAATAACAATGATAGTCCACTTTTAACTCTGAAGGTCATCTTATAACTTGTCTTTAGTCATTATATTAGATAGGTAATTAGAAATGAGCTGTTACAGAAAGCGGTTAGTGCAGTCCCCGTTCAGTGTGACTTCAGATCTTCTTGTTAAAGCAAAGCAAAGACAGCTGGTACCAAAAAATCCAGATGGACCTCTCTCAGTTTAAACTTATTAAGTTTTGTTGTCATTTTGCATCACTTTACAGGAGAAAGGAATGAATTAATTATGTGGGGGAAAGCATGAATAGATTGGCTTATTCACTCTTGGTGAGAGGAAAAAATATCAATTGTCGGAATTAGCATAGAGTGCTGCCTTTGTGGAATAAAGTCATAAGAAATTTGTGCTTCAAGGAAATGGGAAAGATCAGGCAGGTACCTGAAAATGTGAGGTAGTGGGCATAGTTCAATGGGGATTAATTTTATAAAACACATTATGCGAGAAGAATAGTATGAAGCACAGGAGAATGAAGAAATATATGAAACATAATGTATGTGTATTTCGAATTCAAACTGATGTAAAATAAAAAATAAAGGAGAGAAATTTATAAAAACACAAAACTGAGCTTACTTTCCCAGTTTCCTTTTTTTTATTCAATGAGCAGTGGGACAACACAAACTACTCATTCTCTCTGCTAGTATCCCATTTTAAATGTTACCTATCTAATTTTCTGTAATAAACCATGTCCCAATTACCTAAATCTTCTGTAATAAACTGCTTTTTAACTCTCTGCTATCTTGTTTATGGTCTCTGATTGATTCCAGTGACTTTGAACCCTAGTAAGTGAATAAATGTTCAATGTATCAAATATATTCTTGAGATGGTCTCTAAATTCAGTTGGAGTACTTTCAAGAGCATACTTTGGCTCTTTTGGGACTTGTTTTCATTTCTTTCCTCTTTAACTCAAAGTTATATATAAACAATTGATGATCAGTGCCAAGGTGGGCCTTTGGTTTTATTCTGGTTACCATTAATACCACTGAGCTCACCCACCATATCTTTTCCACAAATGTAGTAAATTTCAATTCCGTATAGTCCATCTGATGAGGTCCATGTGTCTTGTATCAGATTATGACTTATTTGCAATGCATATATTGTTCAGAATAAAAATTCTAACATAGGATTTCTCTTTTCCTTTATACAACAAAGTCCTATTTTGCTATTACAACCCTTCTTTTTTGATTCCGATATTTGCATTCCAATCACCAGTGACTACTAAAGCATTTTAATTACATGTTTGATCAACTACAGACTGCAGAATTTGGCAGAAATCCTCATTTTCTTATTTATTTATTTTTTTATTTTAGTAATTGGTGCATAAAGTTGAATGATAGTTTAACAGATTTACCTTGAATGTATAAGAATGTCATTCTATTTTTAACTAACAGTATTGTTGTTTAGGATTGATCTTGTAATGTTTCTTTTTTGATGATGAAAGTGATGCTATTACTCTTAAAATTGTCATTTTAGTCATTATATTATTATTTTCTTCAAACTGATGCATACCATTACAGTTTACTAATCCCTTGGATAAACTCTTTTACTCATGCCATTTCACTTTGGACAACTTCAAATTTTCCTAGATTTACACTTTCATGTACCAATTACTAAAGGTAGTTTGCAGCTGTTTCTTCTTATTTTGAGTAATGTTACATCAACAAATGAAGGGCTATTCACGTCACTCAGATAGCCTATACATTTTTTTTAGGCAGCACTTATCCAGTCTTCTTTCAAGTGCTTTCCAACCAAAGGTTTCATCTTCTGGAACTGTTTCAGACACTGTTCCACTGGTGAAGTTTTCAAAAGTCAGTTTTTGTTCTAGGAAGAGTATTAAACAAACACTGGATTGCCAAGAGAACAAACAGGTCTGTCCTGGATAAAGTGAAATCAGGGTGACTTGGAAGCAAGGGTGATGAAACTCTGTCTCACAGTTGCACATACTTTTTTTTTTCTTTTAACTTTTGCATTGTTGTGAGGAGGGCCCAGTCCTTCAAGGAGGACATTATGTTTAGAAGGGTAGACAGATCGGGAGACCCTCAAAGAAATGGATTGATAGTGACAATAGCAACGGGGTCAGCTGTGACAGAGATGGTGAGGTTGCCTCAGAATGATACAAGGTACAGAGACACAGTTCATAGGGTTGCTATAAATCATAATAAACTTGGCAGCACATAAAACAATAATTATTTATAAAGAATAACTGATAACTTTGGATTGGGGGATGGCAAAAATATACCATAGACTGACAAAAGAATAAGAAAAAAAATTGCCTTGGAAGAATTTTATACAGAATTCTCCTTAAAAACAAGGAGGATGAGACTTTGTGTCGCATACTTTAGACATCAATCTCTAGAGAAAGATGTCATTATTGGAAAAGTGAGAGATCTCTTAGAGAGAGGAGGACCCTAAATGGGCCAGAATGAGAATGATAACAGCAATGAGCATAGCAGATTGTGAGGATGGCACAGCATTGGGCAGGGTTTTATTCTATTGTACTATTCTATTCTATCTTATTCTATTGTGGTCAACTTGAGTTTAAGTGGACTTGAAGAGGTACCTAACAACATTTTCTTCTTAGCTCTGTGTGTGTGTGTGTGTGTGTGTGTGAGAGAGAGAGAGAGAGAGAGAGAGAGAGAAAGAGAGAGAACGGTGAGTTTGCTTCAGTATTCTCTTTGCGAGTTTCCATTTCTTGGTGCTTGGTTTTCTTAAAAGGCTCTGAGACCATTCCCTTAAGCCCTCAGTTTACATATTTGCAATTGAGAAACCTTACATAGGGCTGAAAAACTGCATAAAATCAGCTATACAGTATGGAAAATTATTTTTTTGGTGAAAATAGGAAAGTTGCACACTTATTTAGGATAGTGAGGAAAAGCACATGATCATCACATCTAGACAACAGTAATACATTGATTATATAAGAATCTAGTATTATAATCTCTTTTTAGTTTGAGGAATTGCTTAAAAGATGAGAATTGTTGATGAGAAGTTAAATGAGCTATCTGAGAAAAAAGTATAAAATAGACAATTCTGCTCACTTCACCTTCATTTTCAACTCTATTGTCTTTGATTCTCCCTGGGAGTCATCTGAAATACTATCTGTTCTCTCTAAGGAAGCTGAAAGAAAGATAAGGTGAGAGTGCTACATCATGAAGGTTGTTCTCGGGAGCTTTTTTCTACTGCAGCGACCATCGCCATTTACAGTAGTTCAATTCTGCACCATTCTGCAGTTTGAACTCTTTGAAATGAAATTCAAAGATAAGCATCATAATTGGCTATATAAGCCAATAATTGGATTAAGACCCTAACTAGTATGTGTCTACTACATATTGGATGGAATTCAGTGGAACAAAAACCAAGAGAGGAAGATCAGTATGCAACATTTATTTTCCAAATGAGGCTAAAATTCTATCTAGTTTGTCTATAGAAATCTCCTTGTCTTTCTTTAAACCTGAAAAATTAAGACTTTATGAATTTGTGTGTCTTCCATCTTCCATCTTCCACACTGTCATGTGGTTATAAACAATGGGAACTAAAGTTTCGCTAACCCTCTAGGCAGTCTTGGTGTCTTAATGTTAAGAAGCTGTACTGCAATCTCAGAGGCACTTGGTTCAAATGCACCAGCTGCTTTGCATGAGAATGATGGACAATCTCCTCCTGTGATGTTTACTGCCTCTGAAAACCTGCTGGGTCACCTACAGTTGGTTCTGATTCAACAATACACAACAGCAACAATAATCCTGTCTAATGCTTTTATGTCTTTACAACACATTTTTACTCAACATAAAAGAAGGTATTAGGCAGTTATTTGATCATAGTAGCTCTTACTTCATTTTGTCACTAAGCTAAATGTTTTGCAAAACTCCAGATACAAACATTACAAGGAAAGGACTCCGGAAGAGTTGATAATTTTCTTTTTCTTTTATTTTCTGCCATCAAAATATCACTACTATTCTCGCTACCATGAGTACTAAATGATAGATGGAGAGGAGATTGAAACTGTCCACAACTTCATCTTGCTTAGATCCATAATTAACACCCTTGGTACCAGCAGTCAAGAAATCAGGAGATGTGTTGTACTGGGAAAATCTGCAGTTAGAGACCTTTCCAAATTATTGAGGAGTAATGATGTCAGTTTGAGAACTAACGGACATCTGATTCAAGCCATAGTCTTTCTGATTACTTGCTATGCATCTGAAAGCTGGACAGTGAATAAGAATGACAGAGAAAGACTTGACACCTCTGAGTTGTGGTCTTGGAGAAGAGCACAGAACATCCCATGGACAGCCAAGAGAACAGATATGTCTTGGAGACAGTGCAGCTGGATTGCTCTTTGGATGCGAGAATAATGAGGCTCCACCTCACATACTTTGGGCATATTGTTAGGAGGGGCTATTCCTTGGAAAAGGACATGAAACTGGGAAGGGTAGAGTGTCAGCAAAGGAGAGGAAGACCTTCAGCCAAGTAGATTAACAGTGACTGCTGCAATGGACTTTTGTGTGTCAGGAAGTGTGAGGACGGCATAGGATAGAACAGGGTTCAGATCTTTGTTCATAGGGTTGCTATGAGTTGTACTCGACTCAACGGCACCTAACAACAACAACTACTACTACTACACTGCAACTACTACAAGGACTTGCATTGTTAAATCAAGGACTGAGTCTTTCTGGCAGTGTGAAACCACTAGGAAGAAAGATAAGAAGTGCCCTTCCAGGAATGTACAGTCTTGGAAAACCACTGGAGGGTCAGCTATGAGTCTGAACTTACTTGATGGCAATAAAACAGAGACACTGTGATGACATAAAAACATAAAGAAAGCATTCTTTTGGAACACACTAATATTTGAATGGAAAAAAGAGTATACATAGCTTAATATTTGTACAGCTATCACTGTATAAGACCACTAGTATTTTTTGTATAATCTACTACAATAGCTTCCTAGTGCAATTGTATGAAATGAACTTGTTCAACTCTTTACCCACACACAGTCTATTCTTCACACTGCAGTCAAACAATGCATTAAAAAGGTAAATGACTTCATACCATTTTCATGTTTGCAATGCTCCAGTGACTTCATATCACATTTTTATTAAAATCTGAATTTCTTATCAGGACCAACATATTCTAGCCCTTGTCAACATCTGTGGATATACCAATTTCCTCTTTATTTATTCTTCTTTAGTTCCTCTGGTCTTCATGTTAATTTTCAAGCATTTTCAAGTCTTCAGACTTCTATTGCCTGTATGTGATACCTGGGATACTCTTCACTGCTTATTTGCATGGCTTGGTTATTTTTCTCATCCACAACTCTATTTAAATATCTCTTCCTCTGATTGTTATAATTTAAAATGTTGTTGTTGTTGTTGTTAATTGCCTTCGAGTCAAACATGACTCACAGTGACCCTATGAACAGAAGGTCTGACGCCTTTCTATGACTATCATCATTTATCAAAGTTCATAGTGTTTCTGGAGGCATGTTGTTTAGGAAGTGGATGCCAGTCCTAGCACCTTTCTAATCTTTTGCTCTACTTTTCTTCATAGTGTATAAAACTTAAACTACAACTCACAGCCATTGAGTCAGAACTAACTCATAGCTTACTCTCTGGTATGTTTTTGGGACTATAAATCACAGGAGGTGGGATTGTCTTTCTTTTTTATAACTTACAGTGGATCCAAACTGGTAGGAAGGAGTGATCTTTGACTTAGCACCACAGTGCCCCTTAAACTATGCCACCAGAGTTATAAAACACTTTTCTGTTAATGTTATTTTATTGTGCAAGAAATATGAGGTGGAAGTGCAGAGATGCCTATGAAGCTGGAATATGAGAGTAAAAATGCTAGACAAAGAGGAGTCCCCAAAATTTGAATACAAACTCTCAAATTTAGGTGTCAAATTATGATGTCTCAACACTCAGAATATGATCTCATGAAACCTAGCAGGAAATAATAACTCAAAAGGGAAAAACAATCTTAATAGATGCCTGCCATTAGTGACAGATTTTGGTGTAGACTTCTCCCTCTCCCAAGTTCTGTATATAGAAAATACCTCTCATGTGCAGCCAACACTCACTTGTTAGAAGAGATTTGTGTATTTCTATTATACTGAGAAGGTATAAGAATTTCCCCTAAGACAAACTAGGACAAAAAAGACCTGGCTGTACTACTTCTGAAAATTATCCCATGAAAACCCTATAGATTACAACAGTCTGATCTTCAACTAATCAAGAGAAAGGGACACGACTGTTTTTCTTAAGTGCGATCTGGTGGAGTATAATTCGTAATCACCCTATGAAAAACAGGTCTGAACCCTGTCCTTTCTTGAGCTACCCTCATCATCTCTGATACACTTGAGCTAGGAAATTAATTTCTTGGCTATGCATAGTGCAACCAGTATGTGAAGACAGAAGCTTCACGCAGTAATAACTAACAACAAGGACAATGCAGATTATACGACTAAAAGACATCCAAAGACTGAGGAAATGCAATGATTCATATAAACCAAACTAAACCCTCTTCTACTGAGTCTATTTAAACTTGTAACAACTATACATCAACAGAACAAGAGATAGGGAAAATATCTAAGCATTTGGAAATTAAATCACATATTCCCAAATAGTCTATTCGTAGAAGAAAGAACAAAGCTTTTGGATAATAATAAAGATTGCTGCTGTTGTTGGAATGTGACATTGAGTCACTTGCGACTCATAGAGACCCTATTTACAATACCTCTAAACCCTACTCTATCCTGTGCCAATCTTATTGTTTCTGCCACACCTATCCCCATTACCCCAGTCACTAAATCAATCCGTCTCATTGAGGGTCTTCCTCTCTTGCACTGTCCCTCCACCTTCCCAAGGATGATGTTCCTCTGTGAGGACTTGTCTCTCCTTGCAACATGTCCAAAGTGTGTTAGATAAAGCTTCAGAATCCTCACCTCCAAGGAGCAGCCTGGCTTCACCCTCTCCAAGAAGAACAGGTTTGTTCTTCTAGCAACCCATGGTATATTTAATACTCTTCTCCAGCACCACAGCTCAAAAGCATCAATTCTTCTATCATCCCTAGCCATTGTCCAGCTTTCTGAAAATGAAGGATTGCTAAATCAATCGTAAGAGGTAAGTAGCCTTACATTATTAGTTATAAAGAATAAGGCTTAAAGTTAAGGACCCTTTAAGCTTCCATATAAAAGTCAAAATAAGTTTTTATGGAGTGGATTCAGACACACATGGTTAACACATGTGATCAGGATAAAGCTAAATTCAGTAGTGTTTTCAATGCTTGAACTTTCAGAAATAGATCACCAGACATTTCTTCTTAAACCTCACTGAATAGGTTTAATGCCCCCCCGCCCAAAAAAAAGAATTTCACTTAGTAATTGAGCACTTGAACACTTCTGAAATTTCTGTTTCTTCACCAAGTCCACAACCACCTAGTTGATTCTGATTGAGAGCAACCCTGTAGGGTAGACTAGAACTGACAGATAGCTTTTCCAAGGCTGTAACTCTTTGCAGATGCCATCTTTCCTTCAAAACACAGTTGGTTGTCTGGAATCTCTGACCTTCTGGTTGGTTAGCAGCCTATTGCCTTGATCGCAGTACTGTCAGAATTCTCTGTTTCTTCACTAGGGACTATTGAATGTCCATAAAACTGGTGGAAGATGGGAGATAGACACATATACTTAAATTGAACTCTTGCCTCTTGGTATTATGTGATATTTGAAGAACAAAGAACAACTGCATTTCTAAAAATTGCAGATCACTGTACACTTGCTTTTTCATTGTCAAAGCAGATCATAAAAGATTGTGATTATGGCACAAAAGAACCAAATAAAGGGACTAGAGATATTGCAGAGGTCCTAAAAGTTTATTTTCTATCGACTTTTATTTGTCTGGTTATTCAGTTTAAATTTTGAGAATTGTAAGCCATGTAAGGAAGGTATCTCTCAACCTCCTGAGAATGTCTGGGGCCAGTGTCCACCCGTCTGAGGACAGAGAAACACTCTTATGGCTGAGATTGTGAGCATACACAAAAGGTCTTCTGTCAGTTCTGCTGTGCATTATGACACCACTCTCATCTTCCACTGCAACATCCTCATGAACCTAGATAAGTGCTTTTAAATGACCAAGAATGCAAAATTCTTTTACTGGTTACAAATTCTTGCTTTCCTTTCCTCTTAAATTGAAACTTCTTTTTCACAGAACCAAATTTTATGTCATTGTGGTTTCTTAAGTTTTAATCTTACTTTATTTGAACTGACAAATTTTTTCTCATCTGAACCCCATATTTAGATGATATGTTCATGCACTCACTGACAAATGAGAAATTATTTTCTCAATATTCCACTCAAACTATTGCAAACTATATATTTAGTCTTTTTAACTATAAACATTATAACACCATTATTCCTCAATTTTAATTTCCAGTATAATAGATCATTTAATTTGAAGTGTCTAATACCAGTCCATCTACCCTCACTAAGGCATAGAATGTCCATCTTTCTACATTTCATTTCATATTTGACAATTTTCAATTTTCATATATTCATACTTTGTGCATTACAAGTTTCAATTATCAGTAGATATTTGCAGCTATTTCTTCTCACCTTTGATCACTTCTACCACTAAAAATATGTACTAATATAATAATAAATAATAATAATAATCCAAGTTCCTCTATTTCTATTCCTGCTTAAGTTTTCATATTCCTGTTCTTAGGTTTAAAAATGTCTGTTATTTCAGAAGTGGATGACCATCCTTTTTAACTCTGTCTTCATCTGCCCTAGGAAATTGAGAAGGCAGCTACCTGGCACATTGATTAGAAGAGATCCATATTTGTTCTCACTCCCAGGAAAGGTAATCCAACAAAGTGGAAATTGTAGAACAATATAACTAAGCAAAATATTGCTAAAGATCATACAAAAGTGGCTAAAACAGTACCTTGATTTGAACTGCCAGAGATTCAAGATGAGTTTAGAAAAGGCTATAACATGAAGAATATCATTGCTGATGTCAGATGGATCTTGGATGAAAGTAAATAAATGACAGAGGTCTATTTGTATTTTACTAACTATTCAAAGACATCTTATTGTGTGGATCATAACAAACTATAATCTACATATAACCATGATTATGATTATCAAACATGTTATGATCCATGGGTATCCTAGAATACTTCATCATGCTCATATGACATTTATACATAGAACAAGAAGCTGTTGTCCAAATAGACCAAGGAAACACTACATGAATTAAAATCAAGAAAGCTGTGTGTTAGGGCTGATTCCTTTTTTCATGCTAGTTCAATCTATATGCTGAGAAAATCATTCAAGAAGCTAGACTTTAAGAAGAGAAATGCATTGTCAAGATCAGGGTAAGACTCATCAATAACTAGTGTTATACTGATGACACAATCTTGCTTGTTGAAAGTGAGGAAGACCTGAAACAGTTGTTGTAGATGATTAAAGACAATGGCTTTCAATATGGATTACATCTAAGCATCAAGAATACAAAAATCCTCAGCACTAGGTCAATAGGCAACATTATGATAGATGGAGAAAAGTTTGAAATTACCAATGGTTTCATATTACTTGCATCCACAATCAGTTATCCTTGTTCCAGTAGTCAAGAATTCAAAGGTATGTTGCCTTGGAAAGTCAGTTGTCAAGAACCTTTCCAAAATACAAAGGAACAATGATGTCAGTTTAATGACTAATGTGCACCTGATTCAGTCTATGGTCTTTCAAATCACTCACCATGCATCTGAGAGAAGAACAATGAATAAGAATGACAAAAGAATTGATGTCTTTGAACTGTGGTATTGGAGAAGGGTGTTGAATATCCCATGGAGTGCTAAAAGAACAAATGAATATATCTTGAGGAAAGTGCAGCAAGAATGCTCTTTGAAGGCAAGGATGATAAATCTCCATCGTTCTAACTTCAGGCATGTTGCCAGGAGAGGTTCTTCCCTGGAGAGGGATATCATGCTTGAGAAGGTGGAGGGTCGGCAAAAGAAAGGAAGATTGTCAACAAGATGACAGGAGAAGAATTAATGCCTTGGAAAAAGAGTATGAACTGTGAAAAGAATGAATAGATATGTCGGGGGGTGGGGAGGGGAATGCAACCATAGTACTCCTGTGAGGCAATTTAGAGAACAGAGAGATTCCGTGGAACATAGTGAAACTATATCATATACTTTGGACATTTTGTTAGGAAGGGCTAATCCTCGGAAAGGGACATTGTACTAGGAAATGAGGAGGGTCAGCAAAGGGGAAGAAGGCTCTCTACAAAATAAATTCGTGAAGTAACTTAAGCAATGGACTCAAATATGGCACAGGAAAGGACAGAGTTCAGATCTGTTATTCATAGGTTTGGTATGAGATGTACTTGACTCAGCAACCAACAACAATGTTGAGATGAGATTGGATCTTCTGTAACAAATATTTTAATTCTTTATAATTTTCTGCAAGAAAGGTTGTTTCATTTGGACAACACAGGTTGTTTCCTATCTTCCTCAAATTCTGATGTTGCATTCTTCCTGTAGTCCCCCTTCTCAAATTATTTGCTCAGCATTTGAATTACATAGTTATGGAGATAGAATACACCCCTAGTGTACACCTTTCCTGAGAATGTACAGATACATAATGGACTAATTAATGAAATGTGCCATCTGTGAGGAGAAATAACCCAAAATCTAGTAAATAAATGTCAACATAATTTCATGAGAAGGCTAAGGGTGTCAACATAGTAACTTGGGGTATGTGGAGGTGGGCAGGGAGTTAAGGGACAGATGAACTACCATTCAAGGATCAAATATCTGGGGATAGTTGCATGAGATGGAAGTTCTTAAGAAAGAATTGGGAAGAGTAAGGAGCCCTGGGGCTGCTAACTGAAAGCTTAGTATTTTAAACACATGAGTCACTCCAACAGAGTAAGATGAGGTATTTACCTCTTGTAAAGATTTAAAAAACCTTGTTAATATGATGAAAGATTTCTATGAATCTTTCTCATTGACATGGGTAATGTTCTTTGTATTGGTTTTGGAAAAGGTGAATCCCTTGGACAGTGAACAGAGAAGCAAAAGCATAAAGCAACAAAAGTGATGAATTAGAGAACAGAAAGTCCATTTATGTGGAGATTCACAAACAAAGGTAATTTCACTCGGAGTACAAAATACATGACAGAGCTCTAGAGGCCTAATGAATAGAAAGTTCTTTTTAGCTGTTTTTCCTATATTGTTTCCTGAAATACTTCCTTATAGAGACCAATTATCTTATGTACAATGACCCTGTGTTTCCTCCATGTTCTTTTGATGCTTTCTGAATCATTCAAGATTTTCCCCTTAGCGTGTCTCAGCATTGCAGCTCAAGGAGTGAATTTTCAGTTCATTCAACTTGAGAAATGAGAAATGTGTTCTTTTTTTTTTTATTCCCAATTGTAGCCTTTTGCACATTTCATTGTCAAACTTTGCTTTCTCTTCTCTAATTGTTCTTTGAAATCTGCTCATCTTTAACTTTGGCATCTCTTCTCTTTGCCTTGACTTCTTGACACTGTAGTCCAATTTTCAGAGGCTCTCCTGACATCAATTTTGGTCTTTCCTTTCTCCTTTGTTTTTGTAATGACCTTATACATTCTTCATTAATTATATATTTAATACCATCCCACAATTCATCTGATATTCATGTTCAATTCCTCACACTTGTGTTGTTTTGTTTTTGTTGTTGTAGGTTTTTGGAGTTTTTTGTTTGTTTGTTTTAATTCAGGTGAGCTAAACTCAAGGTAATATTTGGCCCTTTGAAAGTGCTTTAATTTTCTAAAAAAAAAAAAAAAGAAAGAAAGTGCTTTAATTTTCTTCAACTTCATCTTGAACTTGCACATAACTGTTCCACAGCCAGCACCTGGCCTGACTTTGGCTGCTGATACTGAGTTTACCTAGTGTTTCTTTCCATGGATGTAGCCAATGTAATTTCTGTGCAGTCCATCCAGTGAAGTTCATGCGTATAGATGTCAACTGTGTTTCTTTTTTTTTTAATTTTTATTAAATTTTATTAGTTTTAATGAACATTTACAGAGATTTTGGGTTTTCATTCATTCATTGTTGCACTGTTTTCTCTACCCTCCTCCCAAGTTCGTTCTTCTCCCCACCCCGAATGTCTGTTTTAATTGTCCAATTGCCACAGTGCTTGTCATAACCAGTTCTGATTAATCTCCTTTGTCAGTGTGTCCTTTGCCATTCCCTATCACTCCTCCCTGAGAGAGACTTCACCCTGATTCATAAGGAAAAGGGGATGGCATATTCTCTTAGCTACTTCCTGCTGAAAAGGGATGCTGTGGGTTTCAGGGTGAAGATTTCTCTCACTACTGTAAAGGGCCCCTTTGGCAGTAGGAAACACATAGACTATTACTATTATGGAGATTGATTTTGGAATTTAGATGCACTGTTATCAATTGTGCTTAGCCGTACATGTTCATATCCTTGAAGATCTATCATGGAAGTTCAACTGTGTTTCTTATAAAATGTGTTTGCTATGAATAAATTGTTAGATTTCCAGTCTCATTTATTTCCCAATGTCCATAATTTTCAACTACCAATACTACTTTCCCCCCAAACTTTTGCATTTCAGTCACCAATTGTTATTAGTGTCTTAACTACATGTTTGGCCAGTTTAAAATTAAACATGGTTTTGTTGTATGATGTTCAGTCCGAACTGATCCACAGCTGATGCTTTAGCAGGTTTTGAGGCAGTAAATCACAGGAGAGGAGATTGCCCATTCTTTTTCCATGGAGTGGCAGGTGGATTTGAACCGTGTCTCTTTGAGATCACGGCTCAGCTTCTTACCACTAGACCATCAAAGGCACAAAAATTGATAGAATTCGTAAATTTCCTCTTTTCAGCTTTAGCTATTGATGTGTATATTTAAACAAGAGTTGTGCTAATAGGTCTTCCTTATATGCATATGTATAGTATCGTATCACATTATACTTTGTATCACATTATAGCATTTTACTTCTGGATAGAACTTGGAATGGTATTTTTTACTGAGGACACAACACCATTCTTCCTTGATTTTTCATTCCCACCATAGCATAGTAGACCATATGGTTGTCTGATATTCAAAGTGACTAATTCCAGTCCGTCTCAGCTAATGCCCAGAATGTCTATCATTATATGTTCCATATATTTTTTGACAACTTCCAATTCTCCTACATTCATACTTTGCACATTCCATGTTCAAATTATTAATGGATGTTTAAAGCTGTTTCTCCTCATTTTGTTTTAATAGATTTCAATCTAGTGAAAGGGAATATTCACCCTTAGATTGAAAGAAAGATAGATCAAGGGCAATTATTCTTATTACCACTTATATATTTATATATATATATATTTGTAGAATTAATTTATATTGATTTTAGTCCACAGAAACACATTCTGGAAACTTTAAATAAAACAAGTATTTGTTGTAAAGAACAGAGAACTAAGAAAAGGGAAAGAAGAAATGAGGAATCACAAGCACACATGCACAAAAGGTGGAAATCAGGGTTGCTTCGTGGCAGGAATAGATGCAGCTTTTCTCAGGTCCTTCTGACATTGTAGGTAATAACTGTTGTTGTTGTTATGTGCTGTCGAGTTGCTTGTGACTCTAACAACCCTATGTACAACAGCCCTAAACCCTGTTTTATCTCTTGCCAACCTTATCATCTCTGACACACCTATCTCCAATTCCCCAGTCACTGAATCAATCCATTTCATTGAGGGTCTTCCTCTCCTGTGCTGTTCCTCCGCCTTCCCACACATGAAGCCCCTCTCCAAGGACTGATCCGGCCTTGCAACATGTCCAAACTATGTCAGAAAAAGCTTCAGAATCCATCCCTCCAAGAAGGAGCCTGGCTTCACCCTCTTCTGGATGAACTTGTTTGTTCTCCTAGCAGTTCATGGTATATTCAATAATCTTCTACTTACTATCTTTATTTAAAGTAGTATTAGTTCTTTGATTTTCTTGGAAAAAATAAAACAGTAATGGCTCATATGATGAACTAATTCTCTTAAGAAATTAGCAGGATTCACCTGGCTGAAAAAAGATGCTTTGACACTTAATATATTACCTTTAGTCACATATTTCAAGATTCTCATTTCACTATTGTGTTCTGAGAGTGAGGTCCTCTTTTCAACTCTACTCCTATGACACAAAACATTAAAGTACTTCCCATTAAAAGGGCTAAATTATAAGAAACAGAAAATAATATCCAAACAGAAGTTGAAATTCACAATTTATCATCATTATTTTATACCACAAGCATTCTAGTATTTTGAAGTGATACAAAAGCCTGCCAGTGAATGTAGATACACTTAAGTCTACAAATGCAGTTTTAATCACTTGCTGGTTTTTAATATTGGATAGGCATATTCTAGATTTTTATTTGTCTCAAGGGTACCAAACTTTACTAGGCAGGAAGAAAAACACGTATTTCTTCATGATTTCTTTATACACCTATGCAAATTATATGTATCCATTGTTTTAACTTAAAGTAAAATAAATTTACATTTCTGTGATTAACAGTAAAATAATAACTTGTCTTTTTCTTCATTTATACTTACTATGCATCTTCATGTTAAGTTTTATGTTAAACTTGACATCTTTGTGTATTCATTACCTTTCAAAAATATTTAAATTGTGTTTTGGGTAAACATTTACATAGTAACTTATGTTTCCTTTTAAGAAGTTTTATACAAATAGCTCCAACATTAGTTGCAATATTCACAATTCACTAACAGTCTCATTTCTATTCTGTTTGTTTTGTTTCCATTGATCTAGAATCCCTTTTCCTCCTTGTGTTCTTGTCCTTGCTTTTAAGTAAATGCTTGTGCCAAATAGTTGATTGTAAGGGAACACATGAGTCACAAAAGGTCCCATTTATTTTAGAAATCAATCTATTTGGCTAAAAGTTGACCTCCTGAAGTAGCTTCAATACCAAGTTTTCTCATTTCTTATTTGCTAACATTAAATAGACCTTGAGGGAAAGCAGACTATGGTGTTAAATGTTTATTATTAAAATCACTTTTCCACCCAGAGGCGCATGGTTCGAATCCACCAGATGCTCTGCCGGGGAAGGAGGGACAATTTCCTCCTGTACCAGTCAGATCTGATTTGACGGTACACTCACACAAAAAATAATAACAAAAAAAATTTTTTAAAAATCACTTTTCCAGCCATTTAATTTGACTTTACCATGTGAATAGGCTGGAATACATGAGTCCAGTGTGTTAGTCTATCCACAAGGGGATTGGCTAGTCTCTATCACTATATTTTACAGACTTGGAGGCAGATTTGAGAGCCTTACCACTAGCAAAAAAGAAACAGATATGTAGTGTGCATCTTTGGGGCCAAAAATTCTTGGACCAGTTAGACTCACAGCAGCAGCAACAGTGACCAAAGTAGAGAAGACGAGACTCGACATGAGACAGAGATGACCTTGGGACTGCTACCCTGAGTGGAACCAGAACTAAGAGCCTTCACCTAACTTTGGTGGAGGATTTGCAGGGGGTGGGAAGAGTAAGGGGAAGAGAGAGACTTAATTTGCAGGATTGAAAGCTTTTTAACACTGATCTAAAACTGCAATTATGTCAGTTTGAAAACTAAGGTGTATTTAATTCAGGTCATTTTTTTTTCACTCACTAATTACGCGTCAGAGAGTTGCTCAATGAATAAGAATGACACAAGAAGTGATGCCTTTGACTTTCAGTGCTGGAGAAGAGTATGGAATGTCCTATGTATGGACTGCCAAAAGAACAGATATGTCTTGGAGAAAGTGCAACCAGAGTGCTCCTTGGAAGCAAAAATGATGAAGCTTCATCTTTTTTTTTTTGGAAATATAGCTAGGTGAGGATCTTCACTGGAGGGGAACATCATTCTTGAAAAGATAGGAGGGCCAGAAAAGGAGAGGAAGACTCCCAATGAGATGGGTTGACACAGTATCTTCAGCAATTGGCTTGAGTGCTTCAAAGATGATGTGGATGGCACAGTATAGGACACAGTATAGGTGGGCTGTCCCTATGGTTGCTGTGAGTCATACCCCACTTGAGAGTACCTAACAACAACAAAGTCATGAGGCTCATGGCTGAGGTGCCTGCAAGCACATTTTGGAAACTATCCTGACTATTGTGGATGAATCTGAACAGACCTATAGCTGACCCTTCCATGAGCTTTTAGAGGCAGTTAATCACACAAGAAAAGGTTGTCCATCCTTCTCCTGAGATGCAGTTGATGGCCGCGAAACATGTACTTTCTAAATTGCATTGCAGCTTCTTGCCTCTAGACCACCAGAACTTAATGTATTATACTATTAACCTGAATTAAAGACTTTTGACTTCTCTAATATGGTTCTGTATGGTCTGTGAGCTCTCATATTAGATTTGAGACCCAGTAAAGCAATAAGAATTCCCTAAGAGCAGACTTTCCTGGCTGCTGGTGCTGAGATTGTTAATTGTGGATCTGAGTAAACTGAAATTGTTAACAATCTCAATTTTTTTCTCCATCATGGTGCTGCAAATTCTCCCAGTGGTGAGAATATTTGCTTACTTGACGTTGAGCTTCAACCATATTGAAGATTGTAGTCCTTGACCTTTCTGCAGAAGATGCTTCAGGTACTCCTCAGTGTCAGTAAACAAGGTTGTGTCATCTGCATAATGCAAGTTATTGATAAGTCTTCCTTTAATTTTGATGCCACATTACTTCTCATAAAGACCAACCTGCCAAATGATCTGTTCCATGTAAAGATAAAAAACGTATGGAGACAGGATACATCCCTGACATACTCCTTTCCTTATTTTGAACCATGCAATATTTCCTTGCTCTGTTCTGATGACTCTTTCTTCATCCAAGTATAGGTTCCACATGAGCACAATTAAATGCTCTAGAATTCCCATTTTCTCAATTTCAGCCACAACTTGTTATGATCCACACAGTCAGAAAGGAAAATATTTCAGTCTAGAGAATAAGATGCGTCTGATTCAGGCTATGGTGTTTTCCATTACTTGCTATGCATTACAGAACTGGACAATGAATAAAAATGACAGAAGAAAAATAGACGCCTTTGAATTGTGGTGCTGGAAAAGAGTATTGAACTTACCGTGGATTTCCAAGAGAACGAATAGATATGTCCTGGAGAGCATGAAACCAAATTGCTCTCTGGAGCAAAGGATTCTGAAGCTTTGTCTCACATAATTTGGGTGTGTTACAAGGAGGGACCAATCCTTAGAGAAGGTGGAAGGACAATGAAAGAGAAGAAGACCCTGGATGAGATGAATTTATATAGTTACTGGGACAGGTGTGTTGGAGACAGTGAAATTGGTCAGCACAGGACATGATTCAGAGATTTTTGTGCAAAGGTCGCTATGAATTTCAGCAACTTGATGGTGTATAACAACACCAACAAAGCAATAAGATTGATCTCAAGATGAATAGAAAAAGGTGTGAGAACATGGAGAACATTGTTGACCTCATGAGAGTTTATTTTGTGTTGTTGATTTTGCTGATGGGAACAAATCTCCTTTGTGAAGTTGGCATGGCTGTTTCTACAGGACTCTTGCTCTTTTTTACAAACACTATCAAAATGGATGCCAGAAGAGACTCTGAATATTGCTATAGAGTGCCAAGAAGCCAGAGCTCAGGGAAGAATTCAAGATATTAAAGAGCTTAAATAGCACGGGAAGACAAAGTAAAATATTACAATGACATGTGCAAGGAGCTAGAGTCAGAAAATCAAAAGGGCCGAACTCGTTCAGCATTTCTTAAGCTCAAGGAACTGAAGAAAAAATTCAAACCTCGAGTTGCTATAATCAAGGATGCTTGCAATCTTCCTTCTCAGAGCACCTTGTGAGATCTGCTTGCAATCTTTTTTCTGTGTGCAAGGCACACAGACATATTCTAAGGATGCCGTCCTTTACATTCTTTGGTCCTCTACAAACCTTTGTTTTCTTGATGTTGATCTTCAATCCTTATTGAAGACTGCAGTTCTTGGTGGTCTGCAGCAAATGTCTCAGGCCCTCCTCAGTTTCACCACACAAGTTTGTGTCATGTGCATAATGCAAGTTGTTTATCAGTCTTCCTCCAATCCTGATGCCACATTACTTCTCATAGAGTCCCACCTGCCAATGATGGCCAAAGGTTGAATTATATGCTTAAAAATCTACAATATATAGTATTCATTAATATCTTACATCTTAATAAAAAAAATCAATAAAACCTCAATATTTTATACAATATCTCTAGCAGTATTCATTAAGTTACATCAGCAAACAACATATTTACCTTTAAAGGAATTCCCAGTTTCAACTTTATTCTCTGCTCTTGACTTATCTTATTTACATGCATGTGGATGGAACTCCTTGCCCTTTGCCTCAGGCTAATAGCTGCTTAACTTTTCTTTCCATTTTAGTAGCAGTATAAGCACCCATTTTAAGTGCATTTCCCAAGCCCCTAATTTCTTATTCTTACAAAATCCCACACTTCCGTGAGTCTGGAGCAATGGCAATGAATCCAGTTTTTAACGCCAACTGTAAAAAAAAGCTATCACAGGAGTATGCAATGAGGGTTGCAGAGTGGATTATATTTGGG
>NW_006399760.1:3202822-3220618 GCF_000299155.1 Elephantulus edwardii | reverse complement strand
AAAAAAAAAAAAAAAGCTAGGGCCACATGAAGATAACCCTACCAAACCTTGACCAACTTCGCAAGTGAGAACTGTTCCCGGCTACAACATCAACCACACAAAACCAATTCCCAAGAGTTCAGACACATTTCCTAAACTCTCTTACCTCTTCCTACTCATCCCAATATCAAACTTACAGCTTTATTTACTGTGTCCAAAATCTGATGTGATAGCTCAAACCTACACAAAATCTTATTGGGGAAATCAAAAGGCTATAATTCAGGTCAGAAGCAGAATTTAGTCAGGATTATTGAGGAATAATGATGTCAATTTGAGGACAAAGTTGTATTGATTCAGGTCATGGTATTTCCAATAACTTCTTATGCATCAGAGAGCTGAATTATGAATAGATATGACAGAAGAAAAATTGATGCCTTTGAGCTGTGGTGTTGGAGAATAACACTGAACAGCCCATGGACTGTTAACAAACATGTCTTGGAAAGGGTACGGCTGGAATATTCTTTGGAGACAAAGATGAAGAGGGTTTGCCTCACATACTTCAGATATGTTGCTACGATGGGCTATTCTTTGGAGAAGAACATGAGACTTGGAAGAGTGGAGGGTTGGTGAAGGAGAACAAGACACTGGACTCCTCAACAAGGTGGATTTACATGGTGACTGCTGCAAAGGGCTTTAGTGTGTCAGAAAGTGTGAGGATGGCACAGGATAGGACAGGGGGACAGGGTTCAGATCTGTTGTTCATACGGTTACTATGAGTTCTACTCAACTTGACACTACCTAACAATGAGAGAGAGAGTTAGAGAGAGAGAGAGGTGGTATTTATCTGAGTCCCTTCTAAAACTTGAAGGTAGCTGGTGAGTGTCGACCATCTGGATCTACTTGAGTGAAATGAAGAGGGATGCAGCAATGAAGAGGCAGGTGGAACTTGTTATCTTTTATAAGCAATGTTGACCTAGCAGGAGTAGTGCAAAGGGGTTACCGGTTTGAGGAGCATGGAGTCACAAGGACTCCTGATTTATTTACTTGGTCCCATGTGGGAACTAAGATTGAATGAAGGGACTAGTCAGAATAGAACAGAGGAAGTAGTGTGGGCTGATTGGTTTGCAGCAGCTTCTCTTTTGAACCTAGCTATCAGTGACTGGAAATGAGTTGACCAGAACCTAAGATGATGTTCCATGTGCGAGCTAGTATTGATTGCTAAAATCTGATGGCTTTCTCTTTACTGCACATTCCTTAAGGATACTCAAAATTTCCAAATGGGACAGAATATTTCTTCAGAAAAAAGAGATACACTTTTCTCATCATAGTACTTCTTTATCTTAACCAGTATCTTTTTACCTTTCTTTTTTTAAACCATTTTTATTTAGAATGACAAATAGAATCTCCTGAGATAAAGAACCATTTCAATGATACAAGAGCTCTTCAAAAAGCCTTCAACAAAGGCTTGAGTGACAAACATTGTAGCTAAAGGCAAAAGTCATAACTAGTGACCTGGAGACAAGAAGCTGTGATACAATCAAGAAAGCATGTGGGGGGGAAAAAAAAAGAAAGCATGTGGTTTGAATTCACCAGCAGCTTCTCTGAAGAAGGATGGGCAATCTGCTCCCATGCGATTGACTGCCTCTAAAAACCCGCCTGACAGTAAGCTATCGGTAAGTTCCAACTCGAGAGTACACAACAACAAAGACATCTTAATACAGAATTTATAAGGATGGACATTAGAAATTGGCTATTTAAATTGAGGATATTAAGGAATGAGACACGAATTTGCTGGTTTGCCCCCTTTCACAAATACAGTTACTATATGCTGTAAGGAGAAAGTGTTGTGGGCAGCTTAAATATTCTTGTTGTTTTGTGCCGTTGAGTGACTTGTGACTCATAGACACCCTATGTACAAGAGCCCTAAACCCTGATCTATCCTCATTGTCTCCAACACATCTACTCGCACTACCCCAATCACTGAATCAATCCATCTCATCTAGGGTCTTCCTCTCCTGCACCATCCCTCCACTCTTCTAAATATGATATCCCTCTCCAAGGACTGGTCTCTCCTTGCAACATGCCCAAAGTATGTCAGACCAAGCTTCAGAATCCTTGCCTTCAAGGAGCAGCTTGGCTTCACCCTCTTCAGAGAAAACCTGTTTGTTTTCTTAGCAGTCCATGGTATATTCAACACTTCCCCAGCACCACAGCCCAAAGGCATCAATTCTCTTTCTGTCAACCCTAGTCACTGTCCAGCTCTCTGACACATAGCATGCAATTGTGAAGACTATAGCCTGGATCAGGTGCACCTTGGTCTCCAGCCTGTCGTCATTGCTCTTCAGTACTCTGGAGAGGTCCTTGAAAACTGACTTTCCCAATGTAACTCATCTGTTAATTTCCTGGCTGCTCATGCCAAGAGTGTTGACTGTGGCATCAAGCAAATTAAAACTGTTAACTATCTAAATCTCTTCACCATCCGTACTGATGCTGCCAATTGGCCCAGTGGTGAGAATCTTTGTTCTCTAGATTTTGAGCTTTAATCCATATTGAAGGCTGCAGTCCTTGACCTTCTGCAGCAAGTACTTCAGGTCCTCCTCAGTTTCAGCAAGCAGGGTTGTGTCATCTGCATAATGCAGGTTGTTGATGACTCTTCCACCAATCCTGATGTCACATTCCTCCACATACAGCCCAGCGTCATGGATGATCTGTTCTTCATACAGATTGAAAAGGTCTGGAGACAGAATACATCTCTGGCGGATGCCCTTCCCAATTTTGAACCATGCAGTATCTCCTTGTTTTGTTCTAACGATTGCCTCTTGGTCAAGTATAGATTTCGCATAAGCACAATAAAATGTTCTGGAACTCTCATTCTTCCCAGAGTCAGCCACAACTTCTTGGGATCCACAAAGTCAAATGCCTCTGCATAGTCAATGAAGGATACATAGATATTCCTCTGGTACTCTGCTTTCTGTCAAGATCCATCTAACATTAGCTATAATATCCCTAGTACCGTGTCCTCTTCTAAACTCAGCCTGCACATCTGTCAGTTCTCTGTTGACAGGTTGCTCCAGTTGTTTTTTGGATAATTTTCAACAGAATCTTGTTTGCATGTGGTATTAATGATATTGTTTGATAATTTCCACATTCTGTCAGGTCACCTTTCTTTGGAATGCGAACAAATATAGACCTTTTTCAGTCATTTGGCTGAAACGCATATAATGACCTATCATAAGTTTGCTGTTAATTTGCTATGAAACATGTTATGAAATATGTTTGCCATGCAAAAATATTATGAATTTTCTATGATGAATGATGCTTTAGAAATAAGAATATTTGGGGGAAAATATGCTAACAGGTTAACATGCCTAAGCAGGTTAGAGGCCTAGGACCCCACTGACCACAACAGGTGTAAATCCTTGATAAGGGAATATAATTGATAATAACTTGGTTATAAAGCCACTGGCCTCAGATTATGTAAACATGTAATAAGGGAATTTAACTTATTACTGCCCATGTTGCCAAATTTAGGAATAAGAAATACATTAGGACTCTACCATGTAATATGTTAGAAATTATGTAAGAGCATTTGTAAAAATATACTGAACAGCTGATATGCCCAAACAAGCCTCTACTGGCTCTAGGCTCCCACTGACCGTAACAGGTGTGTACCCTTGATAAGGAGATATGACTAGTTACTGTCCATGTTGCTAAGGGAACATAACTTGCATTGAATATGATTGTTCAAACCCATATTGTTATTCGATATGTCCCAGCATGCCCCACTTGCCTCACCATAATCTAAAGTGGGGCAGCTAAAGTAGATAAACTCTGGCTGTGCCCAGCAGATCTCTCTCTGCACTTTACAATGAGCTGAACACTGAAGAAGCAAAGATTATTTTCAGAGCCGAAGATCCAGAAGATCTTTTCAGAGCTGAAGACCCTGTGGCTCTTCTCAGAACCAAAGACCAAAGGCTCTTTCCAGAGCCAAAGATCCTGGCCACACCAGTGACTGTGAGTTGCTGGACCAGCCATGGATCGTGTCTGCAGCAGTGGCCATAAGAGATTAAAAGAAAGAGACAAGTGGTGTTTTTAGGGGGTGAGTGTTTCTCACTATCCTATAAATTATATCCTATACTAATTTATGAATTGTGATGTAAAAAATTGCAATTAACTGTCTAATGCTTGCTTACTGTGAATTGATGAATCAATATGTTGTGATGAATGTATGAACTGCAATGTAGATAAGTTGCAATTATTGCTGTTAATTAATTAATCAATAAATTGTAATTGGCTTTTGTAATATGTCTAAGAGTAATTAATTAAGGCTCAATGCTCATGACAGGAAAGTTAATTGTTCTATCATGAAATTAATGGCTAGAAAGGTAAAAGGTGATCTATAGTATTAAGGGTTTAGTGTGCAAAATGTCTTTTATATCCATTAACTTACTTTAGTGTGTAAATGGGCAGGACTATGTGAATAAGTTATGTAGTCATTGCACAAAGAAATTTTCTCGTCTCACCATTAAGTTGAGCAGATCCAGCATCAGGGTTGAGATTTCTCCCATTGGCAAAAGAAGAAACAAGAGAATATAAGGTATTCTGCAGATCCAGAGTTTCCTGCACCTGTCAAACTAGGACCTAAGGGAGCAGGAACCATAGAAGCCACAGCAGAGAACCAGAGTTCTCTCATGAGATTGGACTTTGGAACTCTACCCCCAGAGAACCAGAGCTCTGACATGAGATTAGACCTCAGAACTTCTACCCCCCACAGAACCAGAATGAAGAGCCTTTGCCCTAGTTAGCTGGGCAAGTAGAAAACTGAAGAGGCAGAGGAAACATAACTGACAGTAATGGAAGCTTTGTAACACTTTTCTAAATCCTTGAGACTCAAGGCTGAGGCATCTGGGAGCACCTGATACATTTTGGGAGTTGTACTGACAGTATTTGCCTGCTAATCTGAAATACATATCTTTTACTTCTCCAGTATGGTTCTGTGCGGTCTGTGACCTATCACATCAGATATCGGACCTAGTAAAACAGTAAGATTGGTGTTGGGATGAGTAGAAAGAGATATGAGAACACAAGGGACATGTGTGTCCTCACAGGCATTACATTGTTGATGTGGTTGCTGGGAACTCTTTGTTTTTGTGAAGTTAGTGAAGGTCATATTGCATTTTTTAATAACCTTCAGAGAAATTTTATTTTTATATAAAATTAATGATACTGTTTGAAAATCTTTACATTCCATTGAATCACTTTTGGGGGCTGGGGGGAGTGGGAATAGAAATTAATCTCTTCTATTTGACCAAGTAGCTATCTTGCAAATATCTTGGCATAGACTCATGTGCACATCCATGGTTGTATTTTTTTTTGTTGGAATATGTACTCCACCAATTTATATAGTCTTATTTTTCGCCAATTACTTCAGTGTAGCTTGGAATTCTTCCTTTATTACCATTGGTAAAGTTGAAGATGTACCATCAAAGACAAACTTTTCAATTAATCCCTATGTATCGAAAAGCGGAACAATAAATATGGATGGCAAAAGAAAAATTTATACTTTTGAATTGTTCTGTTACAGAAATTGTTAAATATCTGGTGACCTTGTGACCTGTTACAAGAGCAACTAAGCCTGTCTTGAAGGAAGTACAACCAGGATGTTCCCTAGAGTCAATTATATTGAAAATACTTTTCACATACTTTAGGCATGTTGCTAAGATTTCCTAGAAAAAGACGTGAAAAGTTGAACTATAAGAGAAAGATAAGAAAACAATATTTTGTTTCTAGAAGTTCTGTGTAATGACTGTACAGAGTGACTGAAGTATATCAGAGATCGTGAAGATAAGGCAAAATTTAAGACCATAGAGTTCCTATGAGTCATAGTCAACTTGATGGTACCTAACATTAAAAAAAAATCAGTTAAAAAATATTTACTGCCATGAGATTTTTTTAAAGCAAAATCACAAAATAATTGTTTGAGAGCTAATAATAAGCTGTCGTTGTTGTTAGGTGCCATTGATCTGCTGTGATTCATAGTGACCCTATGTACAATAGCACTGAACTCTGCTCTATTTTGAGCCAACTTTGTTTTTTCTAACACATCTACCTGTATTACCCCAGTCACTATGTCAATCCATCTCATCCCAGGTCTTCCTTTCTTGTGCTGTCCCTCCACCCTTCCAAGTATGATGTCCCTCTCCAAGGACTGGTCCTTCTTTGCAATATACCCAAATTATGTAAGAAGAAGCTTCAAAATCCTTGGCTCCAAGGAGCAGCCTGATTTCACCTTTTCCAGTACAAACCCATTATTTGTTTTCCCAGCCATTCATGGTATCTTCAATACTCTTCTTCAGCACCACAACTCAAAGGTATCAATTCTTCTTCTATTATTCCTTGGTCTTTTTCCAGCTCTATGATGCATAACAAGTAACTGTAAAGACCTTGACCTGAATCAGGTGCACCTAGTCTCTAGACTGACATCATTGTTCCTCAGTACTATGGAAAAGTCCCTGACAGCAGATTTTCACAAAGCAACTCATCTTTTGATTTCCTGGCTGCTGATACCAAGAATGTAACATATAGTGAAGTGATTCAGAGAACAGAGATATGACATAGTGACTGCCATCTTGAAACCAGAAGTTGACATGGTCCTATTTAGACATGATGTTGTATTTGAGATGACACAGTAGAGGTATTGCCTAAGTAGATATATTGCCTCAATATATTTGGTATTTCAGAAGCCCTGAAATGCATTCAGTATTTTTATAACCCACAAGACTGCAATATGAGCTTCATATAGAATAGTCAAAGAAATGTAAAATCTTCTCCCCTTTTTCTCTATTAATGGATATTGTGAAGTAATGAGATGTAGGTGATTATAGCGAGGGAAATTGAATTGTGAATGATCTTTTTAATTCTTAATTTGAAGTCTATATGATGATTGCAATTAAAAATCATATATTTTTAATGTATATATTGAGAGACTTAAAAAACCCCATAAGAACATTTTAAATAATTTTATTTTGGTGACACGAATAATGCTTTTTCTCCTTATTTTTGAGTACATTAAAAATGGTATTAAATGATTGTATATGTCTTCATAAATACATATTTTTAAGGTCTCATATTTGAAATTATATTCAAGACTTGGCTCATATATCACTTGATTTTTTTTAATAATTTTAATGAACATTTACAGATAATTTGGATTTCCACTCATTCATTGCTGCACTTCTCTACCCACCCAGCCCTCTCCCCTAACCCCCAATTCGCTCCTCTCTTTCAAAAGTGAAAGAAAGACTCCCTCCCTGGTACACAATCCCTCCGCACCCCTCCCACAGCCCCAAGTACATTCCACTATGCAACCTTAATTGTGGACTCTTGTGATAACCACAATACCCTATCATACATCACTTTTAAATTATTCAGTCCATCATCTGTTTCAGTGCAGTATACACAATTTATCCAGTTTTTCTCAGTCTTACCGCCACCCTGATATCAGTCCCATTTTACAGCAGTGGCACCATGAAATATTTGTCCTTTTCTGACTGAGATATTTCACTCAGCATAATGTCCTCCAGGCTCACCCATTTTGAATAATATTGAATGAGTTCCTTGTTTTTCAATGCAGCATAGTACTCCATTGCGTGAATATATCACAGCTTCTCTATCCATTCGTTTGTTGATGGGCACCTGGGTTGTTTCCAACTCCTTGCTATTGTGAACAGAGCTGTGATAAACATGGGTGTGCATATACCTGCTTGGATGTCAGTTACGGTCTCTTTGGGATATATTCCCAGTAGTGGAATTGCGGGGTCAAATGGTATCTCTATTTGCAACTTTTTGAGAAAAAGCCATACCGCTTTCCACAGGGGTTGCACCACTTTCCATTCCCACCAACAGTGAATAAGGGTTCCAGTTTCTCCACAACCTCGCCAGCATTTGTTGCTTGCTGTTCTGTTAAATTTTGCTATTCTGACTGGGGTGAGATAATATCTCATAGTTGTTTTGATTTGCATCTCTCTTAGAGCTAGGGATTTTGAACATTTCTTCATGTGCTTGTTGGCCATCTGAATGTCTTCTTTGATGAAGTGTCTATTCATATCCTGTGCCCATTTTTCAATTGGATTATTTACCTTTATTTTGTTGTGGTGCTCAATTATTTTATAAATTCTAGATATAAGTCTCTTATCTGATATGTCATTACCAAACACTTTTTCCCAGTCTGTGGCTTCCCTTTTTACCCTGTTGGAGAAGCTTTGGGATGATACACAGGGATTTGATTCTTAGAAGGTCCCATTCATCACTTCATTTTTTAAAGTCACTGTATTTTGCTATGATGTCCTCAGTTGATGTGATGCTTTTCTTCTTTCCTATTTTTATCCAAACTGGATCCACAATTAATACCCTTGCTATGAACAGTCAGGAAACAAGGCGACCCATTACAATGGGAAAATCTGCAGCTATGGACTTTTCCAAATTATTGAGGAGTAGTGATGTCATTTTTAGGACTAAGGTGTGTCTGATTCAGGCCATAGTCTTCCCAATTACTAGTTATGCATCCAAGACCTACCTGGACAATGAATATGGATGACTGTAAAGGAGTTGATGCCTTTGAGCTGTGGTGTTGGAGAAGAGCACTCACCATCCCATGGGTGGCCATGAGAATGAATAGATATGTTTTGGAGATGGAGCAGCCAGAGTGCTCTTTGGAGGCAAGAATAATGAAGCTTCACTTCATATATTTTGGGCATATTGCTAGGAAGTGCTATATGTTGAGGAGGGTGGGGATTGGGGAGGGAGAGGAAGACCCTCAACCATGTGGATTGACATGGTGATGTCTGTAATGGGTTCTTGTGTGTCAGGGAATGTGAGGATGGTGCAGGTCAGGACTAGATTCATATCTTTTGTTCACTGGGTCACTATGACTTGTATCTGACTCGATGGCACCTAACAACAACAACAGCTTTTATGTCACCCTTTGTGCACTGCCTTATAGTTTAATTAGTTGCCTGGGCATTTTCTTTTCCTCTTAAGAGTCAAACATTAGTAACATGTATTTTAACATTCCTCACAGTCCATGGAATGTTCAGTGCTCTTTTCCAAAACCACAGCTCAAAGGCATCAACTCTTTTTCAGTCATCCTTATTCATTGTTCAGGTTTATACACTAATGGTAGAAGACTAAATGAGCTGTAGGAAGATATCAAGAATATCATCCATGGAAAATGCAAAAGGTCATTACAAAGACAGAAGAGGAAGAAAATACCAAGATGGATGTCAGATGAGACTCTGAATATTGTGCTAGAGTCCCTAGAACCTCAAAGGGAAGAAATCAAGAATTTAAGGAGCTGAATAGATTATTTCAAAAGGCAATGCTGGAAGACAAAGTAAAGTATTATTATGAAATGTTTAAAGACCTGGAGAAAGAAAATCAAAACGGCCGAACTCACTTGATATTTCTTAAACTGAAGGAACTGAAGAACAAATTTAAGCCTAGAGTTGGAATACTTAAAGATGCTTTGGGCAGAATATTAACTGATCCTGGAATCATTAAAAGAAGATGGAAGGAGTATATAGAATCATAGTAGTAAAAGGAATTGGGTGACATGGAAGAAGTTCATGAAACAATGTATAAGCAAGAGCCTGTGATGATGAAGGAAGAAGTTCAAGCTGCTCTGAAAGAATTAGCAAAAAACAAGACCCCAGGAATTGATGGCATACTAATTGACATATTTCAAAAAACAGACTCTTCCCTAGATGTGCTCGCCAAGGTGTGCCAAGAAATGGAGGACAATCATCTGGCCAACTGACCGGAAAAGATTTATGTTTGGTTCCAGTCCAATGAGAGGTGACCTGGCAGAGTGCAAAAATTATCAAACAATATCATCAATATCACATGCAAGCAAGACTCTGCTAAAAATTATCCAAAAATGACTGGAATAGCACATCAACAGAAAACTACAAGATTTGCATGCCAGGTTTAGAAGAGGCCATAGTACTAGGGATACTATAGTTAATGATAGATCGATCTTGGCAGAAAGCAGATGTTATCAGAGGAATGTCTGCCTGTGTTTCATTGACTATGCAAAGACATTTGAGTGTGTGGATCACAACAAACCAGGGCTGACGCAGAAGAATGGGAATCCCAGAACAGTTGATTGTATAAAACCTATGTGAAACCTATACTTGGGCCAGGATGCAGTTGTCAGAATAGAGCAAGGAAACACTGCATGGTTAAAAATCTGGAGGAGTTTGAGCCAGGAATATGTCATATCTCCCTATCTTTTCAATCTATGTGCAGAAAAGATCATCCAGGAGGCTGGACTTTATGGGGATGAATGTGGTATTAAGATTGGAGGAGGACTCATCAACAATCTTTGTTTGTTGTAGAAGGTCAAGGACTGCAACTTTCCATATCGATTGAAGTGCATCACCAAGAAATCAAGATTCTCACCACCGGGCTGATTGGCAGCATCATGATAGACGGTAAAAAGATTGAGATTGTCAACAGCTTCAGTTTACTTGGCACTACAATCAACATACTTGATATCAGAAGCCAGAAAATCAAGAGATGAATTGCATTTGGAAAATATGCTGGTAGGTACCACTCCAGAGTGAAGAGCAGTGACGTATTTCTGGAGACTAAGGTTCACCTGATTTAACCCAGGGTCTTTGCAATTACTTGCTATGCAACAGAAAGTTAGATGATTACAATTGAAGACAGAAAGAATATTGATGTATTAGAGCTGTGGTGCTGGAGAAGAGTATTGAATATACCTTGGGCTGCTAGGAGAACAAACAAGTTCATACTGGGGAGGGTGAAACTAGGCTGCTCCTTGGAGCAAGTATACTGAAGCTTCGTCTGACATATTTTGGGCACGTTGAAAGGAGGGATCAGTCCTTGGAGAGGAACATCATGTTCTGGAGGGTGGCGGGACAGAGCATGACGGGAAGACCTTTAATGATATGGATTGACTTAGTGACTGGGGTAGTGGGGTTAGGTATGTCCGAGATGGTAAATTTGGCACAGGTTGAGAGCTGTTGTACATAAGGTCTCTGAGCCACAAGCAACTGGACAGCACATAACAATAACAAAAAAAAAACAGTGTCTAAGTCCATGCTTTACAAATGGTACTTATTCAATACCTGTATTTATATGAGTGAAAGAATTGACTTCTCTCAGCTTTGTAGTCATACAAGTAAGTTGCTCTACAGTTACAAGTACATCATATTATACTGGTTTTCATCTCTAAATTATGTGCAATGAAAGCTTTCTATTATAAAACTCACCATATTTATTACACCCAGAGGTAAGGATTTTTTTCTCCATTTGCTTTTATCAATGTTTATCTTTTTTATCCATGTCTGTTGCCATGGCAGCAGCTCTAAGACAGAACTAAGTAAATTACAAGAGTTCTAATATATATGAACAGGGCTACAGTGGAAATAACTTGCTTTTGCTGCAGAATGAATGCCTTCACAGATCCTAAACTGTATCTCTCCTTCAAGACCAAAAACTTTATTGTCTTAATGAAAGTGCTTACCTGTAAAAGCTGTAATGTACTCTTCCTAACCAGATATATGTTCCCTTAGCAGTCCAATTTTATGAAATTTAAGAAATTCCTATTTCCTTCCTAATATATTACCTCTGAAGTGGTCATCAACTATTTTATCCTACTTGGATCCATAATCAACATCCATGGGGCAGCAAAATCACGAAATCTGAAGACATATCGCATTGGGAATATCTGCCATTAAGGATTGCTTCAAAGTGCTGAGGAGCAATTATGTCAGTTCAGAAACTAAGGTTCACCTGAATAAAATCATGGTCTTTTCAATGACTTCTTAAGCATGAGAGTTTGACAACGAATAAGTATTTCAAAGGAAGAATTAATGCCTTGGAGTTGTGGAGAAGAGAACTCAATATCCAATTAACTGCCAAAAGAACTAACTTGTTTTGGTGAAGGTAAAACTAGTGTGTTCTGAAGAAGTGAGGAATGAAAATCTTCATCTCATATACTCTAGACACGTTGTTAGGAGGGCCAATTCTTGGAAAAGAATATCATTGTTGGAAAGATGGAAGGTCAGCTAAAGAGAAAAGGCCTGTAAAGATGTGGATTGATACTGTAACAATCAGCTCAGGTGTTTCAGAGATGAGGATGACCCAGGATAAATGAAGTGTCAGATCCATTGGAAATTATTCTGCACTTCATAGCATCTAACAACAACAACATGCTACCGCTTTCTTTTTCCCCTTCCTTGGTCATCCTATTCGAAATGGGAAATTTTAAGTATTAAGAGTCAAGAAGCATAGAATTTTCTATAATAGTAACAACCTCAAGGGTTATCTATTACACCATTTTTATTTTGAAATTTAGAGAAAGAAAAGTAATTTTCAAATTACTTATAATAATGACACGCTATATTATAGAAATCATGTTTTAATATCTAGTAAGAATATCAGAATGATGGTTATTTGTGTTTTATTGGCTACACAAAGGCATTTGAATATGTGGACCACAACATATTATGAATAGCTTTGAGAATAATAGGAATCCCAGAACACTTAATTGTGTTTATGAAAAAGCATATAAATAGACCAGGAAGCATTTGGCTGAAAAGAACAAGGAAACGTAGCACAGTTTAAAATCAGGAAAGGTATATGTCAGAGTTATATGTTTTCTCCATTATCTATATATTCTGTGTGCTGAGCAAATAGTTCTAGAAGCTGGACTATGTGAAAAAGAATGTGACATCAGGATTGAGGAAGACTCATTCACTACCTGTGTTATGCAGATTACATAACCTTGCTTGCAGAAAATGAGAAAAATTCTAAGCATTTACTGCAAAGAACAAAGACTATTTTTTTCAGTATTAATTACATCTTAACATCAAGAAAACAAGACTTCTCCTATATTAGGAGTGAGGGAAGCATGGGAATGGTCATATCTGACCTTTAGTAACTTCACAAAGAGGAAGTAGCCCCAACAAAGCTCCGATGACACAAAAGCAATTTCTATGAGATCAGACATGTACCCGACACTCTTGTGCTTATTTTTATTCATCTCAACACCAATCTTACTGCTTTACTGGTCCAAAATCCAACGTGAATGCCGACAGACCACATAGAACCCTATTCCCTGGGGAACTCAAAAGATTATAGCTTCATCTGCTATGGCTGTTGTTCTGGCCCTGAAGGACAACTTAAATTCTCTTGCTTACTCTTTTCTGGTGGTGAGGGTCCTCCTCTTCTGCTGCTAGAACCACTCAATTTAATGGTGGTACTAGCTAATTCCTTTATGAATTTGTAGACTCAACAATTCCCTTGTGGACTGATGAGATTAGTCAATCTCCTTTTTGATTGGTAAGACTAAGCCAATGCCCTTGTGGATAGGTTAACACATCCTATTTGCATATTCCTGCCTATCCACAATGCAAAGTTAAATTCAATACCTAGAAAAACCATTTGAATGCAAAGCCCATAATATCACACACTATCCTCCCACCACTGAACCAAAAGACAATATGATAGTTGGAGAAAAGATTAAAGTTAGTAATTTAATTTTACTTATATCTGTAATCAACAAACATAGAAGAAATAATAAAAAAAAATCAAATTTCCAATGTTGTATTGGGAAAATCTGTTGTCAAGAACGTCTTCAAAATACTAAAGAGCAAGGATGTCACTATAAAGACTAGAGTGTGCTTGATTCAAATCATGGTCCTTTTGATTGCTTTCTTTGCACCTAAAATAATGAATAATAATCACATAAAAAACATAATGAATAAGGATCATAGAAGAAATTTCAACACCTTTAAATTGTGGGATTGAAGAAAAGTATTGACTGCCTCTTTGACTGCCAAAAGAACAAAAGAATCTGTCTTGGAGGAAGTACAACCAGGGCCTTCCTAGAGCCAAGGATTGTGAAAATTTTTCTCACCTACTTTGAGCATATTGTCAGAAGAAATCAACCCTTGAAAAATGTTATCATACTGGAAAAGGTGAAGGGTCAGGAAAGAAAGATCCCCAATAAGGTTAATTGGCACAGTGAGGGTGACAATGGTCTTGAACATATTAGAGATTGTGAAGATGACACAGGTAGGGGGAGGTTCAGATCTGTTGTTAATAGGTCACTGTGTGTTCTAATAGACACAATGACAGTTAAGAATAAAAGTAACAATCTAAGGTTTATTTTATGACCTATACCTTCCTTCTTTAACTTAAGCATCTTATTATCTATTTTAAATAAAAGATTTTTTAAGAGCATATATAAAACAAAAGGAACAAAATGTACAAAACAGATACAAAAATTTGTCATGAAATTTAGAGTACATAAGGACTTAGGAAGAATATAAAAATCTTCACTTTACAATCCCACAGGCACCATAGTCTTGAGTATTTTTTGTTACTGTCCTGGGACTTATTTCACCCTTTATATTTCTAGGCACTGCCTCTTGTCATTTAGTATTCACTGATAAAGTTCAGAATTTTCTGAAATCTTTCAATATCAACCAATCCTTCTAAGGGCTGGAATTTATTACAAGAGTTAGGATTTATGCATTGTTGTTTCCCAGAGTATAATATACCAATTGAATTTTAAATTATTTTTTCTTATTTCATAATGTCCCCTGTTTTCTTTTCTATATATATTAAAATATTTACATCACGCTCCAATATTAATGTCAAACCTAAACATTACCATCTCTTTCACCTACTTGTATCTATACATCTTTGACCTTTGCTTAATAGGTTTACTTATAGTTCTATGCTTATGATTGCTAATAATCTAGGATTGAGTGTGAAATAGGGTTTACTATTGTTCACTCTATTTCTTTTTTTACCTCCTCATTTCTTTTGTGATACTGTGCTTGCTGATCATTACTCATTATATATTGCCCTCTCCTTCATCTATCTTAATAAGTGGCTATTCTATTTATTGGTTTTCCCTTTATATAAGGAAAATCAAGAAAAAATACTACTTGTAATATATTTTTCTTGATAAAAATGAATGAATGAATAAATATGATAGAGAATGTTGTTTTTGTTAATATGTCCCACTGAGTCAGAACCAGTTCATAATTTACTCTCTACGGATGGGTTTCACTAGGGGAGATCGTCCATCTTTTTTCCCATGGAGAAACTGATGGAGTCGAACTACTAGCTTTTGGGTTGGTGGTACAACTCCTTGCTACTAGTCCAATAGAATTGTAATAATAACAACACAAAGAAAGAAAATGTTAATACCGGTTAAAACATTATGATGTAATTCTATAAGCCATTTCAGACTATTAACTGGTATTAAAAGAATAAGGAAGATTGGAAAAGAAATGAATGGGTGAAGCAAAGCAAAGGAAAAAGTATGAAAATGGAGGCTGTGAATTCAAGGGATATTTGTTGATACAGACACCAACAGTATAAGTAAGTGCTGTTAAAAGATATACCAATACAGAGCTATCTAAGAATTTTATAAGAAATTGTAATATTTACTTGCACAATATTCTCACATAAATTATTTTTATTTGCAATTAAAAATGCCTGATTTTTTTATGGACTATTGAAGGGATGATGTAAATCTGTGTGTGTGTGTGTGTGTGTGTTTATATATATTCCTCATATAATTGCTGCTGTTATGTGGTGTCAAGCCACCTGTGACCCATAACGACTCTATCTACAACAGTTCTGAAGCCTGCTCTGTCCTCAGCCAGTCTCACTGATTCCAACTCCCATTGTCTCAGTTTCTGTATTAATCCATCTCAACAGGGGGCTTCTTTTCCTGTTCTGTCCCTCTACCCTTCCAAGCATGATATCCTTCTCCAAGGATCAGTCTCTCTTGGACATGTGACCAAAGTACTTGAAATGGAGCTTCAAAACCCGAGCTTCCAAGGAGAAACTTGTATTCACTCTCTTCAAGACAGACCTATTAGTTTTCTTTGCAGTTCAAGACGTCTCCAAAACCACAATTTGTAGACATCTATATATATGCATATATATCTAGATCTAGACCTAAATCTAAATCCTGATCTCTATCTATCATCTGTCTATCTATCTATCTATCTATCTATCTATCTATCTATCTATCTATCTATCTATCTATCTATGTAATCTTTCTAATGTTTATAGTGGAAAATGGATCAGTTAGTGGATTTAACTGTCAGTCTTCTGCAAATATACCTCTTGTGTGTGTGTGTGTGTGTGTGTGTGTGTGTAAATATATATAAATACAGCATTTAAAAATGTCTTGTGAACAGAAGATAATTTTGACCTGAGCTGCCAGAACCACCAAATAACTAAGAGCTTGTTACAACATTGTCTTGTTACATATCACATTCCTTCAGTGAAGTCCAAACATAGACATAAATGATCGACAATTTTAAACAAGGGAGAAAAGTATGTTATTAGCGAACATTTACACAAAGTGCAGCCAGACTGCTCCTTGGAGTCAAGGATGATGAAGCTTCATCTCATATGTTTAGCATGTTATGTGAGACTATTCCTTGGAAAGAGTCACTATTCTTGGAAAGGTGGAGAGTTGGCAAAAGTGAAGAATATTCTCAGTCGGATGGATTGGCACAGTGACTGCATCAACAGTCTAAAGTATGTCAGGAATCATGTGGATGGCACAGGGTTCAGATATGTTGGGCACAGGGTTCAGATATGTTGGTCTAAAGTATGTCAGGAATCATGTGGATGGCACAGGGTTCAGATCTGTTGTTCATAGGGTTGCTACTAGTCATACTTGACTCAACAGTACCTGACACTTCAGTGCATCTTTAACTGCTTCCTTCATCACCATTTGTTCTTGATCATGAGCTACTTGCTGATAAGGTTCAAGGTCAGCCAATTTTTCCCCACATACAATGATTCAGTGTATTCATTTCATCTTTTGATGTTTCCTGGATCATTTAGGATTTTGCCCATGGCATTCTTTGGCATTGCAGCATGAAGACTGAACTTGTTGGTCAGTTCTTTCAGCTTAAGTAATGCTTAAAGAGTTCTTTTTTGTTTACTGGGTCTAGCTTTTTGCACATGTATTTAAAATACTTTTTCTTATCAAGCTGTCTTTTGAAATATGTTTGTATCACTCACTTGAGCAATACTTCCCTTTGTTTTGATCTCTTCTAGTGTAAATCTTAGTCTATTTAGCTATCTGTTTTGGTTTTCTTTTGCTTGTCTTTGTAATGACCTTTTGCTTTCTTCTTGGATAATATCCTTGATCTCACTCCTCAATTCGCCTGGTCTTTGATCATTAGTGCTCATTGCCTCAAACCTGTTCTTGAGATAGTATTCAGATTCAGATGATACAGACTCAACATTGTATGTTGGTTCTTGAGAATTTTTTTTTCATTTTGTTCATTTTGAACACACACATGAGCAAGTTTCCAGTTAGCAACTGGCCTGCTTTGATTTTGACTGCTGATATTGATTTTCTCTAATGATTCCAATGCAGTCAATCAGAAGAAGATCCTATGTGTGGTTGTTGATTTTGCTTTTAAGAAAGTTATTTACAGGGTGAAGTCTCTCTCAGGGAGGAGTGATAGGGAATACCAAAAGACACACTAACAAAAGAGATTAATCAGAACTGGCTTTGACAAGCACTGTGGCAATTGGACAATTAAAACAGACTTTCAAAGGGGGAAAAAAGAAGAACGAACTGGGGAGGAGGGTAGAGAAAATAGTGCAACAATGAATGAATGAAACTCCCAAATCTCTGTAAATGGTATATTCGCACAATGGAATACTATGCTGCATTAAAAAACAAGGAACTCATGCAATATTATTCAAAATGGTTGACTCTGGAGAACATTATGCTGA
>NW_006399760.1:3179574-3202210 GCF_000299155.1 Elephantulus edwardii | reverse complement strand
ATGAATGAAAACCCCAAATCTCTGTAAATGTTCATTAAAACTAATAAAATTTAATATAATAAAAAATAGAGGGCTAACATGAAATCCTCTAGAACAGAAACTGCTTGAGTGGATCACCTGGTTTCATACCATTTCAAAACTCCACAGATGAAGGACAATAGTGTTTGGGACAGGGGACTACATTAAGATGAGATTCCTGGAGGGAGCGCTGTGCACAACAGAGAGAAACCGAATGGCCTTAAAGAAGGCAAATTTCCCAGAAAGGACTTCCAGTAGAGTGAGTGGTTCACCCTATACATTGGACATTTTAACCTGGCAACTAATCAATAACATCATAAAAGTAAGAAATACAACTTAAACAGACACAATAGAAATGGTTTAATGCTTATTAAGAGAAACTTCACATAGTGTTGAGAAAGCAGTAAGAAAATAAGCCTTTTACAAAAAAGGCAAAGAATACTGCAGACTGGATTAATATTAGAGTCAAGAAGGCAGATGATATATGTTGATGTGAATGGCTACAAAAAGAAAGGATAATGATGGAAGAAATAATTGAAGCCAGAGATAAAGGGATGCCTTGAAGGTAGAGAACCATATGAAATACACTGATGAAGAGTTATTTGAATAGCTACAGAAGGTGAAGATGATGGGTGAAATAATGGAAACCACCAAAAAAGCAAACACCCCAGAGACATCAAGCAAGAAGAAATATATTGAAGAGGAGGACCTTGCCCAACTATGGAACAAAAAAAAAAAACCAAACAAAAAAAAAGAAAGAAAGAATTGAAAGTGTAGATAAATAGGTACAAGAATTTAAAAGATCATAACAAGATAAAGAGGACACAGCCAACATAGTAGTGGAAATAAGAGAAATACATGAAAATGCAATCCAGAATCTTAAGACCAAAATGGCAGAATTAGAGCCAAGCAAACTGAAAACTGTCAACAATCTCAATCTCAATCTCTTCACCATCTATGATGATACTGCCAATCAGCCCAGTGGTGAGAATCTTTGTTTTCTTGATGTTTAGCTTCAATCCATATTGAAGGCTGTAGTACTTGACCATCTGTAGCAAGGGCTTCAGGTCTTCCTCAGTTTCAGCAAGCAGGGTTGTGTCATCTACACAGTGCAGATTGCTCATGAGTCTACTCCAATCCTGATGCAACACTTTTTATCATAGAGCCCAGACTCCTGTATAATCTGTTCTGCATATAGATTGAAAAGATATGGAGAGAGGACACATCCTTTACATACAAATAAATGCCCTAAACAAATGGGAAAATGTTTCCTGTTTATGGACAGGAAAACAGTACTGTGAAAATGACAATCCTACCACAGCAATCTATATGTTCAATGTAATCTCAATATAGATACTAAATTAATTTTTCTTGAAGTTCAAAAAGGCAATCATCAAGTTTATTTGGAAAGGGAAGAGACCCCAAATAAAGTAAAGCACATAAGAAAAACAAAACTGAAGTGAGAGGCATAGCACTTGCTGATCTCAAAACTTAAAGTACTGTAATATCCATAAAACTAATATCCAAGAACAAATTCAAACCTCGAGTTGCTATAATTAAGGATGCTTTAGGCAGAATATGAAATGATCCAGGAAGTATTAAAAAAGATGGAAAGAATATACTGAGTCACTGTATCAAAAGGAATTGGCAGACACAGAAGAATTTCATGAAACAATATATGAGCAAGAGCCTATGGTAATGAAAGAAGAAGTTCAGGCTGCTTTGAAAGAAATGGCAAAAAATAAGGCTCCAGGAATAGATGGTATACTAATTGACATATTTCAGCTAACAGATGCTGCCCTGGATGTGCTCACCAAGATGTGCCAAGAAATCTGGAGAATAACCACTTGGCCAACTGACTGGAAGAGATCTATATTTGTTCCCATTCCAAAGAAAGGAGGCCCAACAGAGTGTGGAAACTACAGAACAGTATAATTGATTTCACATGCAAACAAAATTCTACTAAAGATTATCCAAAAACAACTGGAATAGCACATCAGCAGAGAACTGCCAGAAGTCCAGGTTGGGTTTAGAAGGGGTCATGGTACTAAGGATATTGTAGCTGATGTTAAATGGATCTTAGTTGAAAGCAGGGACTACCAGAGGAATGTCTATCTGTGTTTCATTGACTATGCAAAGGCATTTGACTATGTGGATCATAACAAACTTTGGCTGATTCTGAGGAAAATGGGAATCCCAGAACACTTGATCGTGCTAATAAGAAACCTATACTTGGACCAGGAGGCAGTGGTCAGAACAGAGCAAGGAAACACTGCGTAGTCCAAAATTGGGAAGGTTGTATGCCAGCGATGTGTCCTGTCTCCATACCTTTTCAATCTGTATGCGGAACAGATTATCCGGGAGGATAAATGTGGGGTCAAGATTGTTGGAAGATCTATCAACAATCTATGTTATGCAGATGACACAACCCTGCTTGCTGAAACTGAGAAGGACCTGAAGTGCTTGCTGCAGATGGTCAAGGACTGCAGCCTCCAATATGGATTGTGGCTCAATGTCAAGAAGACAAAGATTCTCAACACTGGATCAATTGGCAGCATCAGGATGAATGGTGACGAGATTGAGATTGTTCACAGCTTTAGTTTGCTTGGCTCCACAGTCAACACTCTTGGCACCAGTAGCCAGGATATTAGAAGACGTATTGCCCTGGGAAAGTCTGCTGTTAGGGACCTCTCCAAAGTACTGAAGAGCAATGGTGTCTCTCTGGAGACTCAGGTGCATCTGATACAGGCCATGGTCTTTGCTATCACTTGTTATGCCTCAGAGAGTTAAACAATGACTAAGGAGGATAGAAGGAGAATTGATGCCTTTGAGCTGTGGTGCTGGAGAAGAGTATTGAGGGTACTATGGATTGCTAGGGAAACAAACAGATTCATCCTGGAAAGGGTTAAAGGGGGCAACTCCCTGGAGGCAAGGATTCTGAGGCTTTGTCTCACATACTTTGGGCATGTTGTAAGGAGAGACTGGTCCTGGGAGAGGGACATCATGCTTGGGAGCTTGGAGGGACAGCGCAGAAGGGGAAGACCCTCTATGAGGTTTATTGATTCAGTGACTGGGATAATCGGGATGGGAGTATCAGAGACAGTGCAAGTGGCACAGGACAGAGCAGAATTTATGGCTCTTGTACATAGCATCACTGTGAGTCGCAAGTGACTCGACGGTACATAACAACAACAACAACATATATAATCCTTAATAATATCCATAAAAATGGACCCATAAATGGTCCCATCTATCTATGATCAATTTATATTCAACAAGGAAAGAAAACCTATCAAAAGGGAAAACAACAACTTCTTCAATAAATGGTGTTGGCAAAATTTGACTGCTACCTGTAGAAAAGCTGAAACAGGATTTACATTTCACACCATACACAAAAATCAACACAAAGTGGATTAGAGCCCTGGGTGTAAAGGCACAAACCATAAAGATTATAAGAGACAAACTGGGACCAAGCATAATATAGCCTGTGCATATTTCTAGCAGTTATTCTGTGGCTAGGAATATACTCCAAGGAAACGAGACCTAAGATACAAAAGGAAATTTGTATACCCAAGTTCATAGCGTTATTCACCATCTCAAGAAATGAGAAAACAGCCCAAATGTCCAATCATCACCGAATTTATTGAGAAATTGTGGTAATTCATACAATGGAATATTACATCACACTCAGGAACAGTGATTTTGAAAAATGCTACATAACTTTGCGGAGACTGGAGAACTTTATACTGAGTGAATTCAGTCTCTTAAGGAAAAATATTGCATACGATCATTGTTGTAAGAATAGAAGAATAACTAGTAAACTGGTTTTGGGAGTCCAGGTGGCAAAGGGGTGGGAGCAAAAGGATGAGGAAGGGTAGGTGGAAATCACAGGTTCTCACAATTTGGTGGTGAAAGGGAGGTGGTATAAGAAATGAGAAAGACTCAAAGGGATCCTGAAAAGATGATGTAATGGTGGGCATAGTCCAATAGTGGTTAATTTTATAAAACACAATGTATGGGAATAATTGTATGAAATAAAATGTGAATGCAAATGTGAAATAGACACATAAAAACACATCACTATGTCCATGAATGAGACACAATGTATATGAGTAATTATATACATACAATAAAAAAAGGGAAAGTCCTTACTGAAACTCAAATTACTTATCCAGAGGCTTTTTAGGTAGTTCTGGTTCCCTATTGGTTAGAATCTGCATGGCATTTCCAAAGGCTTATGGTTCAAATCCATCAGCATCTCATGGAAGAAGGATAAGAAAACTAATACAGTATGATTTAATTCCTCTGAAAATCAGCTGGAGTTGGCTCCCACTTGGCAGCTCACCAAAAGCATTCTTGTAACAGAGAGGCTATACATGATGATTTGATGGCAGAGTGATTGTATTAATTGTTCAACAATACTTACTCAGAGAGAAGTTCTCCCTAAGGCTTACTGTGAAATATACATTCAGGATTGTGAGTACATTATTGACATTTTAATGAACTTTATGAGGATGACAAAGAAATTCAGTGTGAATATATGTTTTGGGCAAGTTATTTAACTTTTATGAGCTTTCTCTTTCCCATATGGATTGACATAGTGGTTGTCACAATGAGCTCAATGAAAAAACTGTCATGAGGATAGCACAGAACGGCCCCATATTTTATTCTGTTGTTGAGAGTCACTACAGTTCTAATGGCTTAGTGGTAAGGAGTTGTGCTACCAATACAAAGGCACATATAGTTCAATTCTACCAGCTACCCTGCAGGAGAAAGATAGTTGATCTATACCAGTGTGATTTACTGCCACTGTCATCCCACTGTGAGCTGGTTCTGACTAAAAAATATATAACAACAACAAAGTGGAACTGATCTCATCACAGCTAATAGCAGAAAACTAAGTGTAATGGTAACTATCTTATGAAAATGTAGTGGAGGTTAAATTCCAAAAATACGTAGCATGCTTAGCTAGGGAATTAGCATACCCCGATCCACAATCTCTGATAATACAATTTTGAAATAAAAAAGCTCTAAAAAAATGGATGTGCTTTTGTTTTCATTTGCTTATTTTTTAGTAAAACCTGTCCTGACCTGCATTCACTTGGCAGACCTGAGCTGATATAAGGATATATATTTATGTTTATTTATCCTACTTAGTGTGAATATTTGTGTTTTTACTAGAGAAATCCTATAGCTGAGTTTAGGATGTATTCCCAGATCTCACTGGCAGTATTAGATAAAATCCATTTATGAAATCGCATTTATAACTATTTTAAAATGTAGGAATTCTACCTATTAAGTAATTACAAGGTAGTTGTATCACTAAAACATTCGGGAGCAGACATCATTCTCATCTTCCCTCCTTCCTGAGTTCTTCATTCACATATCCTGTGGAGACAAAGGTCTGTTTGGAGTAGAGAACAAACTGAAAACGGGATCTTAACTAAATAAATTTTTATTCACAAGCTTAAGTAAAGCCAAGGATTATCACTCACTCATTTACTGCCTGTCAAGTGAGAACCACACTTGAAACTGACTTCCAGTGAGTTTCCCAAAGTTGTAAATAACAACAAGAGATTTCCCATCTTTCTTCCATCCAGAGTGCACAGAGCTAACAGAAGGAGCAGAGAAAACGACGTTTTTGACATGGAACATAGTGGTTGTTGTTATTCATTCCTGTAGAGTCAGGACCAACTCTTATCCTTCAGCAAGTTTTCAGAGGCTTCAAATCATATGAGAAGAGATTGTTCATCTTCCTAGGAACAGCTGGTGAGTTTGAACAAGTTGCCTCTGGGTTGGCAATGTAACACACATACAGACTGTAATATTTATTTGAACTTTTGCAAAATCCCTCCTAAAAAGTAAAAACAGCTGCTGTCAAGTTAATTTCATCTCACGGAACCTCATGTGAGTCAGTGTAGATTTATACTCCTCAGGATTTCCAGGCACTGCCTTTTGCAAGTAGATCATCAGGTTTTGCTTTCAATGTGCCTCTAGGTGATCTCAAACCATACTGTGCTTAGTTCTTTGTGTCACCTTGACAGTCTTTTCTTGCCCTGTTGCGGTTACATACCATCAAGTAGGAGCCATTTAATAGTTGACCATCCGGTGGGTTTTCATAGTCAGTAAAGCACACAGAAAGAGATTGCTCAATTTCCTCGTGTGGAACAGCTTGTGAATTCAAACCACATGCCTTTGGGCTAGCAGTGCAACTCCTTAGCATTAAGCCACCAGAGTTGGATCCAGAAGTGAGTAAATGTTCTATGACCTAACGGTGAGAGGCTATGCTACAATTTCAAAGGAAGGCAGTTGGAATCAGCTAACTGCTGCCCTGCGGGAGATGGATGAGAAATCTCTTGTGTGTTTGTTGTTGTTGTACGCTCAAGTTGGAACCAACCTATAGCTGACCCTCCAGCAGATTTTCAGAGATAGTTAACAGCATAGGAGGAGAGTGCCCATTTTCTCCTATGGAGCATCTGGCTCTTTAAAACTGTGTATCTTCAGAATTACAGCACAACTTCTTAGGTTCCAACTAGATGGCACACAACAACAACAACATCAGTTAAAGATTAAGCTATTATCAAACCATCATATGGATGCCTACTGTGAACAGAAGGAATGTGAGAATGAGGCTTAATGGAAATGTTGACATGATCAATGTTTCCACTGCACAGCCTAAAGCATATCAGTTTTGAGAGACAGTCTAATGACTTTTTTTTCTCTCTCTCTCTCTCTGCTGGTTGCTAATATCTGTCACCTTTACATTATAAGTGCGTATCAGGTAAATCTGCTTTCAAGTATATCTTCAAAGTATTTTTGTGTTGTTAGGTGCCTTTGATTCATAGACGACTCATAGCAACGCTATGAATGAAAGGCCTTCAAAGAATTAAATAGGAATAATATCCATTTAAAGACCAGGTATGTCTGATCTATGCATCTAAAAGTTGCAAAGTGTATATGGAAGACTGAAGAAGAATCTATGTTTGTTGCTTGGGTATTTTTTTTAATTTCTGTATTGGTAAAAAGTATTGAATATGACATCAAATGTCAAAAGAACAAACCATCTGAGAGAAAGTACAACCCCAGTGCTGCTTAGAGGTAAGGATGGTGAGACATCATTTCACATACTTTGGGCATATTATATCAAGAGGGACTAATCTTTGAAAAAAACACATCATGCTTACAAAGTTAGAGTCAGTGAAAGACAGGACGATCGATCCTCAGTAAGATAGACGTGACTGTAACAATGAACTGGAACATGTCAGCAATGACATAGGACCGAGGGGTTTGCTGTAAGTCATAGTTCACTCAGTGGTATCTAACAACAACAACAAATGAAAGAGTACAGTTTTATTCCTGTGTAGAAATAATTTCACACAGAAGAATATATATGACCAACTTTTCTTCTTAATTTGGATATTTGGCCCAAAGCATAGCTGCCTAATCGATCATTTTCATCACTGATAATTTTATCAAAACATAATTACCATGTCAATATTTTCTGGCTTACATGAAGTCAACTCAAGTCAGACTCTGCTCTTATTCACTCACTTTTGAACACCTATTCCTGGTTGAGCACACAGTAGTGAATTTAATGAAGTGCATTTTATTTTCATACTCGATTTTCATTATACTAAAGGTTCTAATAGATAATCATAATATTAATAGAATGTAACAAAAATATAATAAAAACTTGATTATTACTTTCAACTTTTGTCAAAGGTCTTATGAAAAGCTGCCATTTGAAATTGTTACAGCTTTTCTAGCAAAGATCTTTAAAGACACTACTGACCGTATTTCCTTTATGTCCTCTATTTAATAACTCTTATAAAAATTAGTTTTAAGTTTTAACATTAGAAGCAGTCTTTCAGAGAAAGAACTAAATAAAGCATTTCGTTTCAAAAATTCACATAGTAAGTCTTCTACATTCACAGATCAGAATATACACACGGTAGGTAATCTATGTACACATAAATTTTAATGCACATAGTTGAAATTCTATAGGGTTTCTCTGTGGTGCAAACAGTTTAGTCAAGTCACTAATCAAAAGGCCTAAGTTTGTACACCCCTTAGGGACACCCATAAGGCAGGCCTGGCTATGCTTCAGTGCACATTGTGGTCAGGATAACCTTTTTTGTCATAATTTCAAATAACGGGTTGTGTTTGTGAAATATTTAAACTGACATATGAGCTCTGAGTGCCTCATGGCAAGAAGCTGTGCTGCAATTCTGAAAGGAAGCGTTCTAGGACACCAGATGCTCCATGGTAGAAGGATGGGTAGTCTCTCCCTGTGCCATTAACTGCCTCTGTAAACCTTCTGAAGAGTCAGCTATAGGTCGCTTCCAATTCGACAGTACACAACAACAACAACATGTCAATCTAAGTGTGTTATTGTTGTAGGGGTCCATTGAGTTAGACCCAACTGACAGCTGAGTTGAAAACCCAGCTCAAATGGGTTTTCAGAGGCAGTTAATTGCATGAGAAGAGATTGCCCATCCTTCTTCTCCCAGGGTGGATGGACTCAAATTGGGATTATAGCACAGCTTCTTATCACAAGCCCATCAGCTCTCACTTTTCAAAATGTACTCTGAAAAATTCAAAGAGTAAAAAAAAAAGTTGTAGTTAATACCAATCTGTGATTTTAGGTAGGTGTTTAATCACGAAACAGGTATGGGTATACATTTGTCTGAAGAACAGTCAGTCAAATATTTCATAAATCAAATTACATATTTTGAGATAATGGACCTGCATCGCAGGATTATATTATTATTATTATTGATTATCCTGACTTGTTTGCTTGTTTTCTTCTCCTATCCCCTTATTGAATATGATTTGTTTTTGTATTTTTATTTCCCTTACCTTATTCTCTACAAATTCGCATAAACTACAATTGAATAGAGGGTTTGTCATTTGAGGAAATGCTGGTCTAATGCCTAATAAAGAGGAAAGCTTGGAATGGCAAAGTCTGTCAGAGTACCCAAAATCATTTCTCATCAGTTTGATTCCTGCATGTCAGGGTAGAGCTGTGCTCCCTAGGGTGTCCAGTTATGGATTTCTCAGAAGTGAATCACTGTTCATTTCTTCTCAGGTGCCTCTGGAAGGACTGTAACATCTAAATATTACTTGCCAACAAAGCACATTAACCATGTACACTACCCAGGAAAGAACTCAAGGCCTAAGTAGATAAAGTAATAAATTTGAGTGTTTAAATTGATAAAAGTAAAAAGCAAAAACCAAAGCAACCACCTCATAATATTGTTTTACTCCTTTCAGATATGTAGCACCTCAAGGGTCATATGGAATATAGATTTAGCACTTAATATAAAAGAACAAATTTTTCTTAGGAGAAAAGAGTAACAAACAGGAAGTAGCTACACAAAAGAAGTCTTTGAAGGACATAATTGCTTTCTACAAGGAAATCAATGATGAGTAGGCTTACTTTTGTTCCTGACAAATATTTACAGCATTTGAAAACATCTATAATCAATGGTATTAAGACTAATACTTAAAACATTCACTAAGGCTTAATAAAATACCTGTTTGGGCATCCAAATATTATTTAGAGATGCTATCTGTTATCACTATAGGCTCTAGTTCATATGTTGTTTCAAGAAATTCTTCTGTTTCTGTCAATTCCTTTTGGTACAATAAATCTATACTCTTTCCATCTTCTTTTAATACTTCTTGGATCATTTAATATTCTGCTCAAAGCATCCTTAAATATAGTAAATTGAGGTTTGAATTCGTTCTTCAGTTCCATGAGCTTAAGCTGAACGAGTTCGGCCCTTTTGATTTTCTGACTCCAGCTCCTTGCACATTTCATTGTAATATTTTACTTTGTCTTCCCTCGCTGCCTTTTGAAATCTTCTGTTCGGCTCTTTAATAGCTTAAATTCTTCCCTCTGCTTTGGCTTCTCTGTGCTCTAGTGAAATATTCAGAGGCTCTTCTGACATCCATTTTGGTCTTTTCTTCCTCCTCTGTCTTCGTAATGGCCTTTTGCATTCTTCCTGGATGAAACTTGATATCCTTCCACAATTCATCTGGTCTTCACTCATTGGTGTTCAAGGCCTCAAACCTGTTCCTGAGATGGTTTTGAAGTTCAGATGAGATTGACTCAAGGTCATATTTTGGTTCCCGTGGATTCGATTTAATTTTACTTAGCTTCTGCTTGAATTTGCACATATGAGTAATTGGTGGTCTGATCCACAATCAATACCTGGCCTAGTTTTTAGAGTTGATATTGAGCGTCTCCAGCAGTTCTTTCCACAGATGTAACCAATATGATATTGGTGCATACCATCAGGTGAAATCCCTGTGTATAACCTGCAATTATGTTTCTTAGAAAATGTATTTGCAATAAATAAATCATTGATTTTGAGTAAGAGCCTATGGTGATGAAGGAAAAAGTTGAAGCTGTTTTGAAGGAATTGGAAAAAAATAAAGCCCAGGAATTGATGGGTTACCAATTGACGTATTTAAACTAATAGATGTGTCCCTAGATGTGTTCACCAAGTTGTGTAAAGAAATCTGGAAGAAAACCACTTGGCCAACTGGCTAGAAGAGATCTATATTTGTTCCAATTCTAAAGGAAGGTGATCCAATAGAGTGTGGAAATTATCAAATGAAATCATTGATATCATTTGCAAGCAAGATTCTGAAGATATTCCAAAAATGACTGGAATAGCACATCAACAGAGAACTGCCAGAAGTGCAGGCTGGATTAAGAAAGGGTTGTGGTACTAGGGATATCATAGCTAATGTTAGATGGATCTTGGCTGAAAGCAGAGAGTACCAGAAGAATGTCTGTGTTTCATTGATTATGCAAAGGTGTTTGTGTGGATCACAGCAAACTGTGGCTGATTCTAAGAAGAATGGGAATCCCAGAACACTTGATTATACTACTGTGAAACCTATACTTGGACCAGGAGACAGTCATCAGAACAGAACAAGGAAATACTGAATGGTTCAAAATTGGGAAGGGTGTACACCAGGGATGTGTCCTATCTCCATAGCTTTTCAATCTTTATGCAGAACAGATTATCTGGGAGGCTAGGCTATATGAGGAGAAGTGTGGCATCAGGATTGAAGGAAGATTCATCAACAATCCAATCTGGGTTATGCAGATGACACAACCCTGCTTGCTGAATCTGAGGAGGATCTGAAGTACTTGCTGCAGAGGGTCAGAGACTGCAACCTTCAATATGTATTGAGGCTCAATATTAAGAAAACAAAGATTCTCACCACTAAGCCAAGTGCCAGCATCAGGATAGATGGTGAAGAGATTGAAATTTTCCACAACTTTAGTTTGCTTGGCTCCATAATCAACACTCTTGGCACCAGCAACCAGGAAATTAAAAGACATATTGTGATGGGGAAAGTCTGCTGTTAGAGACCTTTTCAAAATACTGATGACCAATGGTGTCTCTCTGGAGACTAAGGTGTGTCTGATACAGGCCATAGTCTTTGCAATCACTTTCTATGCATCAGAGAGCTGGACAATGACTAGGGAGGATAGAAGGAGATTTGAAGCCTTTGAGCTGTGGTGTTGGAGAAGAGTATTCAATATATAATGGACCGCTAAGGAAAGGAACAGGTTCATCCTGTAGAGGGTTAAACCAGGCGGTTCCTTGGAGGCAAGTATTCTGGAGCTTCATCTGACATACTTCATACATTCTGCAAGGGGGGACCAACCCTTCAAGAGGGATGTCATACTTGGGAGTGTGAAGGGCCAGAGCAGGAGAGGAAGACCCTCTATGAGATGGATTGATTCAGTCACTGGGGTAATGGGATTATGTGTGTAATAGACAGTGAGATTGGCATAGGATAGAGCAGGGTTTAGGGCTGTTGTACATAGGGTCGTTACGAATCACAGGTGACTTGAGGGCACATAACAGCAACTTTTGTTATCAAAATGCATACATAGAACTTTAATCACTCTTTTTTTATCTTTTTAAATTTTATATTATACTGTTTGTTTGCAAAATTTAAGTACATTGCTTTCCAGAATAGATTCTTCCAATTTCCCTTACCCCCTCACTCATCAAATTGTAAAACTCCATGATTAATCCCCCTGTCTCTGCATATCCTCATTCTAAGCTTTTAGTGATTTATTGAATGTGGTATTGATAAGACAGGAGAGACATCGAGAGCAGGCCATTTGATATTGATTTGAGTAAGTGCAAAAGCTAGCTTAGCATGTCAAAAAGTAATGTCCCTAATGACAGGCTTGTCCATAAAGTAGTAGACTACATTCCCACCTTATTGGATGTCACATTTAGCAAAGACATCATTGACGGAAATAGAAATAGAAGGATAAATAAACCATGAACCTCTTGTAGTTTCCAGTACTTTCCAATGTAACACATGTAGTTTCCAGTACTTTCCAATGTAACAAACTGTTAATTATCTGTTAAAATGTCCTCATTATAATCTTGTAAAATGATCCTAGGCCCAATATAAGGAAATCCTTAATGCATAGCTTCTGTTCTCTTACAAAATAACTTCTTGCTCTGCAAACAGCTTCACAAGAATTCTGTCACAACTTTCAAGCAGAATACCTACCAACTCATTTTAAAGAACAACTGAAAAGAAAAAAAGGAAGAAATAAAAATAACCCACGATCCTCATCTATTTTATAAAAAGTCCATAACTGAAAGTCAAGTTAAGAAACATTGTTTAATATCTTCTTCCTGATGTTCTTTATACTAATTACACTCCTTGAATATTAAATAGTGACTCTTGCATATGAGAGCAATTATGGAACTTGTTAAAAATCCACAAGTGACTTGTAAAAGCAATGTACACATTAAAGACAATTTCCTAAAAGGACTTTTAGAAAGGTCTTATGAAAACATCAGGAGATGAACAGGTAATGAAAATTCATGGGATCTTCAATGATAACACTGTTTACGAGAGGATAGTATGAAATAGAAGGCAAGACAATGTCAGTGAGAACATTAGTTAAAGTTAGAAAATGAATTCTCTTTATTTGTGAAGAAGTTACACTTTCACGCAATCTCAGAGGACCTTCGAGTATTTAGGAAATGGGAAATCAACCAAAGTAGTTATTGAGTCTGGTTACCTGACAGGAAATTCTAGGCCACAGGTACAAAACTAAAAGTCTTATATATTTAAAAATAATATTAAAAACACTTAGTTTTTAAAAATATGATTTAGCAAGGGACAGAATGAAATATTTCCTTAATTTCTTATTTAACAAATATTTCACTTATGCTAATATATTCTGTGGTTTAGGGAATATGTTAATTATTTTTTAACACCTCATCTTTGAAGTAAAATGTATCTGGAATCCTATGCTAGACCTGTCATTTACTAAAGGCTGTGACTGTGGCTATACCTAAGTTTATGAGGAAGAATGAATTATTTCTGAGAGTTTAACTTTAAATAACTCTGTATTTTTATTGTAGAATGCTTTATTTTTTTCTCCCCACTAATGATCATTAATCTGTCTCACAATGGTAGGTATTTGACATATGGCTAGCATTGACCTAGAGCATCTTGTTGTTGTTAGGTGTCAATGAGTAAAGTTCAGCAATAGCAAACTATGGACAACAAATCTTAACCCTGTTCTATTCTGTGCCATCCTCATAATTTCTGATACATTTGTGTTCATTGCTGCAGTCACTGTCAATCATTTCTTTGAAGGTCTTCCTGTTTTTCCTGGTCCTCTGACTTTCTAAGAATAACATTCCTCTTCAAAGAATAGCCTCTCCTAGCAACATGTCAAAACTATGTTAAATGAAACTTCGTCATCTGCAAGACAGTATTTCTCCAAGCCATAATTTTGTTTGTTCTTTTGGCAGTGCATGGGATATCAGGTACTCTTCTCCAACACCATAGCTCAAAGGCATTAATTCTTCTTATGTCATTCCTATTCAATGTCAAACTCAGATGAATGAGAAGTTATTGAAAAAAAAATCATGGCTTGAATCAGGCTCATATTAGTGTTCAAACTGACATCATTGTTCCTCTGACAGAAGAAATTTGGAAAGGTCCTGAAAGTAGATTTGTCCAATGTATTCTGATCTCCTAACTGCTGGTAACCAGGCTATAGATTGTGGATCTCAGTAAGATGAAATTGTTGACCACTTCAGACTTTTATCCAGATGTCGAAGTTATTTATTCATTCGATGGAAAGAATTTTTGTTGCTTTGATGTTCAGATGAAATCCATATTGAAGTCTGGAGTTTTTGATCTTCTGTAGTAAGTATTTAAAGTCCTTTTCACTTTTAGCAAGCAAGGTTGTGCCATCTGTGTTATGAAAGTTAATGATAAAATTTCCTTTTATCCTGATTCCACATTCTTCTTCATAGAGTTCAACTTCTCAAATGATTTGTTCGTCATACAGACTGAACAGGTATGAAGAAAAGATACAATTCTGACATACACACTTCCTGAATTTAAACCACGCAGTTTCCCTTACTCTGTTTGGACTATAGCTTCTTGGTCAAGGTATAGGTTTTGTATAGGTATAATTAAGTGTTTTAGGATTCCATTCTTCTCTATATTAGCTACAATATGTTATGATTCACACAGTCAAATGTCTTTACATAGTCAATAAAACACAAATATACATTTTTCCTGATATTCTCTGCTTTCGGTCAGGTTTTATTTGACCTGCAATGATATCCCTGAGGCCACAGGCTCTTCTAAATCCAGTTTGAACTTCCAGCGGGTCTCTCTCAAAGTACTGTTCTAGCCATGTGCGATATTAACGATTCACTTAAGCATAAATGTGACGTGTTTGTGCTTGACCTTTTAACATGAGAAAGACATGGTCTAACTACTAGCCAAAGACAAGCACTATATATGGAGCAGAACTAAATTAAGCCAATAGTTTAGTCAAGGAAAATCTAGAAGAATTGACTCCTAGATGATCCCTAAATAATTTGGAGATACATATGAAAAATAAATAATGGCTCTAAATCATTGCAATATTAAAATGGTTTCTTGGGTAGTAAAATGAAAAAATAATTCATGCACCCCATTCCTTCTTGGACTCAATTTCTTCATCTGTAAAATGAGAGTAATACAAGTATAATTTGTATAGGATTTATATGATGATTACTGAACCTCTAAACAAAAGGTATTGGAACAATATCTGGCACATATAAACCTGGAGAACAATAAGCTTTCAGTAGGTTGTGATCCACAGGATAACAAGTTCCTTTTGCTCATTACTAATCTCTTAGAGCTTAGAACATTAGCAACATATAGCAGGTTTTAAAACAACCATAAAAACTACTTATTGGATAAATTTTAGAAAAGGAAAATGTAGCATTAGAAACAAAAATAAAATCCTCATTTGTCCAAAAAAGTTTGTAAATACATTTTCTGTTATTGTTGTTGTTCTTGTTTAGTGCCCTGGAGCCATGGATGACTCATATAAGCCTATGAACGGATGGCATGAACACTTGTATAACTTTCATCGATTCTCTAAGTTCACAGAGTTTCTGGAGACAAGCTATTTTGGAAGTGGATGCCACTCCTGATTTTCTTTATGAAAAAAAATTAATAATGATTCATTTGATTGCTATTTCTATAAAGGTAAGTAGATATTCCTTTCTCTGTTTTGTCCACTAAATAAAACTCAAACCCTTGTATGTTATACATAAAAATATCAAGGGAATTGAACTTGTAATAGTAGTTGTCTTGATGAAATTGAATTGTCCTGATGAAACTAGTTCACTCAACATAATGCTCTTGAGCCTCCGGAGAAATTCTTAGAATTAGAATTGGCATCAAGTCACAATCTATATAAGGAAAGAAGCATATGTTCTAATAGCATATCATCTCATTTAATTACTTTTGCGCTGCATAAAGCAAAAGTTCTTAAGAACATAAAAATGCAAGCTACAGATTAACAGTAAATATTTATAAACTCTGATAAAAAACTGTTATGGAGAGTGCATAGTTTAATTTGATAAATAAATGGAGAAAAGCATCACATTTTGATGAAGATTTACACATATAAAACAAGAATATGAGAACTTATTTAAGACCATTAGTTATTGGAAAATGTTAATTAAGGCCAAAAGGAGATATGTTTGCATAGCTTTAAGAATGACTAAAATACTGAATATTTGCAGTGCTGGCAAGGAATTTGAGAAGCTGCATGTGTCAGACATTGCTAGGAGGGTTATTTTCAGGCAATATGAAAAATAGTTTGGCAATTTGTGACAAAACACAAAACTTGAATTTACCATTTGACCCAGAAATTACACTCCTGGTCATTTATTCTAGAAAACTCAGTATTTACATTCTCACTAAAACTGGGATACAAATATTTACAGTAGTTTTATTAATAGATATTAATTTGGCATAATTCAAGTGCCTCAACAAGTAAATGAGTAATAATTGAATGTATCCAAAACATTGACTGCCGTTATTGTGTACCATGGAATCACAAGTGACTCATAGCTCACTCTCCAGCTGTTAGTCAGAGACAGTAAACTGCACAAGAGATGGTTGCTTGTATTTCTCCTGCAGAGCAGCTGGTGAATTTGAATCGCACGGCTTTAAGTTGGCAGTCAACTCCTTACCACAAAGCCACCAGAATTTCTTACTAGATGCTGTTACTATAAATAAATATTAGGATCTCATGCTTGGAAAGCTGCAGGGTTAGCAAAAAAAAGGAAGCACCTCGATGAGATATACTGACACAATGACTGCAATAATGAGCTTAAATATGTCAGAGATGGTAAGGATGGCAGAGAATAGAACAAGGTTCAGATCTGTTATTTATAGGATCACTGTAAATCCTACTTGACTTGATGCTATCTAACAACAACATGCACAAAGAATGTGAGATAGAGCTTTCTCATCTTTGCCTCTAAGGAACACTCTGGCCAGACTTTTTCCAAACATCAATTTGTTCTTTTGACAGTTTTTAAAATTTCCCTGGTGCCATGTCCTCTTCTAATTTCAGCTTAAACTGCTGACAATTCTCTATCAAAATGCTGTTTTTGTCACTTTCAGATGACATTTGTAAGACAGCTACCTGGCCAATTGACCGGAAAAGATCCATAGTTGTTTGCATTCCCAAGAAAAGTGATAAAATATCATGTGGATATGATCTACAATATCATTGTTATCCCACGCAAGTAAAATCTTCCTGAGGGTTATCCAAAAATGGCTAGAACAGTACATTGATAGAGAACTGTCAAAAGTTCAATCTGGATTTAGAAAGTCTGTGGTGGCACAAGGGATGCCATTGCTTCTTTCGTGTTGTTCTTGTTGTGCGCTGTTAAATAGTGATCCTATATACAAGAGAGTAAAATCCTGCCATTGACTGCACAATGTGCTTGAAATGTGTGGTTTGTTACTGTTTTGCTTTTGTTGCATACCAACATCAAAACCAACCCATAGCTGGCCCTCCAGCAGGTTTTCAAATTACATGGGAGGAAGTCGCATGAGTTTTTCCTGCAGAAGAACTGGTGGATTCGAAGAGTGAAACTTTTGTTGGCAGAACAATTGTTTACCAGTAAGCCAACAGAGCTCTCTAAACAAGGCATGGCACGTAAAATGTAGGGCTGCTAATCAAAATATCAGAAGTTGGAATCCACTTTCTGCCAAGTGGGAAAAAAGAAAGACAGTCTCCTCCAACAAGATTTATAATTTAGTAACTACGAAGAAGAGTAGCTCCCTGCCCTTGAATCATAGTATTTCTAAGAGTGTTGAATATGTCACTGACTATGAACAGAATAAATAAATGTCTTAGAAGAAGTTTCATCAGAGTTCTCCACAGAAGTACAGAAGGTGAAATTTCATCTTACGTATGTGGATTATGCTGTCAGAAGAGGTCAATACCCAAAGGACATCATCCTTGATGATGATTACTGAAAGAGAGGAAAAATATCAAAGAGACAAACTGATGTAATGACTGTCATAAAAGTCTTAAAAACAGTAGATTGTAACAATGTAGTAAGATCAATCAGGGTTCCATTCTGTTATACAAATTAGGGTGTATATGAGTTACAGTTCACTTGACTGCATATATGTATGATTAATGATAAGTTATATCATATAAAGCCTGTAGATAGATAGATGATAGATAGATAGATATGCAGTTGTTGCTGTTAATCAACTCATAGCTGACACTAAACTACCAAAGCTCCCACTAAAGAGTCAGATCTTAGTTCTGACTTAACAGTACAATGTTGTTATTGTTGTTATGTGCTGTCTACTCACCTACCTGCAACCCATAACAACCCTAATTCCGACAGCCACATTGCCCCAGTTACTGCATCAATCCATCCCATCTGGCATCTTCCTCTCCTGCACTGTCCCTCCACCCGTCTTGAGCACAACTATTACAAATATGTATATATAGCTGGTGGCCTCGAACTGCATGCCTTTGAGATTGCAGGGCAGCTTCTTGCCACTAGGCCACCAGATATACATAGATATACTATAGCTCTCTATCATATCACTTTTGGAAGCAGGAGTGGCATGCACTTCCTAAATAAGATGCCTCTGGAAACTCTATGAATTTAGAGAAATGATGATCATTAACCTTTGTTATGCATATGACATAATCTTGCTTGTTGAGTGTAAGGAGAACTTAAAGCAGATGCTATAAAAAATTCAAAGACTGCAACCTTCAATATGGATTGCATCTCAATGTCAAGAAAACAAAAATTCTCCCCACTAGACCAATAGGCAACATCATACTGTTGTTGTTGTTGTCGTTGTTTTTGTTGTTGTTGCTGTTGTTATGGGCTGTCGAGTTGCTTGTGATTTGTAGCGACCCTATGTACAATAGCCCTTAACCGTACTCTATCCTGTGCCAATCGCACTGCCTCCAACACACCCATCTCAATTACCCCAGTCACTGAATCAATCCACCTCATAGAGGGTCTTCTCCTCCTGTGCTGTCCCTCCACCCTCCCAAGCATGATGTCCCTCTCCAAGGACCAGTTCCTCCTTACAACATGTCCAAAGTATGTCAGACGAAGCCCCAGAATCCTTGCCTCCAAGGAGCAGCCTGGTTTAACCCTCTCAAGGATGAATCTGTTTGTTTTCTTAGCAATCCATGGTACATTCAATACTCTTCTCCATAATAGATGAAGAAAATATTGAAACCATCAATGATTTCATCTTACTTGTATTCACAACCAATACACTTGTATTGTACTAAAAATCAGATCAGGAGATGTATTAAACTGGGGAAACCTGTAGTTAGGGACCTCTCCAAATTATTGAGAGGCAAAGATGTTATTTGAGGACTGAGGTATCCCTGATTTAGGTCATAGTCTATTTAATCACTTGGTATGGTATTGAGATCTGGATAATGAATAAGGATGACAATGGATGAATTGATGTCTTTGAACTGTGGTGTTGGAGAAGAGTATAGAATATCTCAAGGATTGCCAAAAGAATAAACAGATATATCCTGGAGAATATGCAGCCAGAATAGTCCTTGGAGGAAATTATAAGGATTCATCTCACATAATTTGAATATGTTGCTAGAAAAGGCTATTCATTGGAGAAGGACATCATGTTTAGAAAGTTAGAGAGATGGTGAAAGAGAGGAAAACAACTGACAAAATATCTGCAGCAATGGTCTCAAATGTGTCAAAGGTTGTAAGAATGGCACAGGATAGGAAAATATTCAGGTTTGTTGTTCACAGGCCCTCTATGAGATGTACGTGACTCGACCATACCCAATAATAACAGAAACAAATGTAATATTACATATGTATGTAACACACACACACACACTCATTGCTTTATATGAAAACTAGGCCAGGTTCTGATTGTAGAACAGACCATCAACAACTCATATGCAAATTCAAGCTGAAGCTAAGGAAAATAAAATTTAAAAACCCATGGGAAACAAAATATGACCTTGAGTTTATTCAACCTGAATTTCAAAACCATCTCAGAAACAGGTCTAAAGGATTGAACCCTAATAAGCAAAGACCAGATTAAGTATGTGAGAATATCAAGAATATAAATTAGGAAGAATACAAGGAGTCATTATAAAGACAAAGGAGGAAAAAAAGACCAAGTAGGATGTCAGAAGAGACTCTGATTATTGCACTAGAGTGCTCAAAAGCCAGCCAAGGAAAGAAATCAAGATATTTAAGAGCTGAACAGAGGTTTCAAAGGGTATCGTGGGAAGACAAAGTAAAGTTTTATAATGAAATGTGCAAAAACTGGAGTCAGAAAATCAAAGGGGCCAAACTCACTTGACATTTCTTAAGTCAAAGAACTTAAGAACATGGCAAAGGACACACTGACAAAGGAGATTAATCAGAACTGGCTTTGACAAGCACTGTGGCAATTGGACAATTAAAACAGACTTTCAAGGGCGGGGGGAAGAGGAACGAACTGGGGAGGAGGGTAGAGAAAACAGTGCAACAATGAATGAATGGAAACCCAAAATCTCTGTAAATGTTCATTAAAATTAATAAAATTTAATTTAAAAAAAAGAACTTAACAAATTCAAACCTTGAGGTGCAATCCATAAGGATGCTTTGGGCAGAATATTAAGTGATTCAGGAAACAGTCAAAGAAGATGGCGAGTATACAAAGTCACTGTACCCAAAGGGATTGGCACACACAGAAGAATTTCATGAAGAAATGTGTAAGCAAGAGCCTGAGGTGACAAAGGAAGAAGTTCAAATCACACTGAAAGAATTTGCCTAAAACAAGGCCCCAGGAATTGATGTTTACCAATTGACATATTTCAAGAAACAGATGCCGCCCTGGATCTGCTCACCAAGTTGTGTCAAGAAATCTGGAGAACAACCACTTGGCCAGCTGACTGGAAGAGAACTATACTTGTTCCCATTACAAAGAAAGATGCTCTCACAGACTGGGGAAATTATCAAACAGTATCATTGATATCAGATGCTAACAAGATTCTGCTGAGGATTTTCAAAAATGACCGGAACAGCACATCAACAGAGAACTGCCAAGAGGTTCAGGCTGGGTTTAGAAGAGGCCAAGACACTAGGGATATTATAGCTAATGATAGATGGATCTTGGCTGAAAGTAGGAAGTACTAGAGGAATGTCTGTGTTTCATAGACTATGCAAAGAAATTTTACTTGTGTAGACCACAACTAACTATAGCTAACTCTGGGAGAAGAATGGAAATCCCAGAACACTTGATCATGCTTAGGCAAAACCTACATTTGGACCAGGAGGCAGTGGTTACAATAGAGCAAGGAAAAATTGCATGGTTCAAAATTTGGAAGGGTATATGCCAGGGATGCATCTTATCACTATACCCTTTCAATCTAAATGCACAACAGATTATCCAGGAGACTGGACTCTATGAGGAGAAATGTGGCATCAGGATTGGAGGAAGACTCATTAATAATATCTGTTATGCAGATGATGCAACCCTGCTTGCTAAAACTGAGGAGGACCTGAAGCACTTGCTACAGAAGGTAAAGGACTGCAGCCTTCAAATATCAAGAAAATAAAGATTCTCACCACTGAGCCAATAGACAGCATCATCATAGATGGTGAAGAGTTTAAAATTGTTAACAGCTTTAGTTCCCTTGGCTCCACATCAACCCTCCTGGAACCAGCAGCCAGGAAATTAAAAGACAAATTGCATTGGGAAAGTCTGGTCTCAGAGACTTCTCCAAAGTACTCAAGAGCAGTGTTGTCAGTCTCGAGACTAAAGTGTGTCTGATACAGGCCACGGTCTTTGCAATTACTTCCTATGCACAAGAAAGCTGGACAATGACTAGAGATGAGAGAAGGAGAATTCAGGCCTTTGAGCTGTGGTGCCGGAGAAGAGTACTGAGTATACCATGGACTGCTAAGAGAACAAACAGATTCGTCCTAGAGAGGGTGAAACCAGATTGCTCCTTTGAGGGAAGAATTTTGAAGCTTCATCTGACATACTTTGGACATGTTGCAAGGAGGGACCAGTCCTTGGAGAGAGACCAGTCCTTGGGAGGGTGGAGTGACAACACAAGAGAGGAACACCCTCAGTGAGATGAATTGATTCAGTGACTGGGGAAATAGGGGTTGGCGTGTCAGAAATAATACGATTGGCACAGGATAAAGAGCATTTAGGGCTGTTGTACATAGGATCACTATGAGTCTCAGGCAACTAGATGGCACATAACAAAAACATTTAAAAGTCACACTCAAATCATAGTAGACCCTGAGGAGTTCCTGAGGCTTAAATCACGTGGGAAGAGATTGTCCGTCTTTCTCCATCAGAGCAGCTGGTGGATTTGAACCTCATGATGATAAGTTCATGAGAAAATTCCTTACCATTAAGCCACCAATGTTTCCTATGTTACTATTAAGGACTACTAATTTTATTCTCTTAGAACTGCATAGTGCAATCTCTGCCTGTCCTTCTGGTCATGCAAACTTTATATGTATTAATGATAACATTCATTAATGATGCTATTTTTAGAAACTTTCACTTCCAAGTGCTTCATTACTCTGCAATTGTGTCCATGAATGACAGAAGCATTATTATTTTTCCAAGCAATTGCTCAAAACAGGAAGGTAATTATCTGTTAAATTAAATATTTTAAATGGGTAAATATAAACATCATTGTATTGAGCTGTCTAAATACAGACCAGATGTGAAATATTTGTGTGAAAATAAGTTGTTG
>NW_006399760.1:3169044-3178106 GCF_000299155.1 Elephantulus edwardii | reverse complement strand
ATTCCTGGAGCCTTATTTTTTGCCATTTCCTTCAAAGCAGCCTGAACTTCTTCTTTCATCACCATAGGCTCTTGCTCATATGTTGTTTCATGACATGTTGTTTCACAACATATGTACAATGTTGTGAAAATATAAGATAAAAAATACTGATTAAATTATCTGGTGAGAATGTGAAATGATTATTATAACTGCAAATTTTAATCAATGAAATTATATTTCAATGAACTGATTAAAGTTTATTCGGACTAACCTGCTGACATGTAACAGTATAATCTACTGGTGGGTTGTCCATTTAATTTTGTGACTTCGGGTTGTATTAGTTATTAGAAAAATTTATTTGAACTTAGAATATTTTTCCAGATATTCATCTCTCTGAAGGCACTGATTAACTCATTCTCAAGGTCAAGTATACAGGAGACTAGAAACTTTAATTATTGTGTGGCCAGAAAAGTCTGTTTTTATTGAGGTCTATTGCAAAACAAAGATATAGAGATAGATTATATAGATAAAGATGATATAGATATAGATACAGATACAGACACAGATACAGATACAGATATAGATTTATATAGCTAGATATAGATGTAGATATCTAGATATCTGTACCAATATAATATTAATTGACTATTTTTCCAAATCATAATACTTAGGTCTCAAACCTATTCCTAAAATGAAATTGAGGTGAAATGGATTCCAGATTATGTCTTGGTTCTTTTGGATTTATTTTCATTTTTTCAGCCTCATTTTGAACTTTCAGGTTTTCTCAAATACTTGTTATGGTTCAGAAATTTGAACAATGACTAAGGATGACAAAAGAATAGATGCCTTCGAGTTGTGGTGCTGGAGAAGTATCTTGAACATACCATGGACTGCCAAGAAAACAAATAGGTCTATCTTGGAGAGGGAGAAACCAAATCTCTCGTTGGAGGCTAGGATTGTGAAGCTCCTCCTCACTTGCTTTGGGCATGTGGCCAAGAGAGATTGGTCCTTGGAGAAGGACATTATATTTGGAAGGGTGGACAGATAGCGCAGGAAAGATAGACCAAGGATGAGAAGGATTGATATAGTATCTGGGGCGATGGGAGTTGTTTTGTCAGAGTTAATGAGATTGGCTCAGGACAGGGAAGGGTTCAGAGCTGCTGCACATAGAATGCTACATCTCAGGCAACTTAATAACATTCTATGACAGGTTTGGAAGCAGGAGTGGCAGCCACTTCCTATACAACTTGCCTCCAGAAACCCTATGAAATTTGATAAATGTCGATAGATGTAGAGTGGCTTCAGGCCCTCATAGGGCCCCCTGTTCGACTCGAAGGCAATTAACAATAAACAACTAATTAGCTGTCTGACCCATAGTCTGCCCTAGCCTACTTTTAACGGCTGATACTGAGCTTCTCCAACAATTTGTTTCACAAATATAGTCAAGCTGATTCCTATGCATCCCATCAAGTGAGTTCTATGTGAAGACATTTGTGCCTTTTAAGAAAGGTATTTGCAATTAATAAATCATTATAAATACAATATGCAATGATTCTATTTCCAGCTTCATTTCTATCACCAAGCCCATATCTTCCAACTGCTATCCCTTCTTCATGGCTTTCCATTTTTGCATTCAAGTCATCAATTATCATTAACACATTTTGTTTGCATGTTTGGTCAATTTCAGACTGCAAAATTTGGCAAAAATTTTCAAATCTGCACTGTTTAAAACTAAGGAGGAGTGTGCCAGGGCTGTATTCTCTTTCCACACCTATTTAATCTGTAGACAGAAAATTATTTGAGAAGTTGGACTCCATGAAGAAGAATGTGGCATCAGAATTGGAGGGAGACTCATCAATAATTTGCATTATGCAGATGATATAACCTTCCCTGCTGAAAGTGAGGAGGATTTGAAACACTTGTTGATTAAAATCAAGGAATGCAGTCTTCAGTATGGATTGCATCTCAATATCAAGAAAACAATGATTCTTACCATTGGACTAGTGGCAACATCATGATGGATGGAGAAGAGATTGAAACTTTCAACAACTTCATCTTTCTTGGATTCATATTTAACACTCTTGGTACCAGCCATTAGAAAACAAGGAGATACATTGCACTGGGAAAATCTGAAGTTAGGGACCTCTCCAAATTATTGGAGAATAATGATGTCAGTTTAAGGACTAAGGTTTGTCTGAATTAGGCCATAGTCTTTCTGATCACTTGCTATGCATCTGAGAGCTGGACAATGAATTAGGGTGAAAAAATTGATGCCTTTGAGCTGTGGTATTAGAGAAGGGCACTGAACATCCCATGGATAGTCAAAAGAATAAACACACAAGTCTTGAAGAGGGTGCAGCTGGAGTGCTCTTTGGAGGCAAGAATGGTGAGACTTCACTTCATATACTTTGGGCCTGTTTCTGGCAGGGGCTATTCCCTGGAGTAAAACATGATGCTAGGAAAGGTAGAGAATTGGCGAAGGAGTGGAAGACCCTCTATCAGGTGGATTGATACAATGACTGCCGCAACTAGTTCTCATGTGTCAGGCAGTGTGAAGATGGCACAGGATAAACAAGGGAGGGTTCAGATCTTTTGTTCATAGGTTTGCTTAAGAGTCATTCTCAATTAGGTGCTCCCTACTAACCACACAATACTTATTCAATGAGCTTTGGTGGTTTATTTGTTAGAAATTGTGCTGCTAACCTGAAGGTGCTATTGTCTCAAAGTTTCGGAGGTAGCACATTTCCGACGTTTCAAATCCACCAATAGCTCTGCAGAGGAAAGAAGCATCATCTCTCCCTAAGTGATGTACAGCCTCTGAACTTTTGCTGAAAGATCAAGAGATCAGCTGTGAATCAGTTCTGACTCAACAGTTCTGAGCATTTTAAGGAGTGTGGGGCTGGACTGTGCATATGACAGTAGAAGAGGCATAGCCAGCACTGGGTATACTTCTTGGATCATTTTTTATGTGCCTTTGAGTCAATTATGACTCAGAGAGCTCCTATTAACAAGAGACTGACTACCCTTTCCTGGGTACTCACAGACTCCCATGATCAAGTCCATAGTTATAGTGCTGTGTCGCTCTAGGTTCTTGAGGGATTTCTTCTCTTTTGCTGCGACTTTCCTTTTAAAAGCTTAATGACATCTTCCAAGACTGACCCTTCCTGACAACATGTTCAAAGTATGAGATGAATTTTCACTATCTTTACTTCTAAGGATGACATGTAGGCTCATTTTCCCCCCAGATGCTTGTTTAGTACTGTGACTTCTAGACCTGCTCTGCACAACAGGGACCACTAATCACATCTGTTACTAAGCCCTCTAAATATGAACTAGTTTGAACTGTGATGAGCTGTCAGTTTAAAATGCACACTGAAATTCTAATGTGGTGCAAACAGAATAATGTAAAATGTGTCATTTAAGACACCTTATATTGATTATTGAAATATAGATTTTAAGTATATTTATGTGAATAAGTTCTATGGTTATAATTTTTACTGTCAGTTTCTTTCCCCATGTTTTAAGGTGATACTTGAAAATTTAAATTTACGTGAAGTTATTTCTATTGAAGAACTCTGGTGTAGGTCATATTTAGCCTTACATAGTCATCCCATTACGTAGTGTTTATTTTTTGCAGTCTTTTCTTATGGTGAGTGTTCAATGCTCTTAAAATGTTTTTCCTTCCTCCCATGCTGTCTATTAGAAGCAAAGCCACACTGGTTTATCCTCATTATGGCTTTTAGTTCTGGTCATAATGCTAGTCTCTTTATTACCTTACTTCTTTCCAAGACTTGCACAGTGAATCAAGGGTACAATTATTATTGATTCAAAGTTTTTCTAGTCAGGTACATACAGTTTAGTGATATTTGAGACCAAACTTTCTTGTGGACAGATATTCCTTGTCAGTGTGAGGTGTCTAATCAAAACATCTTTCTGTAAATAAGCTGCCACTTGCTCTCCCTTCTTCATTTTCCAAGACAATATAAACATGAAAAGAAATTTAAGTTCTTTTTTTCTATGTAAGGAGGAATTAGATGTGATTGGGGGGAAAAAGTACTGTTGAATTTTCTATTCTTTTATCACTAAGTAAATAAGAAATAAACTATATTAGCATCTAAGGTGAAAAAGGCCATCCGAGGGTCCAGCTGGAACCAAGATACATAATACACTGGCCCTCAGCCCTCATTAAAACAAGCTTGGAAGCATGAGTGGCATCCACTTATGATGTAACTTGCCTCCAGAAACCCTACAAACCTGGAGAGAGGGTGAAAATTATACATGTGTTCAGGTCTTTCATTCATAAGGTCACTATGAGTCAACTATGACTCAACGGCACTCAACAACAACAATAGCATAGAGAGATCAGTTGGCCTAGTGGACAGAAAATGATGCTATCAAGTCAATAGCCCTCAGGCTCCTTTTTAATTGTTTTTGGTCAAACATTCTTCTAGGTTGTATAGCCCTGGTTTGTCCACTTGCTGTACAAAGGTAATTCACGGTTGCTATGAAGCTGAACACTGTGACACTGATGTGTCAAATGTGATAATGGTTACCCATGGTGTAAAGTGTTTGGTGGAGCTCCCCAATTAAAACAAGCTTGGAAGCAGGAGCATCATCCACTTCCAATGTAGTTTGCATCCGGAAACCCTATGAACCTGGAGAAAGGGTGAAAATAATACAGTGTTCAGGTCTTTTGTTCATAGGGTTGCCATGACTCGCCTATGACTCAACGGCACTTAACAACAACAACAAGCATCTTAGGTGTGTGATTAATGTATTAATGACTGCTTCTTAAAGAGGAAGTCAGTCTGGAATCATTGCTATACTTAAGGACATGCAATGAGTAAGGTTATTTACACAGCTATTTATAGCAGTGGTTCAGCACTTGAGTCCAAATGAGAGCCACATTGGGTAAGGCACTGTAGAGAGCAAAAACAAGTCAACATTACTTTGGTATGGATAAGGTCAGAGTCAAGGCAATGTCAGGTGGAAAAGACTTGTAACTAAGTCAAAAGTTTCTTTGTGCTGTTATGTGCTGCCAAGTCACCTATAACTTACAGTGACCCTATGTACAACAGCTCTGAACCCTGCTCTATCCTTAACCAACCTTATTGTTTCTGACACACCTACCCTCACTACCCTAGACACCGAATCAATCTATCTCATCCAGAGTCTTCCTCTCATGTGCTGTCCCTCCACCTTCCCAAGCATGACGTCACTCTCCATGAATTGGTTCCTCTTTGCAACATGCCCAAAGTATCGCAGACAGAACTTTAGAATACTTGCCTCCAAGGAGCAGCCTAGTTTCACTCTCTCCAGGATGAAACTGCTTGTTCTTCTAGAAGTCAATGATATATTAAATGCTCTTCTCTAGCACCACAGCTCAAAGGCATCAATTATTCTTCTTTTGTTCTTGGTCATAGACCAGCTTTCTGATGCAAAACAAGAAATTGTGAAGACCATGGCCCAGATCAGGCACACCTTAGTCTCCAAGCTGACATTATTACTCTTCAGTCCTCTGAAGAGGTCCCTGACAGCAGACTTTCCCAATGCAATTCATCTTTTGATTTCCTGGCAACTGGTACCAAGAGTGTTGATTGTGGAGCCAAGCAAACTGGAGCTACTAACAATTTCAATCTCTTCACCATTTAAAGTACATAAAAAAAACTTCAACCTGTTTCTATTTGACAGAAATGTTTGTAGGCAAAGAATGTAGCTCAACTCTGGGGAAAACTAGGAATGTAAATTATGAAAAAGATGCATTAACTGGCATTGAAGTTTGCCATACGATATAATACTGAGATATATACATCTGCAAAATCAAAACAAGCCTAGGAGTCCAAAACAGAGAAGTTGAAGAGTAAGTCATGCAAGAAAAATTTAGATAGAGTGATGATCTCTCAGAAAGTTAGTAAACAGATGTCTGTACGGAACGATACATGTAGTGAGGAAAACAAGGTTACCCAGCCTTTAGAACCAAAATAAAATAATCAAACAGCCAACCAAACACAAGGAGAACATGGGAATTACAAAGCAGCAGTTGAAGCAGACATATTTCTTTTAACATTTTAAGGAAAGAGTCAAATAACCAGAATTGAAATTAACAATAAGAAAGTTGTCAAATAGATAAGAGACACCATTAAGAAGTGATAACATTAAAACAAATTAAATTTTTATATACTCAACGCAAAGTATAATTGGGTTGACTGAGGGAGTATAAGAATGAAGCTATGTAAGATTGAGATGTATGTGTAGGTTCTGACACTCAAAGCTAGCCACTTGAAACAGGAACCATGGTTGGTTTGTTGTGTTTCATGGTTTCTTATTGTCCTGTTTCTTAATGTCCTCTACATTGGCAGAGCTTTTATAATTCAGTGGCTCAAGAAACATTTCAGGTTAGTGAGGCTTCCCTGGGGTAATAGGTCTCTCCATCTGGGAATCCTTGCCTCCACATCTGTAGCACCATTGTGGAGGCCAAACAGGACAAGAAACTTTAGGATACAGAACCACAGCAGAAAAAAAAATTTTATATCTATATATTTTAGTTTTCTGTGAGAGAGAGAGGGATGACTTGAGACCCTGCACACAAGCTGCTTGAGCAGGTGGCACTGATCTCCCACCACACCAGAAGCAAAAGAAGACACTAAGCTGTAGGAGAAAAGGTGAGGAAGGTAAGGCTCTGTGCTGAGAGCAGGCACTCTCCACTGCTTGTTGGAAGACAGGTCTGAGGCTTTTCTGGGGTTTTATGTCCTTCCATCTGGGATCCTTGCCTCCATGGTTGCAGGGCCACCCCAGGGGCCAAACTGAACTAGTGACATTGGTACGAAGAGCTTCAAAGAAAGATTTTCCTCAGCTGTGTGTGTGTGTGTGTGGGGGGGGGGGTTGACTTGAGCTTGCACCAAAGTGTTTGAGCTTGTTGCCCTGATCTCTAATCTTCTGTCACTTCAGAGACAAAGGACGAAATTAAGCTTCAGGAGAAAAGGTACAAGAGAAACTATGTGAGTAGAGGACCCAGTCTCACACCACTCAGTCACTTTATACTGAAGGGGGACAATTAAGTTAGTAATGGGGGACTGACTACACTAAGGCAAGATTCCTACAGGGCTGAAATGAAGAACAAAGAGAACCTGAAGGACTTTAGAAAAAGCATATTTCCCCAGAAAGAACTTACAGTAGAATAAGCAGCTCACACCATAAACAGAGTATTTTAACTTGGCAACTAATCAGTAACATCATAAAGACAAGAACCACCAACAGGTTTTGCAGACACAGTAGAAATGGCCTAACAATAATCAAGAAACACTTCACATAATGTTGGAAAAGCAGCAGCCAGCTTCAAACACTGTAAAAACAAACAAATAAAAACCATATTACACCTTCTCAAAAAAAAAACCCACAAAAAACCCAGAGAATAATACAGACCTTATGAATACCCCAGAGTCAAGAAGACAGATGATATATATTGATACAGAGACATTCGAACATCTACAGATGAAAGTACAAATGAAGGATAAAATAATGGAAGCTACAGAAAAAGGGAATAACCAAGAGTTAGAAGCTAGGAAAAAAAATATTGATGAAGAGTTATTTGAACAGCTATGGAAGAAGGTACAAATGATAGAAGAAACAGTAGAAACCACTAAGAAAGCAAATGCTCCAGACACATTAAGTCAAAAGAAATACATTGATGAAGAGGAACTTACACAACTATGGAAGAAAATGCAAAAAAAAAAAAAATAAATGGAAGAATGAATTGAAACTATAGAGAAGAGGTACAAGAACTTAAAAACAAATTATCACAAGATAGAGAAGGAACTACCAACACTTTGCTAGAAATAACAGAAATGTTTGAAGACGTAATCCAGGATATTAAGACTGGAATGGTATAAGTGTCCAACATACTTGAAGGACAAAACAGTAGAAGAGAAGATATGGAGCAGAGTCAGTGAACTAGAAGATACAAATCTCAGTGGAAATGTATTAGAGGAAATATTAGAGATAAGACACAAAAACAATGAAGAAAATATTAGAATCATCTGGGATAACATCAAAAGGAACAACATATGGATGATTGAAATCACTGAGAAAATTGTGGAAGAGGTACTAGAAGAAAACTTCCCAGGTATATGAAAAACAAGGAAATCCACATTCAAGAAACTCAACAAACATCAAATACACTAGATTGAGAAAGAAGAACATCAAAACATATCATACTAAAATTCTCCAAAGTAAAAGATAAGGACAGAATATAAAAATCAGCACAAAAACCAGAGTCACGCACAAAGGAAAAACAATTAAGATTAAGTTCTGGGTTTTCAGCAGAACCCATGAGAACAAGAAGACAATGGAATGACATATAAAGAAAGATGAAAGAAGGCAATTTCCAACAGAGGATCCTGTGCCCAGCAAAGCTCTCCATCAACTATGAAGGAGAAAGAAAGAACTTAATAAATTTATAAAAACAAGATCAAATCTAAAATAACTTTTGAGGGAAGTCCTTTGCACAGAAGCATCAAAAGAAAGTGGATGAACCACAGTAAAAAGAAACAACAAAAAAGAAATACAACAAAATGGCAACAATAAAACCTGGTCTGTCAATAATCACATTTAAGGTGAATGGACTAAATGCATTAATAAGAGGAGAGAGTAACAGATCAATAAAAAAACATAGCCCATCAATATGTTGTCTACAAAAGGTGCATCAAGGAAATAAGAAAAAGGAATAAAGTAAAAGGTTGGAATAAAATTTACCAAGCAAATGGCATCCGAAAAAAATGTAGGGGTAGAGGACCCACATGATCCTATCAATTGATGCAGAAAAGGCCTTTGACAAAATTCAACACCCTTTCCTGGTTAAAACACTTAACAAAATAGGAATAGAGGGGAATTTCTTCAACATAGTAAATAGTATATACACAAACCCGAGAGCCAACATTGTTCTCAATGGAGAGAGGCTAACGGCATTCCCTTTAAGAACAGGAATGAGGCAAGGATGCCCATTACCACCTCTCCTATTCAATATTGTATTGGAAGTCTTGGCAGTAGCAATAAGACAAGAGAAGGAAATAAGAGGAATCCAAATT
>NW_006399760.1:3128791-3167967 GCF_000299155.1 Elephantulus edwardii | reverse complement strand
GGTGTCTCTCTAGAGACTAAGGTGCGCCTGATACAGGCCATGGTCTTTGCAATCGCTTGTTATGCATCAGAGAGTTGGACAATGAAAATCCTCAGAGACGAACAGGGATCAAGTTTAGTGTTTAGACTGGGAATAGACATTTGGTGATATCATTTTGAGCAAGATTTTAATAACAAAAGTTTACAAAATACTCCTGGGCCTCCAGAAGAAAAAGACCCAGTTACAAAATGGGCAAAAGACATGGAAAGAATTTTCACAGAGGAAGACATTCAGTTGGCCAACAGATGCATGAGAAATGCTCAAAATCACTGGCAATAAGAGAGATGCAAATGCAAACCACAATTTAAAGACCATCTCATCCCAGTAGAAGTAGCTAAGTTAAGTAAGCTGCAAGCAATAAATGTTGGAGAAGATGTGGAGAGGGGGAAAATTTCATACATTGTTGGTAGGATTGTAATACGGTGCAACCACTCTGGAAGACAGTTTGCCATTTCCTCAGAAAATTGAACTTAAAAATTCCATATAACCCAGATATTCCACTACTAGGAATATACCCTAAGGAAATTAGAACTGAGACACAAATGGAGATTTGTATACCAATGTCCATAGCAATATTATTACCATTGCAAAAATGTGGAAACAGCCCATATGTCCAACCACAACCAAATGAATTGATAAAATGTGGTACATTCACATACTGAAATATTATGCAGCACTCAGGATCAATGATTTTGAAAAATACTATGTAACTTGGAAGAGGCTGGAGAGCACTGTGCTGAGTGAACAAATGCAGTCTCATAAGGACAAATACTGCATAATACCGTAATTGTAAACATAGAAGGAAAACTAGTAAGATATGTACAGGAACTCATGGGGTGGGGGAAGTAGGGAACAAAAGGGGAAGTATAGACGGGGTGAAACCACAGTTTGGTGAGTGGAGGGAGGGGGGAAGCAAATGGACAAGATTCGGGTGAAAGGACAGGGTATTGATGGGCAAAGTTCAGTGGTGATTGATCTTATAAAACCTAAGCTGCTTTGAAGGAAATAGAAAAAAAAAGGTCCCAGGAATAGATGGTATACCAATTGACACATTTCAGCTAAGAGATGCTGCCCTGGACGTGCTCACCAAGTTGTGCCAAGAAATCTGGAGAACAACCACCTGGCCAACTGACTGGAAGAGATCTATATTTGTTCCCATCCCAAAGAAGGGTGACCCAACAGAGTGTGGAAACTGTAGAACAATATCATTAATTTCACATGCAAGCAAGATTCTACTGAAGATTATCCAAAAACGACTGGAACAGCACATCAACAGAGAACTACCAGAAGTCCAGGCTGGGTTTAGAAGGGGTCGTGGTACTAGAGATATTGTAGCTAATGTTAGATGGATCTTAGCTGAAAGCAGGGAATACTAGAGGAATGTATATCTGTGTTTCATTGACTATGCAAAGGCATTTGACTATGTGAATCATAACAAACTGTGGCTGACTCTGAGAAGAATGGGAATCCCAGAACACTTGATTGTGCTAATGAAAAACCTATACTTGGACCAGGAGGCAGTCATCAGATCAGAGCAAGGAAACACTACATGGTTCAAAATTGGGAAGGGCGTACACCAGGGATGTGTCCTGTTTCCATACCTTTTCAACCTGTATGCGGAACAAATTATCCGGGAGGCTGGGCTCTATGAGGAGAAATGTGGGGTCAAGATTGGTGGAAGATCTATAAACAATCTGTGTTACGCAGATGACACAATCCTGCTTGCAGAAAGTTAGGAGGAGCTGAAGCGCTTGCTGCAGAGGGTCAAAGACTGCAGCCTCCAATATAGATTGAGGCTCAATGTCAAGAAGACAAAGATTCTCACCCCGGGCCAATTGGCAGCATCAGAATGGATGGTAAAGAGATGGAAATTGTTCACAGCTTCAGCTTGGTTGGCTCCACAGTCAACACTCTTGGCACCAGTAGCCAGGAAATTACAAGACGTATTGCCATGGGAAAGTCTGCTATTAGGGACCTCTCCAAAGTACTGAAGAGCAATGATGTCTCTCTGGAGACTGAGGTGTGCCTGATACAGGCCTTGTTCTTTGCTATCACTTGTTATGCATCAGAGAATTGGACAATGACCAAGGAAGACAAAAGGAGAATTGATGCCTTTGAGCTGTGGTGCTGGAGGAAAGTATTGAGGGTACCATGGACTACTAGGAAAACAAACAGATTCATCCTGGAAAGGGTCAAACAGGGCTGCTCCTCGGAGGCAAGGATTCTAAGGCTCCGTCTAACATACTTTGGACATATTGCAAAGAGTGACCGGTCCTTGGAGAGGGACAACATGCTTGGTAGGATGGAGGGACAGCTCAGAAGGGGAAGGCACCCTATGAGGTGGATTGGTTCAGTGACTGGGGTATTCGGGATAGGTGTATCGGAGATGGTGCAATTGGCACAGGACAGAGCAGAGTTTAGGGATGTTGTACATAGGGTTGCTATGAGTCGCAAGTGACTCAACAGCGGCACATAACAATAACAGCAATTTATGAGAATTATTGCATGAAATACAATGTGAATGAAGAATAGTGTGAAACACAATGTATATAAATACTGCAAGCTAATCTATTAAATAAAACTAATTAAAAAATAAAATATTTCAGTGCTAATGCTTTCTATGGACATTGTTGCCTGTGGTGGTTCAGTCCAGGAGCTGGAACTGTCCAGGATTCTGTAGTTTAGTCTTTCTCTTCTGCTTGAAAATCAATCAGTAATGGTCATGAAACATCAAAAGTTGGTGGAAGGAGTCAGAGGTGTCCAATGCAAAATTAGAACCTACAACAGCGTTGTGACTAAAACTTTGCAGCTATCTCTTCATAGACATTCGTTTTATCATACAGAAATGATAAAACATTTGCTCCCAAGTGCAAAACTTTTTAAAGAAAATAATGATATAAATATGCAAGCCATCAAAATGGTATTTCATGGTATACATTGTACAACACATGTGTAAATGTAGTCACCAACTTTTATTTTTAATACTGGTTTATTTAGAAGTTTTTATATATTATTTTCACATTATATCTTTCCCAGTTTCTTCACCCCCCCACCATCAAATTGTGTGAGCCTATGATTAACCACTTCCACCCGGGCCCACCCTCACCCCTCTGCTTTCCTCCCTCTCCCACCTTGGATCCTCATACTCATTCTACACATGATTTTATACAGTCTTTGTCCTTATTGGGCTGAGTTAGTTCACTCAACATAATGCTTTCCTCTCCCTCCCAAGTTAGCCAATAATTTACAAAATCATTGCTCCTGCGTGCTGCATAGTATCCAATTGTATGGCTGTACCACAGTTTCTCAATCCATTCTACTGTCTTTGGACATTTGGGCTGTTTTCATATTCTTGCTATGGTGAATAAAGCTGCTATGGACATTGATGTACTAGTCTTTATTTGTGCTTCAATTCTTATTGTATCTGGGTATATCCCAAGTAGTGGAAAAGCTGGGTCATATGAGGTTTCTATGTTCAGCTTTCTGTGTAAATGCCAAACTGCCTTCCAGAGTGGTTGTACCACTTTACAGCCCCACCAACAGTGTATAAGAGTTCCTGTCTTACCACACATCCTCTCCAAAATTTATTACTGGAGTGAGATAGTATCTCAATGTGGTTTTGATTTGCATCTCTCTTATTACCAGTGATTTTGAGCATTTCTTCATGTGTCTGTTAGCCATCTGAATATCTTCTATGGAAATTCTTTCCATGTTTTTTGCCCATTTGGTAATTGTGTTATCAGTTTGTTGTTTTGGGTTCCCTCCCCCTTTAGGAGGCCCTGTAAGATGTTGTAAACTATTGATATGAAACCCTTATCTGATATAGTATTGTCAATTTTTTTTAATTCCCAGTCAGTTGGTTTTCTTTTCACTCTGTTGGAAAAGTTTTGATACACACAAGGATTTAATCTTTAGAATGCTGCATTCATCAATTTTATCCTCTCAAGATTGAGCATTTCTGGCTGTATTTGGCAGCCTCTTTATAGCATAGACTAGGCCATCTAAACTTGATCCCTGTTCGTCTTTTATGAATTTTACGGTTTTGGGGTATATTTCCAGGTCTGATCCACCTTGAGTTGATTCTTGTGTATGGTGTGAGATGTGGATCCCACTTCAACTCTGCAGGTATCAGTCCTGTTTTGCCAATTCCATTTGTTTTAAGAGGTTGTCATTCCCCATTCACCCTTTAAAGGGACAACTCAGATGTTTTCAACAAAAAGGCTGAAAACACAGTCTTGTCAGTGATTCTCAAACATCATTGTGCATCAGTCAGATTCTCCTGGAAAGAATGTGGGGTCAGTTTTCCAGCCTGATCTCAGAATTTCTAATTCAATAATTCTACAACAGGGTTCAAGGATGTGTGCTTTTCTAACAAGTTCCCCAGTATAGCTGAGAGTAGTCTGGGGACCAGCAGGACTCTGATCTTTAACATTGTTGTAGAGTGGGAACAGACTCATAGGTGAACTCTTCATTAGATTTTTGAGACTGCAAATCAATAGAAGATTGCTCATCTCTTTTCTGCAAGCCTAGTGGATTTGAATCACTAGAAAAGTATGTGTTTTGAATTAGCAGTGCTCTTTATGGACTACACCAGAGCCCTCCGCTGTGTTCTTATCTGTCCAAATTGACATATTTATTTTGTTTTTATAAGACTCAAGAGTGATAGGGAGAAAGTGATACAGACAGTGAGAGAGAGAGAGAGAGAAAGCAGAGGAGGGAGGGAAACACCCCTAGAAAACCTAGATTTTCATTTTCCAGACTTGAACAACAAAGTTAATTTAATAGTTTAGACAAGGATATTTCACCAAAGGGTGAGCTTCTTTGACAAGACTCAAAACTTCATATGTGAAAGAATGGAGTAAGGAACCCCTGGCCACATCCCTGAGTACTCACTTCATTTGTACCTGGTGATGTAGCACTTCCTGTGTTCCTCTCCTGCAGTTTCAGGACTGCTATTAGGATAATGTGAATTACAGGACTACAATTCCCTATCTGGATGATCCGTTTGAGTATGTCACTAACAGGAAATGGAAACTGCTGCAAAAAATGATGGGGAATGCTGGCCAGAGACTATTGAAAATAGCTATCTGCCTGAGCCAGACACAAAGATAACCAGAAAATAGATTAAGTCTACAAGGCATATATATTCTTGATTCTGTAGGGTTCATTAAAGACAGTAAATTCAGAGAGATAGTAAACAGAACTTATTATCAATTTTTGCCTTATACAGAATTCTAAGATGTTTGTGAATATTTGCTCTTTTTGCTGTTTCGATGCTTCTGGCGGAGTAAACTGGAAGTTGTTCTGAACATTATTTAAGAGTATGTGGTCAAAGTCACCAGACACAAGGTCTAGGCGGCTTTCTCATTATAATCATTAAAATTTCATGTGCCTGCTTTCATGCACTAATATGACAGATGATACACAAAACAAGATGCATCTATAATCCATGTCCCTGAAGGTCATTAAAACAAGGTCAATGGCAGACACTGACTGAAGACAAGTAAAGCCTAATAAAGCCGCTAAAAAAAAAATAACAACAACAACAAAAAAATCATCCTTTCTTCCACAGAATTTAAATAAAGAATATCTATTTCTCTGGGTAATGAGAGGAGGAATCAATTTGTTCATCAAGTCTGTAGATATTTGATTACTGTATAATACAAAGAAACTGCCCCCTCTCCCACTGATATTTCCCATTAGTCTAATACCCAGATTTCTTACATTGAGGTAGAGTGAATAAAGAGAGAGAAATGCTCAGCAAAGTTTTAAGGATGCCATCATAGACACTTTCATTTCTATTTTGCATGGTGATATTAAGCTAGGTGCAATCTAAATCAAGTTGGACTAGAAGTTGATTGGCATTCCATGAGATTTTTTTTCTTGAAAGAAACCTTGACCAAATCAAAACAAACTGTAAGTCTATGGTGTATGTGTGTCAGAAAGGACATAGATCATATTAATGTTCCCTGCACTCTATAGTTCCTGCTGGAACCTCACTTGAGGCCTGCTTAGGGGGGACTACACAGGTAGACAATCTGATATCTTAAAGTTATTTTAGAAATAAATAGACTTGTTACTCTAGGACTCAAGGCAAGGTAATAAGAGCAACTGTTAGACATCAGCAAGATGGTAGGATACAAATTCCAAACATTTACTGTAGTCTGACCATTAAGAAAAAGTTATCCACTAGCTGTCTTTTGTAACACAGAAAATTCAAGAGAGTTTTCTCCATTTAAAGTGGACTTCACCCTTTCTTTTAGGACTGAACCTTGTACTAAAATGACATTTCATGCTATGATTTATGAGTCACCTTAGGTTCTTTTCTGACAATTATTCCCACAGCAGCACTTCAGTTACATCTTCATTAACTATTTCAACCTCTACTTAGATTTAAAATGGAGTTTAACCTCTTCTTATCTATATTTTAGATGCACTTGTGATTTTTTTAGATTTCTCTACATGTTGGGAGGGACTACAAACATCACTATCACAATCATTTCTACTACTATTTCTATTATTTATATGAATGTTTCCTCTCCCACTGTTTCTTTCCTGTCTTATTTTTTTTATCAAAAACCTACTGCCCTTATGTTGATTCCTACTCATTATGACCATTTATTGGGATTCTAAGCCTATAAATCTTAACAAGATTATATTTTATTCATTTTTCTCCCACAGGATGGTTGATTAATCCAAACCCTTAATCTTTGGGTCCAGTACATAACCTACTATGCCACCAGGGCAAATTAAACATCCATACTTGTTTACTGTTTAGTCTCATCTAGAATTTTCACACATTAATTAGAGAGTGATAATGTGAGTGTGTACCTTTGTGGGTATACACATGGACTGCCTGTTCTTTGGTGAGGGGCATCATGCTTGGAAAGGTCAGTGAAAAAGAGAAAGGCCTTCAGTGAGATGGATTGGCAAAATCACTCAGCAATGGTCCAAAGTATGTCAGAGATGACAAGGATGTCTAAGGATAGGATAGGGTTCAGAACTGTTATGTACACAGTCACAATGGGTTATACTCGATTTGACAGCACCTAATAACAACGACTTTGGTGGAAGGGCAAGCCCACATCAGAAAATTGTAGATCAAGCTGCACAGAACTGATTGATCTCTGTGCTTTAGTGATTCCAAGGTCATGATACTTTTTATTAATATTTTTATTCTTGGTTGCTGTTAATTGCCATCAACTAACTTTCACATGACTCACTTAGGTATAACAGAATTGAAAGTTTGTTCCCTCATCCTGTGCTATTCTTATGATCGTTACCATGTGTGAGTCCATTATTGTAGTTATAGAATGAATAATGTTGTCCAACTAGGCAATTCATCTTTCAGAATTATATGGGGAACATTTTGTAATAATTAATAAAATTTTAATTCACTAAGTTTTAGAAGTAGATTCTAGGCATTTATTTCTTTTTAGTCTGTATCAATCTGGAAGCTCCACTTAAAAATGTTTCTCCTGGTTGACTCTAATGGTATTTGAAATACTAGTGACATAGCATCTCGACCACACTACTCACGTGTCATTTTGCTGTACTATCATGACTTGCACATTTCTGTGATACTGGAACTTATGCCATCATTACTTCAAATACCAGCATGGTCATCACTGGTAGACAGATTTCAGTAGAGCTTCCAGACCAAGACAGAAAAAGAACCAGGACTGACCTTCTACTTCTAAAATAACAGGGCTTCAAAAACTCTATCACAATGGAAGAACATTGTTTTAGAGTGCCCAAAGATGAGCCCCATGTTGGAAGGCACTAAAAATAGTAAAAATATGACAAAGGAAGAGCTGCCTTCTCAGAGTGGAGTCTACCATAATGGCATGGTTGGGGTAAAGCTTTCACCCAACAAAGGACCTTTATTTGCTTATGTGCCAAAACTCAAAATGAGGAAAAAACTGTATACATATAATAATAATTGAAAGACTTAACACATGAATTATGAATCTAGAAAGTTGGAAGCTGTCATAAATGAAATGATTGCTTAAGTATAAACATCCCAAGCATTTGTGAGCTCAGATAAATAGAGAGTAGGCACTTTGAGTCAGACAATTGCATGATCTAAATTGATGGGAATGATGATTGAAAAGAATTGACATGGTCTTCATCAACAAAAAGAGTATTTGAAGATATATCCTAAAGTGCAATGCTGTGAGTTATAGGATATTATCCATATGCATGCAAGGAAGACATGTTAATAGAACTATTATTCAAATATATACATTAGCCAAGAAAGCTAAATATAAAGAAACAGAGGATATTTAAAAACTGCAGTCTAAAATTAATAATACATGTAATTGGTATGCACTAATAATAATACATCATTAAAGTCTAAAAGTTGGAAACTAAGACATATTGGTAGTTGGAAAATTGAGTCTTAGTCCATATTTTGAAATTAAACTGGGCATCACATGATATAATTTTATACAATTAATGATTTATTAATTGCAAATATTTTTTTAAAAAATGAAAACAGCAACTAAATATTGCAAATACTTCTGTAAAAAATCATGTCAGCTATATACATGGACTTTATGTGGTAGAGGACAAAGGGATAAGAATGTGATATATCTGTGGGGATATATCTGTGGAAAGAGATGTTGGATAAACCCAATGTTAGCAGTAAAAATTAAGCTAGAAGGGAGCTCTGGTAGACTAGTGGCAAGAAGCTGCACTGCAATCCCAAGGTATGTGGCTCGAATCCACCAGATGCTCTGCTGGAGAAGGAGGGCCAATCTCCTTCTATATCAGTCAGATCCAATTTGATAGTACACACAAAAAAATAATAAAATAAAATTGTTAAAAATTAAAAACTAGGTTAGAGATTGACTGTAGAATAAATCATCAACTGCTCATATGCAAGTTTTAACTGAAATATTAATAAAATTTTAAAAAGTCCACGAGAACCAAACTATGACCTTGAATGCACCTCAATTGAACTTAAAAACAAAGAATAGTTGATACATTAATCACTAATGACAGAAGACCAGAAGAGTTGTGGAATAATCAAGGATATAATCATCCATTTAGAAAACAAATGATCATTTCAAAGACAGGGAAAAAAGAAAAGATCAGAGGAGATTCTGAAACTCACATTGAAATGATGAAAAGCCAAAATAATGGGAAAGGATACTTAAGAAAAGGGAAAGGAATATTTCAAAGAGAAGCTTGAGATTACAGAGTAGATTATTTAATGGAATATGAAAACTTGAGTTGTAAAATGTGAAGGGAAGAAACCACTTAGCATATCTCAAATTGACATAACTGCAGAAAATAAAAAATTTAGTCTTTGAGTTTCAGTCCTGAAGAATTCTGTAGGCAAACACTTTAATGATAAAGGAAGCCTGAAAAGAAGATAAAAGTAATAAACAGAGTCACTGTACCACAAATAGTTGTCCACTCTGAATCATTTCAGGAATTAAATGATCTAGAATCAATAGTACCAAAGGAAGTAGTCCAAGATACACTAAAGACATTGTACAAAAATGTAACCAGGAATTGATGAAATACCAACTGACATGTTTCAACAAACAGAGGCAACACAGTGACTGGTTGTTGTTGTTGTTATATGCCGTCGAGTCACTTGTGACTCATAGAGACCCTATGTACAACAGCCCTAAACCCTGCTCTATCCTGTGACAATCACACTGCCTCTGACACACTCATCCTGATTACCCCAGTTACTGAATCAATCCACCTCAAAGAGGGTCTTCCCCTTCTGCGCCATCCCTCCACCCTCCCAAGCATGATGTAGCTCTCTGAGGACCTGTCCCTTCTTACAACAATGTCCAAAGTATGTCAGATGAAGCCTCAGAATCCTTGCCTCCAAGGAACTGCCTGGTTTAACCCTCTCCAGGATGAGTTTGTTTTCTTAGCAGTCTATGGTACACTTAATACTCTTCTCCAGCACCACAGCTCAAAGGCATCAATTCTCCTTCTATCCTCCTTGGTCATTGTCCAACTCTCTGATGCATAACAAGTGATTGCAAAGACCATAGCCTGTATCAGATGCACCTTAGTCTCCAGAGAGACATCATTACTCTTCAGTACCCTGGAGAGGTCCCTAACAGCAGACTCCTATCACAATACATCTTTTAATTTCCTGGCTACTGGTGCCAAGAGTGTTGACCAGGGAGTCAGGCAGACTAAAGTCGTTAACAATCTCAATCTTTTCACTATCCATCCTGATGCTGCCAATTGGTCCAGTAGTGAGAATCTTTGTCTTCTTGACATTGAGACTCAGTCCATATTGAAGACTGCAGTCTTTGACCCTCTGCAGCAAGCATTTCAGGTTTTCCTCAGTTTCAGAAAGCAAGGTTGTGTCTTCTGCTTAACACAGGAAGACAGGCCTATTTGTTGCCATTCTCAAAAAAAGTTCATCCAACAAAATGTAGAAATTATTAACAGTATCATTTATCACAAGCAAGTAAAATATTGCTAAGGGTTATTAAAAAACAACTGAAACAGTTTATTAGTAGGGAACTGCTATAAATTTAAGCTAGATCCAGAAAAGGTCATGACAGAAAGGGTATCATTGCTAATGTTTGACGACCTTGACTGAAAGCAAAGAATATCAGAAAAATGTTTGCTTGTGTTTTGTTGATTATGCAAGGTGTTTGACTGTGTAGATTATAACAAATAATGGATAACACTGAGAAGAAAGTAAATCTCTGAGCACATGATTGTGCTCATGTGAAAATTCTACCCAGACCAAGAAGTAGTTGTCCCAACAGAATAGAGAACACTACATGGAAAGGTGTGCATCAAAGTTATATCCTTTCTCCATATCTATTCAATCTGTATGCTGAGTAAGTCATTCAGAAGCTGAACTCTATAATAAAGAACAAGTGACATCAGGATTGTAGAAAGATTCATCAACAACCTGTGTTATACAGAAGAAAAAACCTTGCTTGTAGAAAGTGAAGATTTGTAGCAATTTATGTAAGGGATCAAATACTACAGCCTCCAATATGGGTTATATCTCAACATTAAGAAAACAAAAATCCTCACCGCTAAACCAATAGGCAACATCATGATAGATGGAGAAATATTTTAAGTTACCGATGTTGCATTTTACTTAAATCTATAATCAACAACCATGTTAGCTGTAGTCAAAAAATCAAAGAAATGCTACATTGGGAAATTCTCCTGTCAAGGACCTCTAGTAAACTCTAGAGAACAAATATGTCAGTTTAAAGACAAAGGTACATCTGATCTAAGCCATTGTGTTTTCATTTCCTTCCTATGTATATGAAAGTTGAACAACTAATAAAGTGACAGAAGATGAATTGATGTATTTGAAGTGTGGTATTGGTGAAGAACATTGAACATACTATGTACTGGCAAAAGAACAAATAAATCTGTCTTAAAAGTAGTTGAATCAGATTGTTCTTTAGAAGAAAGGATGATGAAACTACATTTCATTTCCTTTGGGTATAGCTTCAGGAGTAACCAGTCTTTAGATAGAGACCTCATGTTGGAAAAGGTAGTGGGTCAGTGACAGAGAGGGAGTTCTTCAAAGATATAAATGCGCTGCCAGTGGGCTTGAGCATAAGAGGTCATGGGAAGGGTGAAAGATAGAGCAAGTTTCAGATCTGTTATTTAAAGATTCTCTACAAGTTGTAGTCAATCTCATGGTCTCTAACAACAACAACAGTTTCTAGCAACACAACCACATGTAACTGATCACAGAATGACAAATTGAGACAGGTAGTAATATCTCTTATTATATTCTCTTCAATCTCAGCATGGAAAATGCTGACCTCAATCCAGATATTAATGCTAAATTTTGAAGTAATTTATTCAACAGAACAACTACTAGTTTTCCTTTTTCCAGTATAAAAAAAAATATTATTTTAAACAAATAAAATAACCCATGTTTTATATGTGGAACTCAGTTTCCTTAATGAAAATGTGTGATACAACCAAAAGAATTGCAAATAAATTCAGAGAAAGAAACGCAACTTTAGAATCAGAGACTTTGAGTCATTAATTCTTACAGCTTACTTTTGAGGACTGGAGAGAGGAAGCACAATGGCCAGAGTCTGAAAAAATAAAGAAGTGATAAGTCTGAAGTTTTCTCAAATAAGTTTTCTTTCCATATCTGGAGGCAAGATCAATCATTTGTAATCCAAAGGAAGCCGTGAATTGACTAACATCTGTTGCTAAAACAAAAACAATAAACAATCAGAATATACACAGAAGATTCAGCCTTTCTAATAATTGTGTGCATATGTGTTGTGTTGTTTATTGTTGAGCTGGAACAAACCAATAGCTGACCCTCTGGCAGGTTTTCAGAAGCAGTTAATCAGACAGGAGGAAATTGATGACCCTTCTGTGGAGCAGCTGGTGGATTCGAACAACATGCCTTTGGGATTGCAACACAGCTTCTTGTCACTAGGCCACCAGAGCTCCCTTTCTTAGAATTTGTTAATTATTTGCCCAGATATAACTGAGATTAATAATCATTACCCAGAACTAGTGTAAAATTTTTGTCAGGTTTTATTATCAAGATTATTTAAAGCATTTTTATTGGTATAAGTGTTTTTCAGAGGATTAAAGATAACTTGTACACAGTAGAGAATTCTGTTTGTTCCACTGACATCTTTTTTCTTGAAGCATTAGAGTTATTAAGTGCAACATCTGCACTGAACAGGTTGTTTGCTTTTCAAATAACTTTTGCAGAAAGAGATATTTGATGAATTAGTAATGTGTCTGATGTTGAGAAACTGATCAAAATATCTGGTTCCTTACTTTGATGCTTTGGTAACCTTTTTAAAAGCTAGAATTTACAAGCCCCTTAGCAAATTGGTTTGGGAACTGTGTTTTTCCTTGTATCTTATACATTACTTAGATGCAGACAAACCTGCTAAAAAAAGAAATTAACAAGTAAGTCAAAATCTAAGTAACCAATCGCCTCTGAAATCATTATCAACACTGAGTGGATATTTCAGCACCCTTAACTGAAAATCAGTTATGTAAATCCACTTAGTTGTGAAGAAAACGTACATCAGTAATTCTGAAGAAGGAAGAGCAACACAATTGAAAGTTAACTTCTGAGACATTAAAAGATGTTCCCAGGTCTGTAACGTCTTGTTCTTTGTCCAGGAAATTTATTTTCTAGACAATTACCTCTACGGGGAACACCTAAGCCCAGAGGGAACAATTTTACAGAATCCAACTGTTATTGAGTCAGCATTGCTAGCTATTAAATAACAGGTGGCAGGCTGTGATTTATATGAGGAAGTTGCTCTGTGCAACTGCATACCCTACAGAGGTCTGACCCTCAGGAAAGAAAGCGGTGATGGTATATCAATTACTGTAAAACCAAAGCCTCTTATGTCTTTATTTAGCTCAAATGAGTTTATCTATTAAGCTTAAAAAAATCAAACCCATAAGCCAAGATACAAAATTATTAGTATATCATTATTCTACTCATACTACACACATATACACATATATGCACATGTGCACACAGCACTTCTAAATTTATTACATTTATATTTAACTTTAATACATTTATCACATACTTAAAACAAAAAACCTTTATGCTGACTTCGCATTTAAGAGGCACTTGATAATGTTATGGGATGTCCATGACAGTAAGAACCAAGGAACTCAGATCAAGTATTCTAAATAATGAGAAAGTCTCAATAGTTTATTCTAAGAGTACGAGCAGAAGCTCTGATGGTCTAGTGGGCAAGAAGTTGTGCTGCCAACCAAAAGGCAAGAGGTTCGAATCCACCAACTACTTTACAGGAGGAAGATGGGCATTATCCTACCACGTAATTCACAGACTCTGAAAACTCACTGGACGGTCACTTATGAGTCAGTGACTTGATGTTTCATAACAACAACAATAAGAGTATGTGTCATTGTTTTGGAAGAGTTTTGAGTTTTTATTTGGCATTAATTTAATTTCTTTTAAGCTTACCAATACTTTGAGTATTATAAACACATACTGAGTATACTGATATTTCTAGTCAACCTTGCTTTATCCCCAAACAGAAAGTATTTGAAATTGTGCCTTTTGTTGTTACGGTAGCACTAGACTGTGAGGAATGAAAGTACAAAACAAAATCTACAGAGAAATTCTGAGCAATGAGGCATTGTCCCATAAGTCTGCATTCGGGGCCGCTTTTAAGAAACAGAAGCTGAGGCATGATCTTTTCCAGTTCTTCATTTCACTAATAGGCTCTATCCCACTGTTAAGACGTCAGGATTCCTCTTTCTCTCTAGCTGGAAGCTCATTGTGTTGAGGCAAAGGAAAAAATTTAAAAAGCTAATTACCGAACTCCTAAAAGTTTCACAGGTCAGACATACCCCATGCTATGGGAATCAACAAATATCCCAAACAAAACAGATATTTTTTTCTAAGATTTAAATAAAGTTCAAGTGTATAATAATTTAATATGATTCTCTTATCTCTTACCTGTTGCTTCCCAAATAACTTGAAAATCATGAGGAATAATAAGGGAATCTTTTAAGAAATGCTTACTGACTTGACCTCTTGTTTCTTGTGAAATATACTCCACCTTAGCACTCAGCAATAGCTAATCCCCAGTATTCATCTACAAAAGTTGAAACATTGGAATGTTATTATTTTGCAGATGTTTTAATGTTCAGAGCAAAAAGGCATGAATGCAAGATAGCCATTACTTTTAGAGCTAGTAACTTTTTTATTAACTTTAATTGAAATGGTTATTAATATTGGAATCATCATTTACTGTTTCTTTCGTCTCCAAGGTCCAGCAAGTACAGCTCAGCACCTATCTTCTTCTGCCTTCTGGTTCATACCTATGGTCTGGTACATATTGTTGTTTGTTGTTGTTGTTGTTGTTGTTGTTGTTGTTGTTATCTGCCATCAAGTTGCCCATGACTCAGCAACCCTATGTACAGCAGCCCTAAAGATGGCTCTATTCTGTATTAGTTTTATTGTCTCTGACACACCTATCCCATTACACTAGTCACTGAATCAATGAATCTTATTGAGAATCTTCCTTTCTTGCTCTGTCCCTCTATCCTCCCAAGTATGGTGCCTCCAAGGAGCAACCTGATCTCACCAGCCTTCAGGTTAGGAATGCAATCCTCTGTGGACGTGTTTGAGAAAGCATGATATTAATCTCTGCTAGAGTGTGATTTTATGGATCGCTGGTAGTCTAGTGATAAGAATGCTGCAGTCCTGAAAGCACAAGATTTGGATCCACAAGCTGCTCCAGGGGAGAAGGATGGGCTTTCCCTTTCCATGTAATTAACTGTCCTTGAAAACCTGTTAGAAAGCCAGCTATGGGTTGGTTCTGACTGGACAGTACACAACAACAACAACAATATAGTCTGATTTTACCAAAGAAGAAGAGACTCGTAAATCTAAGAGAGATACATTTCTAAGATTATTTATTACAATTTCTCAGAAAAATATTTTTAAATAAAATTTTTATTTTATACTGGTTTATTTACAAAGTTCATATGCATTGTTTTTCACACCTGATCTTTCCCATTTCCTTTTCCCACCCTTTCCTCTACCCTGTGATAAACCACCTCTCCCACTCCCAACCCATCTTTACCCTTCCGTTCTCACTCTCATCCCCCCCCCACTGGATCCTCATACATGTTCTACAATAATGGTCTTACACAGTATTTGTCTTTATAGGACTGAGTTGGTGTATTTGGCATAATGCTCTCCAGTTCCTCCCAAGTTAGGTGGTGATTTACAAAATTATTGCTCCTGCATGTGGCATAGGATTCTATCACGTGAATGTGCCATACTTATCAATCTATTCAATTCTCCCTAGACATCGGGGCTGTTTCCATGTTCTTGTGATGGTGAAAAATGCTACTATGAATGTTGGTATACAAGTCTCCATTTGTGCCTCGTTCCTATTTTCTCAGGGTATATTCCATGCAGTGGAATAACTGGGTCATATGGACTTTCTATGTTCAGCTTTTTGGGGAAGCATCAACCTGCTTTCCAGAGTGGTTGTACCATTTTACAATCCTACACTGCATGGTTCAAAATTGGGAAGGGCATACACCAGGATGTGTCTTGTCTCCATGCCTTTTCAACCTGTATGCAGAACAGATTATCTGGGAGGCTGGGCTCTATGAGGAGAAATGTGGAGTCAAGATTGGGGGAAGATCTATAAACAATCTGCGTTATGCAGGTGACACAACCCTGTTTGCTGAAACTGAGGAGGAACTGAGGCACTTGCTACAGAAGGTCAAGGACTGCAGCCTCAAATATGGATCGAGGCTCAATGTCAAGAAGACTAAGATGCTCACCACTGGACCCGTTGGCAGCATTAGGATGGATGGTGAAGAGAATGAGATTGTTCACAGCTTTAGTTTGCTTGGCTCCACAGTCAATACTCTCGGCACCAGTAGCCAGAAAATTAAAAGATGTATTGCCATGGGAAAATCTGCTGTTAGGGACCTCTCTAAAGTATTCAAAAGCAATGGTGTATCTCTGGAGACTACGGTACATCTGATACAGGCCATGGTCTTTGCAATCACTTGTTATGCATCAGAGAGCTGGACAATGACCAAGGAGAATAGAAGAAGAATTGATGCCTTTGAGCTGTGGTGCTGGAGAAGAGTATTGAATGTACCATGGACTTCCAAGAAAACAAACAGATGCATCCTGAAAAGGGTCAAACCAGGTGGCTCCCTCAAGGCAAGGATTCTGAGGCTTTGTCTAACATACTTTGGACATGGTTGGTAGGGTGAAGGGACAGCACAGGATGGGAAGGCCCTCTATGAGGTGGATTGATTCAGTGAGTGGGGTAATCGGGATGGGTGTATCAGAGACAGTGGAATTGGCACAGGACAGAGCAGAGTTTAGGGATGTTGTACATAGGGTTGCTATGAGTTGCAAGCAACTCGACAGCACATAACAACAACAACCAACAATGAATAATAAGAATTCCCATCTCACCACATCCTCTCCAACATTTAAAAAATGCTGTCCTGTTAAATTTTACCACTGCTATTCGAGTGGAATGGTATTTCATTGTGGTTTGATTTGCATCTCTCTTACTATCAGTGATTCTGAGCATTTCCTCATGTGTCTCTTGGCTATCCTAATATCTTCCTCTTTGGAAATTCCTTCCATGTCTTGCCCATTTTGTAATTGTGTTATCAGTCATTTTCTTGTGGACGCCCTGTAGGATTCTGTAAACTTTTGAGATGCGACCCTTGTTTGAAATAATATTGCCTAATGATGTTTTCCTGGTCAGTAGGTTTTCTTTTCACTCTGTTGGAAAAAATTCTTGATGTGCACATGGATTTAATTATAAAAACATTCAAAAACAATTTAAAATTCATCTGTGACATGAGAATTCAGTTTCCTGTTTGATGCCATTAGTTACAAGTAATTTGGTTTTCTAGCTATTTGCGTTGAACTTCCTCAGTACTCCTCTCCATTTGCTTGTCATACCCAAACTGGTATAATACATAGTCAAAGGACACACAGGCAATTGAATTTCAGATTCTTTTTTTTTCTTTCTTAAATATTTCAAATTTACACATGATATATGCAATATCAATAATGCCATGTTTAAATTCTAATAAAAATTCTGACCCTAAAACAAATTCAGTTAAAAAATTATCTGAAATATCTCAAAGAATATTCTTAAATTCTCTTACTGTTTTCATGTAGAAGTTCATACTAGAAGACTAAGACCTAACAGGGATGCTATCATAGAATGTCATCATATTTCTTGGGCTTACTTGTGTGTCTGTATTTTTTTCCTTATGATTTGAAATCATTGACTCTTCAAACAATCTATTTTAGTATCTCTAAATGTTTAGGTTATTTTGTATTCCATTTATAACAATCTAAGTTAAACTGTTGGGAGGTTGGAGAGATGGCATAGGAGGGGAAGATCCTCTATGAGGTGGATTGATTCAGTGACTGGGGTAATTGGGATAGGTATGGTCAGAGGCAGTGCTATTTATTGGCACAGGGCAGAGCAGAGTTTAGGGCTGTTGTACATAGGGTCATTATGAGTCACAAGCAACTCGACGACACGTAACAACAAGTTAAACTGAAGTTGTTATTAGCTGGTTTAGGGTGAGCCTCAACTGGAGGTGATTATATTATAAAGTAACTGTTCCATAGAGTTTTCTTGACTGGAATATTCACTGAGAGGAGTTCTGGTGGCTTAGTCCATAGAGAGCTGTGTTACTAACCCAAAAGCCACACCTCTCTGCCAAAGGAATCCATCAGCAGTAGGAGTACGAGAAGCAATCTCCCCTCACAGGATCAATAGCCTCAGAAATCCACAGGTCATTTCAGACTCAATATCAAAGAGAGAGGAGAACCTTTACTCTCCTCTAATGGAAAGGGAAAAAGCAGAGGATGCAATGTTTCAGAACTTGCCTACTAAGAGAATGGTTGGTGATTAGAAGCTAGCAGGCACTCTGAGGGAGAAATGATGCACTGATGAGCTACTGTCAGCCTAGAAATCCTTGTGGAGTTTCTTCTCTGTTGACCTATACCGTGCCTGAATCAGTTTACTTGCAAGTACACTAGAACAACAAACTTTCCTAAAACAGAGAGTGGTCGAATGGGTTCAAACTGCTAGTGTTGGAGTTAGCAGCCAATCATATATCTTTTGCACTATTTAGGCTTCTTAACTACAGTTATGTTATGTACTGTTGGATTAAAACCAACTCATAGTGGATGCTCCAGTGGATTTTCAGAGGCAGTAAATCACATAGGAAGAGAGTGACCATCTTTCTTCCATGGAGCAACTGTTGGATATGAACCATATGCCTTTGGGTTGGCAGTGTCACTCCTTAGCACCAGACCACCAGAGCAGTAACAAAGGCCAAATTTTGAAGACTAAATATTTCAAACATCTGTTTCTGACACTCAGTATAGACGCAGCATTGACAAATAACATTAGTTGATGCAAACTGATAAGGCTTCATCTTAATACAGACTTATGACTTATGAAAAGAATAGAACATTGAGTTGCACCACAGGGTCAGTTCAATACTTCTTCCTGGAGGAGAATGCAGTTCACATCTAGTACTTTCAGTTACAATTATTGGTTGTATAAACCACAGGGCCATGGCTAACATCAAAGACTGAGAGAAGCACAATGCTATGTATACACGCAAGTAGAATTTTAGCTGTCCAGTATGACTCGCAATGAATTTATGATCAACTGATCTGAACCTTGTCTGATTCTGTACCCTCTGACACACTTAAATCCATTGCAGCTATCACCGTCAAACAGTCTGGTTAAAGATCTTCTTCTCTTGCACTGATCTTTCCACGTATGGTGTTCCTTTCCAAGGAACAGCTTGCTCAAAGAACATGCCCAAAGTATGTGTGGTAAAGCTTTGCCATCTTTCCCTCCAAGCTGTACTTTCCCCAAGACATACCTGTTTGTTCTCTTGGCAATCCATGGAATATCAGTACTTGTCTCCGACACCACAACTTTTCTGTCATCTTTATTCATTTATCAATGTGCATTACCCTGATTCAGATCATGATCTTTTCAATCACTTCCTACACGCCTGAGATCTGGACAATGAATAAAGAAGGTTTGTTAATAAAACCTTGTTAACACATCATTAACTGTCCTGCTGTTCTTGTTATGTGCCATCGAGTTGCTTGCTATTCATAGCAATCCTATGTATGTACAACAGCCCTAAAACCTGCCAACTGTACTGTCTCTGACACTGCTACTCTCATTATCCCAGTCATTCAATCAATCCATTACATTGATGGTCTTCCTTTCTTTCTTTGTCCTCCACCCTTCCAAGCATGATGTCCCTCTCAAAGGACTGGTCCCTCCTTCCAACATGCCCAAAGTTTACCAGACGAAGCATCAGAATCCTTGCTTTCAAGGAGCAGCCTGGTTTCACCCTCTTTAGGATGAACCTGCTTGTTCTCCTGGCAGTCTACATTTATATTTAACTCTCTGATATGTCTCAGAAGCCTCCTGCTAAAATGATATCAATCTTTTTTTTCTTTTTTTTTGTCAAATCCCTTAAGAGAACCTTAACTGCAACACATGCACATTAACACTCATTTTCAGACATAACAAATTTTAAGCTAACTTAGTTTTAAGCCCACTTAGCCCTATTATATTTTATAGTCATCTATTACCTGTGGGTTCAATTTTCATTGATTCTCATTTATAAACCTGAGCCAAAATTATATTCAAAATTCTGTCCAAGACATTATGGTAACTATGGGAAAAAAGTCCCTCTTTATACTTGTGCTTACTCTTAATAATTTTTCCTATTACAAATTGTTTCTAATTATTTTAAAGTCATTTATTTAGCATTTTTTTCATGACATCCTCTCACCTCTACTTTCAGATGGTGTAATTTACACTTACAATATTTTCACATTATCTACATTCAGTGTTATCTCTCAAGCTCGATATCCTTTTGCCTGTTGTACAAATTGTGTGTTCTCAGCCATTTCAACATTGTACCACTTCTCTTCTATGCTAAATAAGACTGTCTAAGGAAAAAGAATTTAATTGTCCAGACTCCCATATGGATGCTGCCAAGTTTGCTAAAAACTGCTCTCTACTGCTTGAGGCTACAAGTACTTCACTAGGTCTTACATGTTTGCTTGACAATTGCACAGCAGGGATGCTGTGGGGAAAGAAGAAAATGAAATAACAAGAAAATGGATGTCAAACTCTTCATATATATTCTTAATAAGAGTATCACTTGCTCACTGTTGGAGATTTTAAAAAATGTTCTGGGGCCCACACCTAACAGCAGTGTATTATGTCTCTCTCTTCGGTCATTATCTTTCCTCAGTTCACCCAATAGAAAGTCTCTTCTCAACCTGAGCTGGGCTATTAGTGATCCACCTGTGGATTTTTGGTCCAACTGTTAAATTATCTTCCCACTTCCAGGTTGTCCTCCATTCAATGCATCCTGCTGGCAAAAATTAACACATTTAAGCATCTGTGACAGGGTAATTATCAAAACGTTAATTTTGTTTTATTCTCCCTGGTGCTAGGAACTGACATAATTAGAAACAGGTTTTAATACTGAACTCTAAAACCCTCTTGCTCTGTGTCTAGACTTTCTGGTTAGCAGTAATTTCTGTGAAACAGAGAATTGGGGGGGGGGGAAACTCATGACATATCCCTCATTTGCAGTCATTTATAAAAATTAGTTTATCAAGGCAGATTAGTGTTTGAAATGAAGAAAGTAGAACTGACTCAGCAATAGAGATGAAATTCAGCATGATAGGGGAGGACTCAGCAATTTTCTAGAAAGATGTAAAACTGTTCTACCCTCCCAAGTTTACCTGAAAGGGAACAGGATCTATAATAGGAATATAGCTATCTGCCAATACTATAAAATATTCATGATCTTAACAGTGTCCATGAAAAATAATATGTCTTTCAAAGACAGCTTTGAAAAAACCTTAGAAGTTTGAATAAGAGTATGCCAAGAGCAAATACCATGGACTGACAGCTCAACTCTTGTTGCAGAAGTGACTCAAGTCAGAGTTGGCTCATATCTGACTTTCCAGCAGGTTTTAGAAGCCCATCTTTCTCCTATGGAGCAGCTGACAGATTTGAGCAAGTCTTTGAGTTAGCAGTTTAATTTTTACCTATGAGGCTATTTTTCCTGCCTTTACTTTTACCTGAGCCACCTACACCAAATATAAATGTTAAAGAGAGAAACTTCGTGCTATTTCAAGAAGATAAGATTAGATGTGATTTGTTCAACTGAGAAAATAAAATGTGGTAAAAGTGTCCTCATTTGAATCACATAGTCTAAATTCACAGGCAACTGCACAAGCCTTCAGACTTTGGTAAAGTAGTTAAAGGCTGAGATATTAACCCAAAAAGGGCAATTTGAACTCACCCAAAGGTCTTCAGAAGAGAGATCTGGTTGTCTGCTTTTAAAAGCTTGTAACTATGAAGCATCATTAATTCTACTTTGACACATACTAGACCACCAAGAAATAGAATTGATTTGGTAGGAATCAGTTTTGATGGGATTTATTTAGTTGATGGATTTTCAGCATCACACTCTTCTATCCAAAAACATCCCCAGACTTCTAGATCTTGCTGTACGTTTCACAGGCCAAAAGTTCAGAGGTCTCTACAGTTAGCCCTATCTCATTTATCAAAAGCATTGTTCTAGTCTGTTTTACATTTTCACTTTAGTCTTTGGGCCAGCATTATAATCTCTTAAAGACCTCTGAATCATTGTCACTGTCAGAGTTAATTACTCTTAATTACTCCCAATATGTTTACTGAGGCTTCACATTTTTGGAGGAAGAGTCTCTACTTCAGAGTACCATTCAATCAGCAGTGCAGCATGTAACGTACTATGCAACCAGAGAGCAACACTGAGACATTTTATCTATCAAGTTATTGTTGTTATGTGTCACTGAGTCGACTGTGACTCATAGCAACCTTATGTACAATAGCTCAGACCTCTCTACCTTATCCTGAGCCAGTCTCACTGACACAGACATGTCTAATCCCACTGCCCCAATTACTGTGTCAATCCATCTCATCTGGGGTCTTTTCTCCTGAACTGTCCCTCTATGCTCCCAAGCATGATAAAGCCAATAGTAAAACAGTAAAAATCCTGGAAAAGAGGGTGTTTGAACTGGTGGAAGTAGATCCGAGAGTATAAGGGCATGTCCAATCTCATGAAAACAGGTTCTATGCTGTGGGTGTTGTTGACGAGAGCTGTTCTCCCTTTTAAAGTTAGTAGAGGACAGACTCAGTCATGGCCATGGCTCCAGGATTATTTTTTCAACTCTAAATTACTAACCAAAAGATTAACAGTTCAAAGCCATCAGCTTCTTTATGGGAAAATGTATAGTGGTTTCCTTCTCTAAATATTACAGTTTGGATGTCCTATGGAGATGTTGTATTCTGCCCTACATGATTGCTAGAAGGAGAAATTTACTGAGGTGAAGTGACCTGGAGTTTGATTATTGTTATATTAGTAGTAATCTTTGTTATTCCTGCTCTGACAGAAGTACTTAAACCAATGGAAGCTGGTCTGTTTTCTCTGTAAAGATACATCAGTGAGTTCGTAACGAACATGCCCCGCTACTAATTAAAATGTCAACAGTTCAAATATACCAGCTGCTCTGGAGGTGGGTTACGAGATGAGTGTTCAAATATTCATAGCTTCAGAAACATTCACATGTGTTGGAATTGACTTGGCAGTGATATGGGCTGTTTTAATTAGTAATAAGTTAATAGAAATAAAGGCTTGGGAACCAAATCTGAAAATGTTATGGAAAGAAAAAGAGTAAATATTTTTTCTTAATAAACGATTTGCTGATTTAATTGATTTTGGAAAAGAAAATGAGTATAAAAAAAGTCTTTATATTGAAAATGCTAAGCTTGGGAGTTCCAATTGTTTGCTAACCTCATTGTTGTGTAAGAGAATACGAAAAGAAAATGTGAGTACGACTAAACTAGACAACTACCGGATGAGGCAGTAAGATGCCGACACTAGCTTAAAGCTGTGAGGTTGAAGGTCAAATAATCTGTGAGTATGACTGAGATGTTGTCCTGGAAGTTTCTGTAACCTTAATAATTGTCTTTCAAATATGCTTCAGAAATATGATGCTGTGTTTCAAAAGACAGAAATGAGCAAAAAGATGAAACAAGAACTTTATTTTGACATGATAAATCAAACTTCATTAAAATGCAGGAAATTAAAATTAGCATTGCTTCTGTACATACTTTCGCTACATTCACTGTAACAGAATTCTAAATCACTAACTCTCTCAGGTCTCCCGTCTCTGCTAACCTTTCTTGTTATGAAAGGCAGAAGACAAGAACAGTCATTGATTGGGGAATTGAAGCCGTCTATAAAAGATGAGTTGTTGACAGAAATACCATCAGTTACCCAGCACATCGGTCAAATATTCCTTAATCTCACTTGTGTCGAGGGATTGTGTGACCACCCTCAGACAAGGACAGCCAATATTACCTGCGCTGGGAGTTGGACCTGTGGAAAATGTGTGGAAAAGAGCCTGAGAGAATGAAAGAGCTGCAGTGCCTCCCTCAGACACACAGAGAATCAAGTTGAGTTGTAGCTCAAAATCCACTGTACATTCTCAATTTTACTGTGTGACATTTACCCGAGGGAAAGAGATACATATGTAATGAGGCAAAAGGGCATTATGAACCTGGTGTGTGTTTTCCCATAACATTAAGAAATGAGTCTCACAAAAATCGTACTCAGAATTCAAAATTGAAAATGAATTAAGGGAGTAGCCTTCACATGTGTCGAAGGCATTCTCAACAAGGTCAGCAATTCTCTAGTCAATTCATGCATGCAGTTGATCTGCTTGATGCTCTGTCCTCTCAATATTACCTATTTGTTTTCACTGCATTAAGTTGTGCATTACTTCAAAATCGTGTGTAAGTAAATACCAGCATCTGTGACAGTCTCCTCTATTTTCAGCAGCTGGCTGCTGTTGAAAGTATCTACTATAAGCAACTATATGGTATGTGTGAGGCACACTGTAGTAGCACACATTCATTCCATCATTGAACCCTTAATTTCAACAAGGTGAAGAAGTTCAGAGAATTAATGGCAATGTTAAAGCTTGGAAAAAGGAAAAAAAGAATAAAATCATCACCTCCTCTAATGACACAAACACTTCAGTTCAAATGTATTCAGAGGCAACCTGCTTTCAAAAGCTCACAGCCTGGAAAACTTTCTACAGTACAGCTCTGCTGTGGCACACGGGGGTCACCCTGAGTTAGAATCAAGTAGATGGTAACTGGTTGGTGTGTTTTTTTCTTCAAGTTTTGAATGGTGTTCTGTTCTGAGTTGTTACAGAAACATTGTCTGAGTATGCTTGTGCACATAAACAGAATACAAAATTGAAGCAGAATCATTAATGTAGTCGTGACGTGTGTAAGCAGATGAAGCCTCAGGTCAGCCACTTTGCTCTGGAGATAATGAACAGGATTTATGTGTACACACATACACACACCCACTCTACGTAGTTTGACCTTAAATATACAATTTGGTGTCTGATCATGCTGAAGTATTTTACACTTAAGAAGTCCCTAATAGGACTAGGAAGTAGATGCATTTCAAACTATATAAAATTCTTATCCAACATTTATGCTTTGTAAATGAAGGGATGTTTCATTTTCTGTCTTTTAAAGCCCCAAAGGCTTAGTTTTCTCTTAGAACCATCCATGCCCTGGGGTGGTTGGTAAGACAAGGAGTAGTGTTGGTGGTCAAAGTTGTAATTACACTCTCTTGAAAACTGTTATTTACAGTTGAAAACCACCTCTTTAATCTGGCATGACTCCACAAACTTAGATTTTCTTAATACTGACTCACATTTTTTAAAAGAAATAACAGAACCTCTCCAAGCACCTGTCTAAGGTGCATAAAATGTCATTACCACCTGTAATTACATGGAAATCTAATTATCACTGCTAACGAATCAGATTGGTACCTACAATTCGTACATGCTTGCCATGTTGGCTATAAAAATTATAACCAAAGAAGGATAGGTAATGGGTGATTGTGTGCATCTTGTGCAAAGCACTTAGAGAAGCAATTAGAATATAAAGAGTAATGAGGAATAATAAGAATAAATTAGCTTCCCTAAAGTAATGGCATTTCATAAGCTTTATGTTGGAATTTCTTCAGCTTCTATAAAAGAGGAAATTATCCTCAAATTAAAAAAAAATATATTTATATGGCATTCTAGAGTGAACAAAGAGGAAATACAACTATATTCTAACAGAAATCTGTATTAGTTTCCATATTCACTATCGAGACTTGCCTCCCATTGTAAAATAATGTTTAAGGATCTTCTATATACACATAAAGATTTCCAGAAATTGAAATTATTGGACCTATACAAATTTTAGCATTAGTGACACAGGGAAATCAAATCCTTTGTTATAGCCATGGTAGCAGTTACATAAGTTACACTAACTTATGACCCCACTTCTCATAGAGGGAGCAGTAATAAATGCAGCACTGTCTTCAAACCTATTATACGGTTCACAGAAGTGAAAGGAATGGGAAAATGACAGACATAAATAACATAATCTGATCAGGTAGTCATACACAAAGTCTTCTGGGACTTTGTTTTGTGTGACAATCATGATCTCCAGGGAGCCATTTTAAAAAGATAGACTGTTGCCACAGATAAGCTCAATTGTGTGAAGGACAAAAAGTATCAAATTTTAAAGTCTCTTGTTAGGTTTCATCTATATTGCTTGTCACATGAGGAAAATCGCCTCTATATCAAGATTTTAAATAATTATCATACCACATAATAAAAAAGAAACATTCCTTGATTACATCATAAGATCTTAATTTTATACTGTTAACATAAATGTACAACGTTTTATAATGTTATTGTTGTTGTTAGACGCTCTTAAGTCAACGATTCCTACCTTGCCCTATTCACTATCTTCAGGATTTCCACCAGTCTCAGATTCACTGTTATAGTCAGTATGGTAATTTATCCCATTAAAAGTCTTCCTGTTTTTGACCAGTCCTCTACCTTTTCAAGCAGGACATCTGTTTTCAAGGACTGGCCCCTGCTTACAACATGGCCAAAGTATGTAAGATGATGTTTCACCATCCTTGGCTCTAAGAAGCACCTTGGTCATTCTGATTTGCTCATCCTTTTGGCATTCATTGATATAATCAGTACTCTTCTCTGTTATTGCTATTTAGAAGCATTGATTTTTATTTTTCCTATGATATTCCTTATTCATTGTCAAACATTCAGATGTAAATGACACTTGGATCACGTGAAATTTTTTATATCTTTGCTTTAAAAGCATTTAAAAGAGGTCCTTGACAGATTGTCCAATGGAATACATCAAGATGCTCTGTAAGGATTGGCAAAAATCAAGGCTACAGGAATTGACGGTATAGCAATTGACTTATTTCAACAAACAGATGCTACCCTGGAAGTGCTAAGTTATGCCAAGAAATCTGAAGGACAACCACCTGGCCAACTGACTGGGAAATATCCATATTTGTTCCCATTCCAAAGAAAGGCAAACTAAAAGAGTGTGGAAATTATCAAACAATATCATTAATATCACATGCAAGTAAGATTCTGCTGAAGATTATCCAAAAATGACTGGAACAGCACATCAACAGAGAACTGCCTGAAATGCAGGCTGGATTTAGAAGAGGATGTAGTACTAGGGATATTATAACTAATGTCAGATGGATCTTGGCTGAAAGCAGAGAACACCAGACGAATGTCTATCTGTGTTTCATTAACTATGCAAGGCATTTGACTATGTGGATCACAGCAAACTCTGGCTAATTCTGAAAAGAATGGGAATCCCAGAACACTTGACTGTGCTTATAAAAAGCCTATACTTAGACCAGGAGACAGTTGTCAGAACAGAGCAAGGAGACACTGCATGGTCCAAAATTGAGAAGAGTGTATGCTAGGGCCCTGTCCTATCTCCATTTCTTTTTTCAATCTATATGCAGAACAAATTATCCAGGAGGGTGGGCTCTATGAGGACAAATGTGGCAGGAAGATTCATCAACAATCCGTATTATGCAGCTAACACAAACTTGCTTGCTGAAACTGAGGAGGACCTCAGTAGCTTGCTGCATAAGGTCAAGGACTGCAGCCTTCAATATGGATTGAAGCTCACCATCAAGAAAACAAAGATTCTCACCACTGGGCTGAACAAATACCCAAATTGAACAGTAAGCCAGATGTGCAAGCTGGATTTAAAAGAGCTCTGATAACTAAGGACAACGTAGCCAATGGTAGATGGGTCTTGGTCAAAAGCAGAGTACCAGAAGAATGTCTGAGTTTCATTGACTATGCATTTAATTGTGTGAATCACAACAAATGGTGGCTGACCTAGAGAAGAACAGGAATCCCAGAACACTTAATTGTGCTCATGTTAAACCTATATTTGGACCAGAAAGCAGTAGATAGAGCAAAGCAGGAAAAAAAAACTGCAGGGTTCAGGATCAGAAAAGGTGTGCATCCAGGTGCATACTATTATTTCCATATTTTTTTCTATCTCTATGAAGAACAGATCATTTGGGATGCTGGACTTTATGGGGAGGGATGTGGCATCAAGATTGAAGGAAGACTCATCAACAATGTGTGTTATGCAGATGACACAATCTTGCTTGCTGAAACTGAGGAGAACATTAGGCATTTACTGCAGAAGGTCAAGGACTGAAGTCTTCAATATAGATTGAAGCACAACATCAAGGATAGAAAGTTTCTTACCACTGATCCAATTGGCAGCTTTATAAAAGACAGAGAAGAGATAAAGATTGTTAACAACTGCAGTATATGTGGTTTCACAATCAATGCTCTTGGCACCAGCAGTCAGGAAATAAAAACATTAATTGCATTGGGAAAGAAAGTCTACTTTCAGAGACCTCTTTAGAGTACTGAAGAGCACGTTGTCGATCTACAGACTAATGTCTTTACAATAATTTGCTATGTATCTGAGACCTGGATAACAACTAAGGGTGACAGAAGAAGGATCAATGACTTTAACTTGTGGTGATGGAGAAGAGTATTGAACATATCATGGACAGTCAGGAGGACAAACAGGTGTGTCCTAGAGAGGATGAAGCCAAGTTGCTTCCTGGAGGTAAGGATTTTGAAGCTCCATCTCACATGTTTTAGGCACATGGCCAGGAGAGACCAGCCCTTGGAGACAGACATTATGCTTGGGAGGGTGCAGGGGCAACGTAAGAGAGGAATGTCCAGGACGAGATGGATTTATTCAGTGAATGGAGAAAAGGGTTCAGAGCTAATTGTACATAAAGATGCTATGAGTCACATAACAACAACAACACAAACAACAATTGAGAAACAATAACCTCTTCTATAAGTGGTGCTGGCAAAACTGGACTTCTACTTGGAAGTGTTGAATCATTTCATATTACACACAAAAATCAACTGAAGGTAGATTAGAGACCTAACTGTAAATCCCAGACAATAAGATCATAAGGGGCAATATTAGACCAAACTTAGAAGTTTTAGCTATAAATAGGCTTGCAAATACAGCCAGAATTTTAGAGCCAAGAGAGGATAACATTAATGATTAGGATCTTTTAAGATTAAACCCCCGTGTGCATGAAAATCTTTTAACAACAGGGTGAAAAGAAAACTCACTGATGAGGAAACAATATTTTCCAATGACATCTCAGGCAAGGATCTCATAGTGAAAGTTTACAGAATATTATGTTGTTGTTAGGTGTTTTCAAGTCAAGTACAACTCATAGCAACCCCATGAACAAAAGATCTGAACCCTGTTCTATTCTATGTTATCTTCAAACTTCCTGACAAACAAGAGCCCATAGCAGCAGTCACTATGTCAACCCACCTTCACAGCATCATGTCCCCCTTGAAGAAATAGTCTTCCTAGCAACGTGGCCAAAGTACATGAAGCGAAATCTTATCATTCTTGCCTCCAAAGGACACGAGGGTTGCATCCTCTCCAAGACATATCTATTTTTCTCTTGACCATTCATAGGATGTTCAGTTGTGATTTCCTTAACAATCAACTGTGGCCTAAAAGCCTCTTATTTAAGCAATCAGGTCCTGGTGGGAAAGCGTTTGTATTTAAAAGTTGATTGGGTCCTGCCTGAGAGTATCCAGCTTGGAGAATTTGGATTCCAGAAAGTAAATTGTTTTGATTTCCTTGATGAAAGTCCAATGTAAACTCTTTGGCTGTTCTGTTGTTTGGTTTTTGTTGTGGGTTGGGTTTTTTTATTTGTTTGTTTGTTTTGTTTTGTTTTGTTTTTTTAATTTTGTTAACAATCAAGTGTAAGCTGATTGGCCATTATGATTTCATTAACAATCAGCTGTGGGCTGTAAGCTTCTTGTTTTAGCTATCAGGACCTGGTGGGTGAGACTTTGTATTTAAAAGTTGGTTGGTGTTAATTTTGTCTGGGAGGACAATATTCTAAGTAGTACAGCACTTATCTGTCAGTTTACAGTAGTGAGATATCTTGAGGTTGCTGTGATACTAAAAGCTGTGCCCTGGTGTGTCAAATACCATAATGGTTCTCTGTGGTGGACAGGTTTTGGTAGCACTTCTGGATTTAGACATATTAGGAAGCAGGATGGGCCAGCTACTTGCTAAATTACAGGTCTTTGATAAACCTATGAGCACAGAATATTATAGGATCTCCATAAACTTAACACGGATAACCTAATCAGAAAATGAGCAAAATAAATGGAAAGACTCTATGGAACTAATGTGAAATGCCAGTAGACACATAAAGAAATGTTCAAAATCACTGACAATCAGAAAGATGACAATAAAAACTTAAATGAGATATACCATCTCACCTCAATAGCAGTGGTAAAGATTAACAGCACGGCAAGTAATAAATTTTGGAAATAATATGGAGATATTGGAACACTCATACATTGTTGGTGAAATTGTAAATAGTGCAAACATTCTGAAAGGCAGGTTGGTGTTTCCTCAAAAAGTTGAGCATAGAAATGTCATATGACTCAATTATTCCATTACTAGTAATAAATCCCAAGGAAAATAGAACTATGAAACAAAAGAAGATTTGTATACTGGTGTTGATAGTAGCATTATTCACAACAGAAAAAAAAATGTAAAGAGCCCAAATGTCCATCGACAAATGAATGGGTAGAGAAATTCTGGTACATTCACACAATGAAATACTAGGCAGCACTCAGGAAAAATTCTTTTATAAAATACTATATAACATGAAAGAGTCTAGAAAGCATTACTTTGAGTGAACTAATATAAGTGAACCATACAGACAAATAACTGTATAAAAGCATTATTGTAGAAACAGAAGGATGATAGGTGAGGAGGATAAAATTGATGAATGGGACATTCTAAAGATTAAATCTCTGTGAACATCAAAAACTTCTCAACTCAATGAAAAGAAAATCTATCAATTGCAAACAAACCTTTGGCAATACTGTCTCAGATAAGAGTCTGATAACAAAAGTTTACAGAATACTCTTGGGCCTCCAGAAGAAAAAGATTGATAATCCAATTACAAAATGGGCAAAAGACATGGAAAGATTTTTTTACAGAGTAAGACATTCGGATAGCCAACAGTCACATGAAGAAATGCTCAAAATTACTGGCATTAAGAGATGCAAATCAAAACCACAATGAGATACCAATTTAGTAGGGCAGCAAGCAGTAAATGTTGGAAATGATGTAGAGAGATAGGAACTCTCATATATTGTTAGTGGGATTGTAAACAGTACAACCACTCTGGATGACATTTGGCATTTTCCCAACAAGTTGAACATGGAAACTTCATATGACCCAGTATTCCACTACTAGGAATATACACCAAGGAAATTATATCTGAGATGCAAAGGGAGATCTGTACATCAATGTTCATAGCAGCATTATTTACCATCACAAGATCATAGAAACAGCCCAAATGTCCAACTACAACTGAATGGATTGAGAAATTGTAGTACATTTATACAATGCAATACTACTCAATGTCAAGAAGACAAAGATTCTCACCACTGGACCAATTGGCAGCATCAGGATGGATGGTGAAGAGATTTAGATTGTTCACAGCTTTAGTTTGCTTGGTTCCACAGTCAACACTCTTGGCACGAGTAGCCAGGAAATTAAAAGGTGCATAGCCATGGGAAACTCTGCTGTTAAGGACCTCTCCAAAGTACTGAAGAGCAATGGTGTCTCTCTGGAGACTAAGGTGTGTCTGATACAGGCAATGATCTTTGCTATCACTTGTTATGCATCAGAGAGTTGGACAATGGCCAATGAGGATAGAAGGAGAATTGATGCCTTTGAGCTGTGGTGCTGGAGAAGAGTATTGAGAGTACCATGGACTGCTAGGAAAACAAACAGATTCATCCTGGAAAGGGTTAAACTGGGTGGCTCCTTGGAGGCAAGGATTCTGAGGCTCCGTCTAACATACTTTGGACATGTTGTAAGGAGAGACTGGTCCTTGGAAAAGGACATCATGCTTGGGAGGGTGGAGGGACAGCGCAGAAGGGGAAGGCCCTCTATGAGGTGGATTGATTCAGTGACTAGGGTAATCGGGATGGGAGTGTCAGAGACAGTGCAACAGGACAGAGCAGAGTTTAGGGCTGTTGTACATAGGGTCGCTATGAGTCGCAAGCGACTCAATAGCACATAACAACACCACCACACAGCACTCAGGAGCAATGATTTTGAAAAATACAACATAACTTGAGAGACACTTGAGAGCATCATGCTGAGTGAACTACCTCAGCCTTAAAAGGAAAAACATTGCATAAGACCATTGTTGTAAAAATAGAAGGAAAACTATTAAAACATGTATGCAGATGTAAAGGGGGAGAGGTTGGAACAGAGGGGTGAGGATGGGTAAGTGGAAAACCACAAGGTTGCACTGAAGGACCCCCGAACCGCTGGTCCTGTTCTGTCCTGAGTGGACAGCGAAGACCCAAGACTCCAAGACACCAGCTTGATGCAACAGCAAGAGATAAGAGGTTTATTGCGGAGCTCCAGGCCGACTCTTATCTCTGGCAAGACATAAAGGAGCTGACTGAGAGCAGACAAAGTTGGGTTTTTTATACACTTTAGGGGGATACAACTGAGTATCAGCTTCTCATTGGGTGATGAAAGCACAGTTTGAATTCATTGGTTCAGTGTTCGCTCAGGGTTTACACAGCATTTTTGCATGTAGCACTTGCGGCAGTCACGTAGCACATGTAGCAGTTAGATAGATCTTTAACTATAGGGTGGTGTCATAAATTCTTAAGTATACAGTGAGTTCAAACTCCAGGGCAGTGGAAAAGCACAAGATACGTTGGTTATCAGTCGGGAAACAAAGGCACATGGGTTATCAGTTGAGAAACAATCTTTGCTTGTTTGCTCTGCCTTTCTGCTACTATTCTTGAAATACTGTTGCCCTGGATACCTGGGTGTGGGGCTTTAAAAATTCCTGAGTTTAACTTAGCTGAGAACTATAGAAACTATTTTAATTTCAATCTTTTCAGCACATTTTGGTGGGTGGAGGAAGGAGGTGAAGGAAATGGGAAGGATAGAGTGCGGACCTGAAAACATTGAGTACTGATGGGTAAGGCTCAATGGTGATTGATTTTCTAAAATATAATGTCTGTGAATTATTGCATAAAACAAAATATGAATAAAGAATAGTGTGAAACATAATATATATGAACTTTGTGAGCAAAATAATAAATATTTTTTAAAAAGCTAACAGGGTTAGGGAAGTGTTGCAGACTGAGGGTAAAATATATTGATAATTATTAATAAAGAGAGAAAAATGTAAACAAAAACAGGTAAAGCAAAAGGCAAAGAGTTCTCAGACAACTGAAGCACTGACCTGAACTTCCCTGTGTCTTTACTGAAAATTGCCAGGGAGCAAATGACAAAGATAATTCAATGCAAATGAAGCTAAGCTTTTTCTATTGAAATCCTTTTGCTTGACTCAGGAGGGAGGGGATAGCAAATACAATGCAAGAATCCTGTAAACACTTGAAGATTGCCTTAGTGTCTACCCCTGTAAACATTCAAGGATTGTCTTGGTGCCCCAGGGTGAATTCCAGCTTGTATTGTGCCTCCCCTACATCCTGAAATAGTAGTCAGTCTATTATAAATATTTAGTATGAAATTTGGCTTCCCTTAGGGAAGAGATTGTGCAACAATAAATGAATGAAAAATCCAACTTCTCTGTAAACTTTTGTTAAAATCACAATTAAAAAAATTAAAGAAAATAGAAAGATTACTTGTAAGATGTGGATAAAATCCCAAAATGAGTAAGGGAGTAGGGTAGGGACTGAGGGTGGGAAAGAGGGAAAATCACAGAATTTACTAGTTAGTGAGTGGAAGGAAGTGGTGAAGGAATTAAGATAAATCTAGTGGGGACCTGAAAAGACAAGATAATAGCAGACATAGATTAATGGTGATTAATTTTATCAAACATGGTATATGGAAATACATATTAAAACACAAGGTGAATGAAATAAAGTGTGTAACAATGCACATAAATGAAATACAATGTATACAAATTTTTTTGCAAACCAATACAAATTTAATAAATAAATAACTAAATAAGATCCCAGGGATGATGAAATAGCAATTGACATATTCTAACCAACAGGAAATTTGGAGGACAGGTCACTGTCCAAAGGTCTGAAATAAATTCATAATTGTTTCCATTTTCAAGAAATGTGATCCAATATAATATAGAAATTCTCAAACACTCTTGTTAATATCACATTGCATTTCAGTGAAATCTTGCTAAAGAATAGTAAAAACTGGCCATTATAGTTCATGTACTAAGTACTTCCAGGAACTCAAGCTGGATTTAGAAGAGGATGTGGCATCAGGGATATCATTGATAACGTTAGTTGGATCATGTCTGAAAGCAGAAAGTATCAGTAGAAAGTCTATCTGTATTTTACTCAATATAAAAGGGTTTTTGACTGTGTCTGTTGGTCCCAAGAAATTATGTCCAACATTGGGAATCACAGAATACTTAATTGTACTCATTTGAAACCTACGCCTAGACTAAAAATTGTTGTCAGAATACAGCAAAGGAACTCTCCATGGTTTAAAATAAAAATGGCGTATGTCAGGGCTTTATCCTTTACCCATATCTTTTTAGTTTGTATGCTGAACAAACCATTCTAAAAACTGAACTTTGTTCTGCCCATAAAATGCCCCTCAAAGGAGATGCAAATTACACACATGTAAATACAAAAGCATTTTATTCTCTAGAATAATTCCACATGTAAGAAGGTGGTGAAGGAAAGAGCCCAGAGTTCCCCCCCCCATTGTTTCTAAGGCCTTCCTGGGTGCTACTATGGGGGCGGGGAGATTGAGAGCATGGTTGGTGGGCTGGGGGATCAGTTATGTGGGTCGGCTTTTGATGGTCTGGCTACTTTGTCTGCCTTTACTCTTTTTGTGTCACATAGACACTAGTTAAATCTTTACTTTGCAAGGACAGATAAGACTTTACCCGGTGCATTTGTGTTTGCTTTAAGCTAAGAATTTTTATGGCCCGCTTCTGCTTCTGGTATTAATGGGTTTTTTTTTAAATGGGGTTTATGCTGTCCCCTCAAACTTTATGAAGAGGAATATAGCTTCAGATACAGAAAAAATATGCATCAACAACTTGCATTATGCAGATGATACAACTTTGCTTTTTAAAAGTGAGGAGAACTGAAAATGCTTCCTAAGGAAGAACAAAGACTACAGCCTTAATTAAGGATCATATCTCAATATCAAGAAAACAAAATCCTCGCTACTGAGCCAATATGCAACTTTATGACAAATAGAGAAAAAAAATTGAAGTTGTCAATGATTTCTACTTCGAGTCACAATCAATACCCTTTGTACCAACTGTCAAGAAGTTAAACAATGTGTTGCACTGGGAAAATCTGCTGTCAAGGATCTCTCTAAAGTGCTCAAGAGCAACAATGCCGGTTTGAAGATTAAATAACCTGACTCAAGTCATGGTCTTTGCAATTACTTCCTATGCATCTGAAAGTTGAACAATGAATAAGAATGATAGAGGAAGAATAGATGCGTTTCTGTGGTGATGTTGAAGAAGAGTATGGCATATCCATCCCACTGTTGTTGTTGTAGTGTTCTGTTGAATCAGAACCAATTCATAGCTGACTCTCCAGAGGGCTTTCAATTGCAATTAATTTCACAGGAGATTTCTCACCTTCTTCTATGGAGCAACTACTATATACCATGCCTTTAGGATTACAGCACAGCTTCTTACTGTTAGGACACCAGACCTCCCTACTCAATATCCCAGAGACAGTCAAATCAACAAACAAGTCTGTCTTGGAGGTAAACATGGTCAAACTTTGTCTCACTTATTTTGAGCGTATTGTTACTAGGGGCTAGTCTTCGGGGTGGGGAGAACATTATACTTGGGAAGGTGGAGAATCAGCATAAGGAAGGAAGATCCTCAAGAGGATGGATTGGCACAGTAACTGTAAAAACGGTTCTCAAGTATATCAGAAATGATGATTATGGCACAGGAAAAGGCAAGTCTCAGATTCATTTTTCCTAGACTTAATATGAGTTGTAGTCAATTTGATGGCAAATAGCACCATCACCACCAACACAAAATAGCATCCAAGTCCAGGAAATATAAATGAACACAGAAGGCAAAGAACTTCAGAGTAGCCTGGTCTGGCATGTAAAATCCACAAATCCCTAAATAAAAAAGCTTAATAACCTAAAATCTGTAAGATTTTATAGAAAAAAGAAGCCTAAATTCACTCAGGAAGTTTGTATAATGATGATGGTATTCAAATGGTTTCATGATGCTTCAATATGGCTTCTTCACCTGGAAACAGATCTGTGAAGCAAGATAATTATGTGAGGAGTGACAAGGAAGCTAGGTATTTAGTGTTTCAATTAATGTACTGGAAACATTCTGTACCAGATGTTTACAAATTCAAAGAGTCTGTTCCTATTGCTGTTCGTGAGTGTCATAGTCTAAGTAAGAATGATGCTGTGTAAAACACAATGAATCAAGCCTGGTCTTGTGGCATCTTCATAATTACTCCTGTGCTTTAGTCTATTGCTATAGCCTCTGTATCAATTCTTCTCCTGGAGTAATTACTTCTTTTTTCATGGATCTTCTACCAAGAATGATGTCTTTCCCCAGGAACTGGTCTCTTCTGACAATATATTCAAATTATGTGAGATAAATCCTATCTTCTAAGGAGCATGCTAATTAATTGTACTTCTCCAAAGACAAATATTTTCCAGCAGTAATAATTTTATCCAATATCCTTAGCTAACATCACAATTTTAAGATTCATTTTCTGTCTTCTTTATTTATTTTAGGAGATATCTAACACTTAGATTATCATGAGTTAGAGTTGATCTGATGACAGATAACGTCAAATGACACACAATTTCAAGAGATATAAGAGGAGAGAAGTTGCAGAAAACTTCAAAAGAGCCAGGTCTAACATGTACTATTTTAGAATCTCTGAGATAATTAAATGTTTTAAATAGCAAAGTGGCCCTTGAAACTATCTCTTAGATTCATTAATATACTGTCAACTTACAGAGGAGATTAATAGAAACTAAAAACTTTCACATTCATCCAGAATCTAAAGTTTAAAGTGCTTGCTTCAACATGATCTCTTGGGTGAGAAAATAAATCAATTTGGATTTATTCAACATAGACACAGAAAAGTTATTTGAAATAAAAGTATTTACTTGAACATATGAAATGGGAGTAAGTAAAATTCTATGCTCTTCATCTGCTATAGTAAGGTGTCAACATATGATATCTCTCCAATATTTAAAATGTAAATATAGCAATTTCTACTGCCAGAGTTATACAATTTTCTTGATAAACAATTACTTAAGAATATGTCCATAGAGGGAGACTTTTTATCTCAAAGTAGTGAATAACACAAAATTTTCTGCAAATAAAATCATTTAGAAGAGTATAATACTAATTTTAAATACTACTACTAACGAGCTCTGGTGGCCTAGTGGTAAGAAGCTTTGCAATGATCCCAAAGGCATGCAGTTCTAATCTTTCTGTTGTTCCATGGGGAAAGGGTAGACAATCTCCTCCTGTGTGATTTACTGTCTCTGAAAACCTGTTAGATGGTCAGATATGGGTCAGTTCTGATTTGATGGTACACAAAAACAACTGGACTAATTTCATTTTTTTTTTCTTTTGAGAAATTTGCCTCATTGAAATGTGTTTCCCTTGCTGTCATTAAAGAAATAAAAACCAGGATACTGCATAATATGGAATTGTAGCTTATAATCAGTCGATGAGCTTGTAGAACAAAAACTCTGAACTCATTACCTTTCATTAGAAGCAGTTCAGAGTTGATTCTCCATCAGGTTTCTGAGGCTGTAAATGACATGAGAGGATTAAACAGTGAGAGCTAAAGAAACACCCCTGCTCTCACATATTTATGTTCCACAAAAATGTCTTAGAAGGTATTTTGTCTCACATCTTTCTCTTACAGACTTTGGGCATGTTATCAAGAGAAGTAAGTCTTTGTAAAGAGACATCACATTGGAGAAAATGACAGTACAGTGAAAAATAGGAATAGTTCCAATGAAATAAACTGACACTTGACTGCAACAATGAGTTTAAGCACATAAGAGATTGTGAGAATGATAGAAGATTGAGCGAAGTTTCATTTTGTTCTTCGTAGTCGACTTTCAAAAAAGAACAAACCCCTGCATATAAATGTTCACCTCTGAGAAATAAACAAACAAAAAACTGACCTGGAAACAATTCCTAATACATTAAATTTATTCAAGTTGAGCTAATACCAACTGTGGCAGACTGAATAGAAAATATCACTAGTTCCTAGTATCAAGCCAAAGGTGGATGATTTTAATCTGCTCCAGTCAGTCCTGGTTTCAATTGTTTTCACTCAAACATTTTTTCTAAGCAGTATTGCACTGGTCTGTCCATTTGCTGTACAGAGGTAACTCGTGGTTGCTCTGATGCTAAACACTCTGACACTGATGTGTAAAATGTGGTAATGGTTACCCATGGTGGGCAGTTTTTAGTGGAGCTCTCTGATTAAAACAAGCTTAGAAGCAGGAGTGACATCCACTTCCGAAATAGCTAGCCTCCGGAAACTATGAACTTGGAGAAATGATGAAAGTTATACAAATGTTCGGGTCTTTTGTTCATAGGGTCACTATGAGTCATCTACGACTCAACGGCACTTAACAACAACAAGAAGAAGTGGAGCTCAGATGGCATAGTGGTAAGGAGCTGCACTGTCTTTCTAAAGGCTAGTAGTTTGAATCAATCTGCTTTTGGAGAAAGAAAGACAATCTCCTTCTGTACAATTTACAGCCTCTGAAAACCCACTTGAGGGTCAGCTGTCTATGGGTTCTGACTCAACAGCATATAATAACAACAATATAAACTGGAGTTCAGGGCACATTTATAGAGATCAATAACTAAGACTTGTGAAGTTCTCATGAAGGGTTGCTATGAGTCATCAGAAAATGTTTGCTAGAGATTGGGAGGTGGGTCAAAGGCTTTGTTTTGTTTTTTTATTATTATTATTAAATTTTATTAGTTTTAATGAACATTTACAGAGATTTTGGGTTTTCATTCATTCATTGTTGCAC
>NW_006399760.1:3124380-3127019 GCF_000299155.1 Elephantulus edwardii | reverse complement strand
TGGCTGGGATATTTCACTCAGCATAATGTTCTCCAGAGTCAACCATTTTGAATAATATTGCATGAGTTCCTTGTTTTTCAATGCAGCATAGTATTCCATTATGCGAATATACCACAGCTTCTCTATCCAGTCATTTGTTGATGGGCATTTACGTTGTTTTCAACTCCTTGATATTGTGAACAAAGCTGCAATAAACACGGGTGTGCATATATCTGCTTGGATGTCAACAAAAATCCCAAAACTTCTCAGAGAACAAAGGTAGCACTGGTGGCTTAGCAGAATTCACCAGCTGTCCTGCTGCCTCGTGTTTTACTGCCTCTGAAAACCCACCGAAGGGTAAGCTATGGGTTGGTTCTGACTCACTGTTACACAACAACAAGAGAACAGAAATTCAGCTGGGAAGTGGGGCATCTGGTGTTGTTTCTGTTAGGTGCCTTACAGTTCACCATAAATAGCAACACTACAAACAGCAGACCTGTCCTGTGCCATCTTTATCATATCTGATGGTCTTGAACCCGTTGTTATAGGCACTGTTTCAACCTATCTTGTTGAGTGTTTTCCTGTTTTACACTGACCCTCAATCTTACCAAGCATAATGTCTTTTTTCAAGGACTAGTCCCTCCTAAAAATATGCGCAAAGTATGTGAGACAAAGTTTCACCATCCTTGACTCTAAGAAACACCCTTGTTGCATTTTCTCTGAGACATATTTGTTTCTTTATATTGAAGTCCATGACAGGTTGGACACTTTTCTCTAATACCACAATTCAAAGATATCAATTATTTTTCTGACATCCTTACTCATTGTCTTAACTTTCAAATGCATAGAAGTAATAAAAAAAACCACGGTTGAATCAAGCACAACTTAGTCTTTAAGCTAACATTTTTGCTCCTTAGAACTCTGGAGAAGCCCTTGACAGCATATTTTCTCAGTGTGCTAAGTATTGATTTCTGGACTGCTGTTGTTAGGGGTTTGGCTTTAATTCAAGTAAGATAAAATAATTGATGATCCCAACCCTTTCTCCATCTATCATGATTGTATGTTGGTCCATTGGGGAGAATTTTCATCTTCTTGATGTTGAGATGTAATTCATATTGAAGACATAGTCTGATCTTCTGCAACAAGAACTGCAGGTCTTCTTTACTTTAAATTAGCAAGGTTGTGTAATCTGCACAATGCAGGTTGTTGATGAATCTTTCTCTAATCCTCATGCCACATTCTTGTTCATGAAGTCCAGAATTGCAAAGGAGGTGTTCAGCATATAGACTGAATAGATGTGGATTAGTATATAACCTTTCTTGATATTTAATAATATATTTCTTTATTTTAAATTATGCACCATACTTTTGTTCTTTTCTGACAACAGCTTCTTGTTCTAGGTAGAGATTTTGCATGAGCACAAGTAAGTTTTCTGAGATTCCCACTCTCCTCAAGGTTAGCCATAATTTGTTATGATCCAAACAGTCAAATGCCTTTGCCTAGTTAATAAAAACAAATAGACATCTTTCTGGTATATTCTGCTCCTAGCCAAGATTTATCTGACAATTGCAATCTTTGGTGCAACAGCCTCTTCTAAACCAGCTGGGATTTCTGGCAGTTCTTGCTATTTCTTAATGATCTTTAACAAGATTTTAATTGCATGTGATATTAATGATTGATTTTGGTTCTGTGAACTTGTTTTTATTTCAGTTTGTACTTGACATTTTAATTAATGGTCTGAATACTTGTTGGTCTATTCCACAGTCAGCAACTAGTTTGTTCTTGACTACTGATATTCAATTTCTCCAATAATTCTTTCCACAGGTATAATTAATCTGGTTCCTATGTTGTTCGTTGGGTAAGGTTGTTGATTGGGTAAGTTTATAATCACCTTTTATTCTTTTTAGAAAAAAAAATTCCATGATTAAAAAACTTATTGTACAAAATTCAGTCATTAGATTTTTCAGCCTTATTTCTATCACCACATCCATTATATCCAACTATTCTTTGTTCTTCGTTTCAACTTTTACATTCCAGCTGTCAATTATTATAAATGCCTCTTGATTGCATGTTTGGTCAATTTTAGACTGCAAACATTTGCTGTAATCTTCAATTTCCTCCTCTTTTTCTTTAGTTGTTGTTGCATATATTTGAGAGAGTCTTACAATCAAATAGCTATGGCAAAGTTGTGGAGAAACTGGAACCCTTATACACTGTTGGTGGGAGTGTAAAATGGTGCAACAACTATGGAAGGCCGTATGGCACTTTCTCAAAAAAGCTGTAAATAGAAATACTGTTTGACCCAGCAATTCCACTACTGAAAATTTACCCTAAAGAAACCATAACTGCCACCCAAGCAGATACATGCACACCCGTGTTTATTGTGGCTTTGTTCACAAGAGCAAAGAGCTGGAAACAACCCAAGTGCCCATCAACAAACAAATGGATAGAGAAGCTTTGGTATAGTCACACAATGAAACACTGTGCAGCATTGTAAACCAAGGAACTCATGAAATATTATGCAAAATGGATGACCCTGGAGGACATTATGCTGAGTGAAATATCTCAGTCACAAAAGGACAAATATTGCTTAGGGCCACTGTTGTAAAACAGGACTGACATCAGAGTTGAGGGAAGACAGAAAAGGAGGGGAGGAATGA
>NW_006399760.1:3116798-3124158 GCF_000299155.1 Elephantulus edwardii | reverse complement strand
AAATAAATAAAAATTTTTTTAAAAGATAGCTATGGATCAACTGACTCAAGGACATTTAACAACAAAAACAATAGTAAAGAACTACCTTTTAATATAATACTAGATTAGACTCAAAGACACTCTTGTTAGTCTATAACTAGACACAAATTCTCTAAATACCAATTCTTTAGTTTGTAGATGTAAGGAATTGTGCTGTCAATCCAAAGGAAGCTTGTTTGGATCTACCACCTAATCCAAGGAAGAAACATGGGCAATCTCTTCTCATGTGAGATACTGTTTCAAAGAACTATTTGGAAGGTCATCTATGAGTCAGTTCAGACTTGATGGCACACAACAACAACAGTACTTAACTAATGCACTATAATAATAAGCAAAATTGGAACAGTGAAATAGCAGAAGCTTGGTACTGGGGTGTACTTGCTAGATCTTGGAGTTGGAAGAAACACGTAGTAAGTGATGACACCAATATTAATAACCAATTACTTTATTACATAGTCAATGGAAAGAAAATACTATCTTCGATAGTAAACTTCAAATATGCTATCTTTCACTCATTTCTTTTTCTTCTGAACAGTAATACATTTGAAAAATAACTAACAATTATATCACAGTGCTTCAGGATTTTATAGATGGATGCTGGGGATTAACTAATGTGGAAAGCTAACCACAGGAAGGTGAAAGACACTTCACACACAACAGGTGAAGTCTGCAAGAATTTCTTACCATATTCCCTCATCCTTCCTCATGCTGTATAAGTTATATTGAGAAAGACAGCATGGGACTGATGAGAGGAGTCATATGAAGTTATTATACACTTGAACTTTACTTAAATCTTGGACAATCCACTCTGCTTTTGTTTGGATTTTTTCCCTCCTCTTTCCTACAAGTTTCTAATCATTGACCCATTCTCAGCCTTTGCCAACTACCACTCTCTCAAAGGCCTCTCTCAGAACAAGCCTGTCTCAAGATAAAGCATTTTCAGATGTACTCTCTCACCATGTCACCCTTTCATCTCACTTACCTATTTCTACTTCTAACTAGCCTTACATATGTTCATATTTGTAAAAGAAAAATGTTTTTTATCTAATGCTTAAAATATTTGGTGATTTTGTGATCATAGCATTCTCCCTCCTGCAATCATCTCCCATTCCTTTATGAAACAATTTTTAGTAAAATATCTTCCTATAAAATAGAGATTTATTTTTTAATTCAATACAACCAACTGAACCATCAACCAACTATTCCATCTAAGCATTTTACTGTGTAAAAACTATATAAAAATTAAACAACTCTTGATAAGTATGTATTATGTCTAGAAAAGCTTAAGTTCATTTTTAAATCTTTCATTGTTGTTGTTGATTGCCTTCGAGTCAAACACGACTCATAATGACCCTATGAACAAAAGGCCTGAAGCCCCTCTACAACGAACGACATTTATCAAATTCATAGAGTTTCTGGAGGCAAGTTGTTTAGGAAGTGGATGCCACTCCTGTTTTTCTTTCCCTAAACATTTTAAAATTGATGGGCGATAAGTTTTAAGCTTAACACACCAAGCCACAATATATTGCAATTTCTCTTTCATTGATGTTGTTAAATTTGTCGAGAATTGCTATGTGTCATTGAGTACATCTTAACCGTGATTCTGTAAACAATGGATCTGAACCCTGTCCTATCTTGTGCTGTGCTCATCATCTCTAACATAATTGAACCCATTGCTTCAGTAACTGTATCAATTAAGAATTGTTGGTTTTCTTGCTTTTCAGTGCTGTTGAGTCAAGTATGACCCATAGTGATCCTACGAACAACATACCTGAGCTCTGCCCTCTCTTAAGCCATCCTCACATTTCCTGACAGAGTACAGTGCATTGTGGAAGTCACCGGATCAAATAAGAATATTGTTGATGATGTTGTTATTTTTATGTGCTATCGGGTCACCTGCAACCCATAGTGACCCTATGTACAGCAGCTCTAAGCCCTGACCAGTCCTGAGCCAGTCTCACTAATTCCAATACACCAACCCCCATTCCCCTCATTACTGTATCAATCCTTCTCATCCAGGGTCTACCTCTTCTGCACTGTCCCTCCATTATTACTTACATGATGTCCTTCTCTAAGGACTGGTCTCTCCCTGCCATGTGCCCAAATTATGTGATTTGGAGCTTCTGAATCCTAGCCTCCAAGTAGAAACTCGGGTTCACCCCTCTCCAGGACAGGCCTATTTGTTTTCTTGGCAGTCCGTGGTATATTCAAGACTCTTCTCCAGCACAACCCAAAGGCATAATTCTTTCTTCTGTCATCTTTAATCATTGTCCAGCTCTCTGAAGCATAAACAAGTAATTGTGAAGACCACGGCCTTGATTAGGCAAACTTTAGTCTCCAGACTGGCATTGTTGCTTTTCAATACTCTTGAGAGGTCCCTGGCAGCAGATTTTCACTGTGCAATTCATCTTTTAATATCTGACTGCTGGTGTTAAGAGTGTTGATTTTGGATCTGAGCAAGCTGTACTTGTTAACAATCTCAATCTCTTCTCCATCTATCACGGTGCTGTCAATTGTTCTATTGGTGAGAATCTTTGTCTTCTTGATGTTCAGCTTCAATCCATATTGATTTGCAGCAAACACTTCAGGTCTTCAGTTTCAGCAAGCAAGTTGGTGTCATCTTCATAGCATAGGTTTTTGATGAATGTTCCTCCAAACTTGATGCCACATTCTTCCTCATAAAGCCCTGTTTCCTTAATGATCTGTTCTGCATACAGATTGAAAAGCTATGAAGACAGGATGCATCCCTGACTCATTTCTTTTCTGATTTTGAACCATGCTGTGTTCCCCTTTTCTGTTCCGAGGACTGCCTATCAAGTGTTCTAGGATTCCCATTTTCCTCAATATTAGCCACAATTTGTTGCGATCCACACAGTCAAATACCTTTATATAGTCAATGAAATAGACAGACATTCTTCGGGTAGTCTTTGCTTTCTGTCAAGATCCATATGAAACGGGTAATAATGTCTCTTGTGCCATAACCTCTTCTAAAACCAGCTTGTATTTCTGGTAGTTCTCTGTCAAGGTTCCAGTCATTTTTTAATAATCTTGAGCATAATTTTGCTAGTGTGTGTTGTTAGTGATAATAATACAATCACAACTAAGAATGCTGTTATTTTGGTTAAGTGCGGTGGAGTTGCAGGCAACTCATAGCGACACTATTGAGGAGAGTCCTTGACGCTTGGGTGCCTTTCATCCTCTCTCAAGGTTCATAGGATTTCCAGAGGCAAACTATTATGGAAGTGGATGCCACTTCTCCTTCCAGACAACTAAGAATAGGTGGTTTAAATTTTACATGAAAATCGAGTAAACGCATGTAAAGTACTTAGAACAATTAACTAGTATATTAAAATGACTTTAAAAGTATTTTTACAACAAAAATAATCACAAGTACTTTTAAAGTCATTTTAATATACTAAATATTAAACAAAGGAGCAACTGGGAGGTGGGAAAGTGGCCAGGGCTCAATACCATCAAGGAGATTGAGACAGGAATAGAGTCTGTCTTTTGGCTGAAACTTCCTACATGGTGAAGTTCTTAGTTCAAAGAGAAAATGGATATCAAGACAATGAAAATCTTGAAAGGATGACAGACCTGGAGATTCTGAAGAATAACAAGGTCCTTTATCGAGAACAAACAGACATATAAAGTCTTTCCTTAGAGTTCGAATCTTGAATGGAGGTTTTCAACCCTCTAAATTGTGAGGGAATAAAATCCTATTTGTTAAAGTCATCCAAATGTGGCATTTCTGTCCAAGCAACACTAGGTAACTAATATAGTAGTAGGAAGAAACCTGCATAGAATGAAAAACAGAAACAAAACTGTGTTTTAAGCAGAATGTGCTTTAGAGAACTTCTAAACAGTGTAGATCTGGTGTTTATCCTGCTGATTGTGATCAAGTCATGTCTTCTGCTCTCTGTATACCAGGCAAAATAGCCTTCCTAGGAGCTCTGGTGGCCTAGTGGCAAGAAGCTGCACTGCAATCCCGAAGGCACTTGGTTCGAGGCCACCAGCTGCTCACAGGAAAAGGATAAACAATTAACTGTCTCGGAAAACCTACCAAATGGTCAGCTATGGGTCAGTTCTGACTCTGGTACACAACAATAACAACAGGTCAAAATAAAGACAAAATGGACAACTTAAGCAGCAGCATCAACAATCTCTTTAATACTATGCTTCTTACACAAGGACTTATGAGAATCATCCTAGATTTTGTTCCATACTTGGTTCTTGTTATGGAATGAATGATAAACCTCCACTCACCCAAAAAAGTGTGGAAGTCCTAACTCTTGTAAATATAATCTTATTTGTAAGAGAGGTTTTTTGCTATATAAGATAATGGAAGAAAGTGCCAATTATTTTTAGAATGGTCATTTATAAAAAGAAAAAAAGTAGTAAAAAATACACACAGAAGTTAAAGACACACAGATGCATCTACAGTTCAGAAATAGCAAGGATTACTGACAGCTGCTGAAAGTTACAAGAGACAAAGACCTCTGTCCATACTTCCTACATATCCTTTTGTTTGTGTATGTGTGCCAGCATCTCTGCTACCATACTCAATATCCCCTGAGAGCATTTCATCATCTAATCATTTATAGCCTTCTGAATTGTCAGGGAAAAAAAGTTCTAGTCTTTAAAGACACTCACATAATGTTGTTGGTTGATTTTGGGCTTTGTGTGTGCTTGTATGTATTTTGCTTTTTTTATTGTATTATCACTGACAAAATAAAAATATTTTCTTCATACAGCAAAGTTAAGATTAGAGTAAGTGATCCCAGTAGAATGATTGTGGACATTGACTAGTCAAGAATACTCACACAGATATTTGGGCACTGTCTAAGATGATGAAGAAATAAAATTATTTCTATTTTTATAGTCCATAGAAATATTTTATACATAATTTCCAATTCAAAAAAACATTCAAAGTGATCATATGGACAATGTTTTCTTGTGCAATGTTTAGGGATTTATTTTATCCCCTGAAGATTTTATTCTAATATTTGTTTTCTTCATATTAAATTGATTACGCCTAAATTATGGTTTGTTTTTACGAATCTTTTCTGTCCTGAACTAGGATTCACTGAAGCTGAAGACAAGTGGTTTTCTTTACTAAATGTCATCGAGTTCTGAAGAGAATTTGTCTGCCATTCTCCCTTTAGCCTTCAGATCATTAATAACCTTTCAATGCACCATTTCTGTTTGCAACATGTCTTTTATCTCCTAATCACAAACAGAGCAAACATTCATTTTCCATGATGGCTTGGTGAAAGAAGGTAGCATTTTACACAGTATAATAAATGAGAGAGGTGAGTGAGAATGACTATAAAAAGGGACTCAGAGAAGGGCAGAGAAAAAGATAAACTTCTATTACCCAAGGTTAGCTTGGGTTACAATTCCCATTTCCAGGTTACCATGTCACATCAATCATGCTCCCTCTCTATCTGTTAAATGAAAATTAAAACTTGAGGAGGCACTGCCATTTTTGTTGAAAAAAAATTACCTTTTCAACTCACTTTGACAGTTAACGTCTAGGCGCTGGTCATACTTCTGTCAAGAAAAGATATCAAATCTACGTACTCTACAACTTCTCTCCAAGTTTCTTATGTATTTGCTCCTCATCTGATACTTTTTTGTGAAATGACACCAGAACTCATACCCTCTTGAGAGAGTTTTCACTATATAATTGTTAAGCATGGTGGTTTTCTCAGTTATCTATATGGGCGGCATGAGATATGTCTGAAGTAGAAAGTTGGGACCATATCTTTTAGACTTACAAATTGTGCAAGGGATTTTAGAATTGATCCAACAGAAGAATTCTAAGTAGGAGATCTGCAATATGAAATGTATCTTTTAAAAAGATCACTCCAACTGTGAGGAGAATTGTCTGGTGAGGGTGTGAAACCACTAGTTTGAAAGTGTTTATAAGGGCTATCGGTGTAGAGATGAGACTGGAGACTATGAAGTATGTCATAGGAGATAAAGTGAAATGGTAGGAGAATTATTTAGCAGGCGTGCTTTATGTAACATAGAAATTTCTTGAACATGAGCATCACAGGATGGAAGATAGAAAGGAGACATTTAGGCTTCTGCAAACAAAAATAAAATTTATGCAGATTTTGATATTGTGATTTTAAACACAAAAAACCCCAAAGGTCTCTTGATCGAACTATATTATCGTAATATATAGCATTGAGTAGGAACCAACCCACAGTAGGTTTTTCAGAGTCAGTAAAACACATGGGAGGAGATTTCCCATCTTTCTCCCCCTGGAACAGCTTGTGGATTCTAACCATGTGTCTTTAGGTTGGTATCCCAGCTTCTTACCACTAGCCAGTAGAGGTCCTTTGATCTAACTATGCTGTTGTTACGTATCACCGAGTCACCTCCAACTCACAGTGACTCTATGTACAACAGCTCTGAACCTTGCCCTATCCTGAGCCCATCTCACATCTTCCACAGACCTAATCCCACTTCTCCAGTCACTGAGTTAATTCATCTTATCCTGGGTCTTCCTATCCTGCACTGTTCCTCTTCCAATTTCTAAGCATCACGTTCTTCACCAAGGATTGGTCCCTTCTTGGATATGTGCCCCAAATCCTTGCCTCCAAGGAGAAAATTAGTTTCACCCTCTCAATGACTGACCCGTTTGTTCTCCTTGCAGGCCAAGGTATGTTCAACATCTCCAGCACCACAACTCACAGGCATCTTCTTTTTTTTTTTTTTTTTTTCAGGAGATTCAAATTTATTTTAATGTGTGGACCTTTCATGCACAATCAGAAACAGTGAAGTGATAAGAAACAAAGACAATTTTTCTGATACTTATCCCGGTGGATCTATTTCAGACAACTCAGTAAAGCACTCCTAACTGTATCTGTAATAGCTAGAACCAGAATATCAAAGCAGAGTGTGTTTCTTAGACATCTTATAGGATAGTTCCCCCAGCTGAGTAAATGGGGACACCAAGATCAATGAGATTGGGATAATAGCTGATGAACTAACAAGAGACAAAAACTCATTTGAGAATTACTGTTTTTGAAAATTTTTCATGTACTTTCACATATATCATAAAAGAGAAGCACAGAATTGATGGATAGGTAGGACCCAGCCTTATTAAATAAACAAACTTACCTCATTAACAGTGAGTCAATTCTGACTTGTAAAGATCTTCTAGGTCAGAGTAGAACTGACCTATTAGATTTCAAACACTATAGTTTTACGAAAGCAGATTTCCACATACAATCACTTTTGTGGAGTGGTTGGTAGGGTCAAACCACCAACGTTTCAGTTACCAGTCAAGTGTTTGATCACTGAACTATCA
>NW_006399760.1:3115081-3116283 GCF_000299155.1 Elephantulus edwardii | reverse complement strand
TTGGCAGTAGGAAACACATAGACTATTATGGAGATTGATTTTGGAATTTAGATGCACTCTTATTGATTGTGCTTGGCTGTACATGTTCATATCTTCTTCTATCATCATTAGTCATTGTCCAGCTCTCTGACACATAGCAAGTAATTACAAAGACCATGCATGGCCTGGATCAGGTACACCTTGGTCTCCAGACTGACAGTGTACTTCACTACTCTAAAGACATGCCTGACAGCAGACTGCCTTAATGCGATTTGTCTTTTGATTTCCTGACTTCTGGTGCCAAGGGTGTTGATTGTGGAACCAAGCAAGCTGAAGGTGTTAACAATCTCAATCTCTTCACAGTCTATCATGAAGCTTACAACTGGTCCAATAGTGAGAATCTTTGTTTTGTTAATGTTGAGCTTCAATCCATACTGAAGACTACAGTCCTTGACCTTCTGCACCATATTCTCCTGTCCTCAGTTTATGCAAGCAAGGTTGTGTTAACCGAATAATGCAGTTTTGGGATGATAAGTTAATTAAATGGGAATTTTTTTCTTATTTTCCTCAATAAATCTCCTTTAAATTTCTGTTCTAATCTTTGAATCTACAAACCTTTATTCACTGGATAAAATTACATTTATTTGTATGTCTTTTCTTTACCCAAACAATTATAACAGAAGAAAATTTCATATTACGTCAAGTCAGTGACAGAGAGAGATATGTAAAACCAATGAAAAGGAAAATTTGAGTAAGTATACCTCTAGTGCCCTTATGGAACACTGAAATAAAAGATGTTGTTGCTAGACACAAAGCAGGTTATTGATGAATCTCCAAAATTGATACCATGTTCTTCATATAGTCCAGATTCTTGGATGATTTGTTCAGAATACAGTTTGAAAAGTATGGAAAAAGGATATAATACTTTTGAACACCTTTTCTGACTTTAAACCTTGCAGTGTTTCCTTGTTCTATTCAAACAATTGCTTCTTGTTCTGTGTATAGGTTTCACATGAGCACAATTGATGATGTATTTTTGGTACTAAATGGACTCAGAATATATTTATTTGCAAATTTTGAAAGTAGTAAAATAGTACAGTAGAAATGACATGAAATTTTAAGTATAAGACTCTAAATTCCCAGTCTCAGATTGATGCATATTAAGTTGTACATTAAGCTAAGTAATTTTTTTCAAAAACAGGAAACAGAAATGTTAGCCCCAG
>NW_006399760.1:3049408-3111261 GCF_000299155.1 Elephantulus edwardii | reverse complement strand
AGATTAATATGGCTACTCCTGCTTTTTTCTGGTTGCCATTTGCTTGGTATATTTTTCCCCACCCTTTTACTTTTAGCCTGTCTTTATCTTCATTTTTCAGGTGTGTCTCTTGTAGACAACATACAGAGTGAGGCGGGAGATGTTTTTATATTAATTCAAGTAAAATAAATGGAAAATATATCATCTTAGTAAATTAAGTAAATCTATTTTACTATAATTGCTCTGTAGTGAAAATTTTTATATTGTTCTCAGCTTTCAATATAGAATGTTCAAAAAAATTCTGAAAAACTCTCTCTAAACATCTACCAGGTGGTAGCCTCCTATTGTTTCATAGTAAAGACACGGATTCATACAAATTCTGTCAATCAGAGCTAATCCTTTTGTGTCTTACTTGCTTTTATGTCTCACTTTAAAAATATATGGCAGAAAACCTAGATCTCAAAATTAGGAAAAAATTCTTAATGTAATTTAAAACACACTCCTCAGTGATTGTCTTTAGAATGTATCTTCTACTGAGAAAATAACAGATCCAAGAGAAAACAAAGTTATTTCAAGGATAGGATTTTGGGGTTTAGTGGTGTAGTCTAGAAAGAGCTTTCTGCAAACTCAAAGGCTGAGCTTCTCTGCTGGTTCAAATCCATCAACATTTCTGACAGAAAAAGATGGACAATCTTTTCCCAAGCAATACACAGTCATGGAAAACTCAGTAGAAATTCAGTTATGTATGGGTTATTTTTCAATGGCAATGATTTGAGTGAACTGATGAAGATTTAGTGAGAGAATGGGAGATTTATTCAGCTTTAAAAAATTTACAAATGTGGTAAAAATCTGCATGGTGAAATTATTTATTATACTTCCTGGAGTTTAAAAAAACAAATCCATACCTCAGATAGAAATGAGTAGAATGTTCATCCTTAAAGAATATTTCTATCAATGAATTAGGAACTATATTCCAGGGTACTGAGTAGCAACAATATCAGTCTAGATAATAAGGTACGCCTGATCCAGACTATAGTTTTGCAATTGCTATGCATCAGGCAGCTGGCCAATGGCTAAGAATGACAGAAGAAGAATTAATGCTTTTTAGTTGTGGTGCTGGAGAAGAGTCTTGAACATTCCATAGACCACCAAGAAAACAAATAGGTCTATCTTGGAGAGGGTGAAACCAAGTTTCCCCTTGGAGTCTAGGATTTTGAAGCTCCATCTCACATACTTTGGGCATGTGGCCAGGAGGGACCAATTCTTGGATAGGGGCATCATGCTTGTAAATGTAGAGGGACAGCACAGGAGTGGAAGACTCCGGGTGAGATGGATTGGTATAGTAACCGAAGTAATGGTGATAGGTGTGTCAGAGTCAGTGGGAGGCTCAGGACAAAGCGGGCTTCAGAGCTGTTGTACATAGTTTGAGTCTCAAGTGACTTGACAGCAACATAACAACAGCAATATATACCATAGAGGAGAATTCATCCTTATTATTAAAGAAATGAAATCATATACATTGGAAAAGTTTCCAGTCCAAATATTTTAAAAGAATGAATTCCCATGAGATGTCTAAAACACTGACTAGCCCATTTCAGATACAGATGCTCTCTTTCTTACTTAAGAATCAGAAATTAGAGTACTATGAGGCTTTAAAAGCTCTGGTAGTAATATTAGTTAACCATCTGCAGTCCTTTATCAGCTAATTTGAAATTGAACTTAAATTCATTTAATTTCTAACAGTTAGCTGTATAAACATCCTCCAATGGCTTTCAGATGCAAGTGTTGTTGGTGCACCTACCTACTTATGATGCTATCCTGTTTCCAGAGGTAATCTTGGAATTTCTGGGGTTAATATTGTGGAATGTTGGAATTTATATATTCCACTTGCAATTGGTGCCTCTCATTATTACTGATGAAACTCCCTTCCCTGACTAAGAAAGACCCCTTGTCTGAGCGGTATTCACCCACTTAATAATATTCTGGGAATCATAATATAGAAACTCAGTTGGGTTGGCTTTCAATTGCTCCATTTCAAATAAACCACAGTACCTACTGATTTTTAGTAGCACCAGCTCATAGTTTTCTGAATATGTTGGAGCCTACACTCTAAAATAAGAAATAGGGAACATATGTGTACATCTGATTAATATGAGAGAGAGAGACTGCCTGTGACAATGTTTGTTGTTTAGTAGTTATGCTGACAGTTAATGTTTATAAAGATTAAAATATAACTTCTAGTTTGTCTGGTCAGGAAAAAATTACCCCAAATTCATTCATAATTTTAAATATCTGCTCTGTTGAACTTGTCTCATGAGAAGTGTTATGACCTCATTTTCCTTCCAGGGCTTGGTAAATGGTATTCCCTTCACTCTTCTCACTATTTCTTTACCCATATGTAACTTTTGCTCGTTATTCACACTTATCCAAGCATAGAGCAGATATACAAAAATCATTGAATACATAGTCTTGATCATGACTGAGAAACTTCCAAAGAAAGCATTGTTTTAATGATCGCATCTTCTTCAATATTTCAGGTTATTGATATTTAATGTTGTCATGTATCTTTTATTGGATTATACTTATTTTATTATTACCAAGTAGTTCTAAAAAATCTGGAGGACAACTATCTAGCTGAGTAGAAGAGATTCATATTTGTTCCCATTCCAGAAAAAAACTGTGACCCTACAGAATATGGAAATTATCAAACAAAATTACTATCAGACACAAGCAAGATCAGATAAAGATATCAGATATCAGATACAAGCAATATCCTGATGAAGATTGTCCAAAAATAACTGTAACTGTACATCTACTGATAACTACTAGAAATACATGTCTGGTTTAGAAGAGGCTCTGGTACCAGAGATTTTATCACCAATGTCAGATGGATCTTGTCTAAAAGTAAACAGTACTATGAAAATGTCTATTTGTGTTTCATTGACTATGCAAATGCATTTGACTATGAGTCACAAATTGTGGCTAACCTTGAGAAGAGGAGGATCCCAGAACACTTGATTGTGCTCAAGGGAAACCTATAATTGGGCCAGGGAGCAGTCATTAGAACAGAGCAAGAAAACAGTGCATGGTTAAAAATGAGGAAAGAAGTGCATCAGTAATGCATCCTGTCTCCATACATTCTCAATCTATATGCAGAATAGATCATTTGGGAGGATGGATTTTAGGAGGAGGAATGTGGCGTTAGGAATTAGGATTGAAGGAAGATTGATCAACAACCTATATTACGCAGGTGATACAACATTGCTCACAGAAACTTAAAAGGACATGAGGCATTTGCTGAAGAAGGTCAAGGAGTGCAGTTTTCAGTGTTAATTGAAACTCAACATCAAGAAGACAAAAAATTCTTACCATTGAATTAACTGGCAGAACCATAAAGAGATTGAGGTTGTTAACAATTTCTGTCTGCTTGGCTCTACAATCAATACACGGCACCAGCGGCAATTAATTAATTAATTAATTAATTACTAATTTCTCTGGGGAAGACTGTTGTCAGGACTTCTCAAAAGTGTTGAAGAGCAACAATATCAATCCTGAGGTTAAGGTTTGCCTGATTCAGGCCATGGTTTTGGCAATTACTTACTATGTATCAGAGAGCTGGATGATGACCAAAGATGACAGAAGAAAAAATGATGTCTTTGAGTTACAGTTGTTGTTAAGTACCGTCAAGTTGTAGACAACTCATAGCCAACTTTTGAACAAAAGACCTGAATACTGGTATAAATTTTATCCTTTCTCCACATTCATAGAGTTTCCAGAGGCAAGTTATTTTGGAAATGGATGCCACTACTGATTCCAAATTTGTTTTAATCAGGGAGCTCCACCAAACACTGTCCTCCATGGGTAACCATTATTGTATTTAACACATCAGTGTCACAGTGTTTACCATCACAGCAACCAAGAATTACCTCTGTACAGCAAATGGACAGACCAATGCCATACCACTTAGAAGAATGACCAAAAACAATTAAAACCAGGCCTGAGGGTCACAGGCCCAAGGGCCCAAATACCTTTTTTAATCAACTCACACCCAATGGTGAGTAAACATTCATCCTAAGCCTCCCCTGAACCAGAAAACAAACCTCTAGAATCCAGCTGCTCCAGAGGACTTTTCAACTTGGATTCTCTGAGTTATGGTGCTGTAGAAAATTATTGAAAACACTGTGGACTACCAAGAGGACAAATAGGTTTATCCTAGAGAAGGTGAACCCAGGCTGTTCCTTGGAAGCAAGGATTTTGAAGCTGTCTCACACACTTTAGTCATATGGTCAGGATGGACCAGTCCCTTGAGAAAGACATCGTGTTTATAAGAGTAGAGGGAAAGCACAGGAAAGGAAGACCTTGGATGAGATGTATTGTCACAGTAATTGGGATAATGGAGGTAGAAGTGTTGAGAAAATGAGACTGATTCAGGATATAGCAGAGTTCAGGCTATCGTACATAGGGTCATTATAATACGTAGGGTAGTTGCATGTGACTTGATGACATAAACAACAACAAAATCTCTTCCTTAAATATATTCATATAAGTATACATATATTATTGTACTGATTTGAATATAGTTAGATAGTTTGTCTGTCAGTGTGGCTTTCCTAGGATTATTTGAATGTGGATAACTGAACCATGCAGATGGGTAGCACTATGCAAAAGGGAAATGTTGGCCTATGCACAAAGGAATTGGCTCTCTACCATTCCAAAGGGGTTGGCCAGTCGCAACAATTTACAAAAGACTTGGCTAATCTGCCAATACATTGAAAGCTCTAGCTGCAGATATCAGCTCTTCCTCCACGAGATGAGAAAGGAATCCTTCCTAGCCAAAGAAAAGAGATCTTCCCACCCCATGAAGAACAGGCAGGAAAATGTAAGACAATCTTTAGGACAGCAGAAGCAGCTATGGCTGAACTAGAGAATTGATATCAGATGGGATTTAAGGAGCAAGAGCAGGAAGCCAATATTGGCAGGACTGAGAACTTTGTTGGACATTGGAGATGGGAGTCAATATTGGCAGGACTGAGAATTTGGGAACACTTAAAGCCATGAGGCATGAGGTAGAGTTGACTGCATGCACATTTTGGGAGCTGTGTTGACTATATTCTGTTATTAATCTGGATTGTAAACCTTTGACTCCCCCAGTATGATTCTGTGTGATCAGTGAGCTGTCATATTGAATTTTGGACCCAGCAAATCTGTGGTATGGATATTGAGATGAGTAGAACGATACATGGGAGAGTAAGGGACATGTGTGACCTCATGGGTATTGGTTTTTGTGTTATTGATGCTGTGGACAGAGATGATTCTTCCCTGTGAAGTTGGTAAAGGTCAGATATGGTGATCCTCATGTGGCCACTGCTCTTTTTACAGTTTGTGCAAAAAGCAGTGGAATTCAATGCAATAGTTCCAGACTCATGAAAATGTGGGATTTTGTAAGAAGTTAGGGGTTTGGGAAGTGCAGTTAAAATGATTTACTTTTGATGCTGCTTAAAAGCAGCTTTAGGCCTGAGGCAGGCACAGGCCTGAGGCCACAAACCCATGTGTAGGTAAAATGGCTTGGGGGTAAAGATTGAAGTAAGTTGAAACTATTAATCCCTTAAAAGCTTTATGTGTTAAAGTTTTTGTTGACCTAACTTTATGACTATTTCGGGATTTTTGTTGTTGTTCTTCATATAGTAATGTTAAGATATATTGTATGAATAATTAAGATTTTAACTGATGTAATGTTAAGATGTATAAATGATTACTAGATATTATAAATCTTGAAAATGTGTAATGTGCCCTGAGGATAATTGGATAGTAAAAGAGGGAGATTTACCCTAGAGAAATGCTTATTGAAAGTAGTAGATTAGAGAGCATGAGTCTTAGCCTAGAGGTAGGATTAATCCCCCCTCAGCATTCTGAGGAGATCTGCATTTAAAAAGATCTTTCTTGGAGTTTTGTGTACATTTGGAAGAAAGAGAGAATGGGGGAAAAAGACTTTGACCTTTTAAAATTGGAACAAGAAGTTTGGCTTCTGAGACAGGGTTAAGGTTGCTACCTATCAGAGACACTTTCCAAGACTTGAAGTTAAAGGGAGCTGGTGAGTATGCTAACTCACCTGAATCCACCATAGTGGGATTAAGAGGCATGCCCAATAAAGAGAGAGGTTGAGTTTGGACATGTTTCATTGGCATTAATGACCTAGCATGCACATGGATAAGCACAAAAAGGTTGCTTTGTTGACTTTGAGAGGCAGGGAATGATATGGACCCCATCTATTGACTTGACCTCATGTCAGGACTCAGATTGAGAGCAAGGTTTAGTCAGTCTAGAAGACCGGAAGATTGCGGACTCCTGAGTTTCAGCTGATGCCTATTTAGATCTAGCTTTGGATGGCTTGATATGAGTTGACCAGAACCCAAGAAGATGTTCCATGCTGTGAGATATTCTTGATTATTACAAGTGATGGTTTGCTCTTGACTGGACTTTGCTTATGGATGCAGACGTTTAAAGCTTTAATGGAACAAAAGATTCTTCAGAGTAAAGAACATCCTTCTTTTCTCAGAGCACTAGTTTGATAGGGATGGGCAAATCAGAACTTGGCTTTCCAAACTGAGGGAAACTAAAGCATGAGGAATGCAGTTGCTGACTACACACCATCATGAACTTTGTGTACTATTATATATAGTATACATACAATATACTGTTGTATATTGTAAGGAGAAAGTTAATTTTTCATATGTGAATGTTAATGTCTAGAAAAGCTAGACGGTGACATATGGAGTTTGTCTTTAAATATGGCTTTTCTAGGATTATTTAAATGTGGATATGTGGGCCTATATGAATGGCATAACTATGTAAATGAGGCATGTTGGGTTACCCATAAAAGAATTGGCTATTTACCTTTCTACAAGAGGACTAGCCAGGCTGAACAATCTACAAGAGGATTGGCTAGTCTCACCACCAAATTGAATAGTTCTAGCTGCAGAGATAAAATTCTTCCTCCACCAGAAGAATAATGAGACCTCCCCCAAACTTGTGAAATGTAAGACAAGCTTTGGGACAGCAGCAGCCATGGTGGAACTGGAGACACAACTTGAGAAGAGACATTGGAGGTGGGACATAAAGCCATTATTGGCAAGAAAAAGAACTTTGTTGAACAATTGGGGAGGGATCCAATATTGGCAGGATGTAGAACTTTGTAAGACAATCAGAGAAGGGGGGATGGAGAGCCAAAATTGGCAAGACTGAGAACTTTGTTGAACAATTGGTTGGAAAACCACTATTGGCAGGACTGAAAATTTGGAAGCACTAAGAACCACAAGGCTTGAGAATGAGGTGACTATATGCACATTTCTGAAGCTATCTTGATTGTATTCTGTTATTAATCTGGATTATAAACTTTTGACTCCCCTGTATGAGTCTTTGTGGTCTGTGAACTATCACATTAGGTTTTGAACCCATCAAAGCAGTAATATTGGTTATTGAGATGAATAGAAAGGTGTGTGGGAGTGTGTGGGACATGTCTGACCTCATGGGAATTGGTTTTATGTTATCAATGTTGTGCACAGGGATGGTTCCCTTCTTCAAAGTTGGTAAAGGTTAGATATGGCCATCCTTATGTGGCCCTTACTCTTTGTACAATAATGTTTTTAAAATATTCTATAAAAGAAACTAATCTCTCTAAAACTCAGTAAGATGCAGAAAAATTATATATTACTAAACTTGCAGTCTTCCCTCAATGTTATGATAGGTATTGTAAATAATTTTAAATTCTGTTTCCATTAATTGAGCAACTGCCAAATGAAAGCTTCCTTTAAAGAGTTTAGTATTTTTGTGGGGAACGGTAATGTTATTGTTGTGTACCATAGAGTTGGAACCAATCCATAAGTGACACTCCAGTTGATTTTCAAAGGCAGCATGTTGCATGGGAGAAGATTGTCCATCTTTTACTCATGGAACACCTAATGGCCTTGAACCTTGTGCCTGTGGGATGGTAGCACACGTTCTTGCCCCTAGGCCACCAGTGCTTGGGGAAAGATAATGGAAAAGGTAACGCATGTGTGAAATAGTAGTTTTTAGGAACAGTTTATTTATTTTTTGTTTTATAAATGTCTGCTTTGCAGACTCTGCCATTTAAAATTATGTCAAGATACAAAATATTTAAACAAAACCCTGGTTGGTACACTTACATAAGCAATTCATTACTAGCTGAAGAGTTTGTGGTATGAGCCCAACAAGAGGCATTTTGGAAGGAAATTCTAGAGATCTGTTTCTGAAAGACTTCAGCTTTGGAAATTTTGCGGAATGATTCTACTTGCAGACCAGCAATGGTGTGAGGCATTAAGCATAACAGAAATTAATTGAGACCTAAGCCACCATATCAAGGATTGGATAAGAGGAAGTAGGTTTTGGAGGGTATGTGGAAGTAGAAGGGGATGCTCATGGAGCAGGTAAAGGGATATGTTAAGATAAATGTGCCAAGGTTGGGGGCCGCACTAAATTTATTGGTTACTTCTATAATAGGGAAATGTCTCAATGCTTCTTTCTATAAAATATTTGTCTGTCAGATACTGTTCTAAATCTGAGCATTCAAATTAAGACTGACTAGGAAGAATTAACTATACACTTCCAAAATAACAGGGCTTTGAAGAACTTATATACAAAAGAACACATTTAGAGTAGACCAGCAGATATGGTAACTGAGGCTGAGCCCTCAAATATGGAAACACAGAAAGGAGGGCCAGTGGTATGCAGACACTAGTAATTGGAACGTGGAAAAACATGAAAATTGTACATTGTTAAAAAAGATAGGATGCATAAATATTAACATGCTGTTGCTGTTGTTATGTATTGTCACGTCACCTCTGACTCATAGTGACTGTGTGTACAACACCCCTAAACTCTGCTCTATCCTGTGCCAATCTCATTGTTTCTGACCCCCCACCCCCAATAACCCAGTCACTTCATCAATCAATCTCATCGAGGGTCTTCCTCTCTTGCACTGTCCCTCCACCCTTGCAAAGCATGACATCCCTCTCCAAGGACTGGTCCCTCCTTGCAACATATCCAATGTATGTCAGGCAGAGCTTCAATCCTTGCCTCAAAAGAGTAGCCTGGTCTCACACTCTCTAGGAAAAACCTGTTTGTTTCCTTAGCAGTCCATGGTATATTCAATACTCCTCTCCAGCACCACAGCTCAAAGGCCTCAATTTTCCTTCTACTATCCCTAATCATTGTCCAGCTTTCTGATACACAGCAAGCAATTGCTAAGACTATGACCTGGATCAAGTTCACCTTACTCTGCATAGTAAGATCATTGCTCTTCAGTACTTTGGAGAGGTCTCTGACAGCAGACATTTCCAATGCAATTTGTCTTTTAATTTTCTGGCTGCTAGAACCAAGAGGGTTGATTGTAGGACCAAGCACACTAAAGCTTGGAATTGGAAAATAAGATGGATTGGCATGGGACATTTTGAATCAATCACATGATCTACTTTGCTGGTGATGAAAAAGTGAGAAAACCTGGGGTCACCTTCATAGTTATAAAAAGTCATTTCTAGATCCATCTTGAAATACAATATTGTGAATGACAAGATAATTCCCATACACATATAAGGAAGTCCAGTGAATATCACTATCATTCAAATATGCATCAGCAATCAGAGGAAAAGAGGAGAAAATAGACCATTCAAACCAACTTTTGCAGTCAGAAATCAATCAAACAACACCTGGAATGCAAAAATTGGGAAGTAGGAAGAAGTATCAGTAGTCAGAAAACATGGACTTGGTGATCAAAATGAGGCTGGAAACAGAATGATAGAATTCTGGACAATCAATAACCTAGTCATTGCAAATAACTTTTATAAGAAACATAAAGACAGAGTATACATGTAGATTTTACCTGATGGTATAAACAGGAATCATATCCGTTAAATGGAGAAGCTCAATATCAGCTGTGAAAACTAGGCCAGATGCTGATTGTGAAACAGAGCATCAATTACTCATATGCAAGATTAAACTAGAACTAAAGAAGGTCAAATCAAATCCATAGGGACTAAAATTTGGCCTTAAGTTTATTCAAATGTGAATTTTAAAATTATCTCAGGAACAGGATTGAGGCCTTGAGCACTAATAAACAAAGACCAGATGAACTATGAGAGCATATTAAGATTATTATCCGTAAAGAATGCAAAAGGTCGTTCATTATAAAGATGAGGAGGAAGAAAAGACCAAGATGGCTGTCAGAAAAGACTCTGAATATTGCATCAGACTGCCAAGAAGCCAAAGACAAGGGAAGAAATAAAAAAGCTAAAGAGCTGAACAGAAGATTTCAAAAGGCCGTGAGAAGACAAAACAAAGTATTATAATGAAATGTACAAAGAGCTGGAGTTGAAAATTAAAAAGGCTGTACTCATGCAGCATTTTTTAGGCTGAAGGAATTGAAGATCTAATTCAAGCCTTTAGTTGGAGTACTTAAGGATGCTATGGGCAGAATAGTTAATGATTCAGAAAGCATCAAAAGAAGATGAAAGAGATACACAGAGTCACTGTACCAAAAAGATTTGGCTGACACGGAAGAATTTCAAGAAACAACATATGATCAAGATGCAATGATGTTATGGTGTGAAACTGAGGGTTTTTTATTCAATATAATGCTCTCCAGTCTCTTCTAAGTTATGTAATTTAAAAAAAAAAAATCATTGCTCCTGAGTGCTGCATAGTTCTCCATTGTGTCAATGAACCATAATTTTTCAATCTATTCATTTGTATTTGGACATATGAGCTGTTTCCATGATCTTACAATGGTGAATTTTCTTTGTAAAAATAGAAGGATAACTAGTGAAACATGTGTGGGGAGTCAAGGGGAGGAGGGTTAAAAACAGAGGGGTGAGGATAGGTAGGTTTGAAACCACAATATTGCATAGTCTGGTGGTGTAGGGAGTGGACGAAGGAAATGGGAAAGATTCAGCAGGGACATGAAAAGATTGGATAATGATGGGCAAGGTCGAATAATGTTTGATTTTATAAAACAATTCATGGGAATAATAGTATGGAACACAATATTAATGAAAAATAGTGTGAAACACAATGCATATGAACTTTGTGAGCAAACCAATATGGAATTTCAAAAAAATCCAAAAGAAAGAAAAAGGCAATTGTGATGAAGAAGGAAGTTCAAGTTTCTCTGAAGAAATTGACAAAAAACAAGGTTCCAGGAATCGACAGCATAGACATTGACATAATACAACAAACAGGTGCTGTCACGGACGTGCTCATAGGGTTGTGCCAAGAAATCTGAAAGACAACTACCTGGCCAACTGACTGGAAGAGATCCATATTTATATCCCCCAAAATGGTGATCCGGTAGAGTGTGGAAATTATCGAATATATCTGAAAACCCACTGGAGGGTTAGCTATGGGGTGGTTCTGACTCTACGGTACACAAGAACAACAAAATCACTAATATCACACACAAGCAAAATACTGCTGAAGATTATCCCAAAAATGACTGAAACAGTACATTAACAGAGAACTACCAGGAATACAAGCTAGATTTAGAAGGTGTGGTAGTACTAGACACATTATTGCCAATGTCAGATGGATCTTGATTAACAGCAAAGAGTACCAGCGGAATATCTATCTGTTCATTGACTATGCAAAGGTCAAATTCATGAGAATGGGAATCCTAGAACACTTGATTGTGCTCATGTAAAACCTCTAATTGGACCAGGAAACAGCAGTCAGAACAGAACAAGAAAACACTTCATAGTTCAAATCAGAAAGGAGAGCATCAGAGATGCATCCTGTCTGTATATCTTTTCAATCTATATGCAAAACAGGTCATTTGGGAGGCTTATCTTTATGAGGAAAAATGTAGGAACAAGATTGGAGGAAGATTCATCAACAACCTGTGATATGCAGATGATACAACCTTACTTGCTGAAACTGAGGAAGACCTGAAGCATTTGCTGCAGAAGGTCAAGTACTGTAGTCTTCAATATGGACTAAAACTTATCATCAAGAAGACGATGAAGCCATCACTCAGCATTAGGCCAATTAGTAGCTTCATGATAGGTGGAGAGAAGTTGGAGATTATTAACAATTTCAGCTTTTTCTTGGTTGTGCAATAGACACTCTTAGCCAGCAAACAAGAAACCAAAAGACAAATTCCATTGGGGAAGCCTCCCATCAGGGACTTTTCCAGAGGGCTGAGGAGAAATGATGTCAGTCTAGAGACTAAGGTACATATGATCCAGACCATGGTCTTTGCGATTTCATGCTATGCATTGGAGAGTTGGACAATAACCAAGGATAACAGAAGACAACAGAAGAAGAATTGATGCTTTTGTGTTGTGGTGCTAAGAGTATTGAATATACCATGGGCCACCAGAAGAACAAATAAGTCTGTCCAGGATAGTGAAACAAATTCCACTTTGGAGGCTAGGATTTTGAAGCTCCATCTCACATTGAACATGTGACTGGTCCTTGGAGAAAGGCATCATGCTTGAAAGAGTGGAGGAACAGCCTAGGAGAGGAAGATCCCAGATGAGAAGGATTGAAATAGTAACTGTGACACTGGGACTAGGTGTGTAAGAGTCAGTGAGACTGGCTCAGACTAGGGCAAGGTTCTGTCCTGTTGTGCATAGGGTTGCTGAGTTGCAGGCAACATGATGGCACATAACAATAACAACAACAACAACAACATGGAGTGATTCTACCTGACACACTTAGAATAAGATCCAGCTCAAAAGCAATAAGAACAAAAATTATAGATGAGTTTCAGAACTAATATCCATTTTAAAAGACTAGACACAATTCAAATTCATTGCCATCAAGAAGATTCCAATTCAGAGCTACCTTCCATTGGATTCAAAGGCAATAAATCTTAATTGAAGGAGAGAGCCCATTTTTCTTCTGTAGAGTCACCAATGGATTCAGAGTCTTGGAGCCCTGAAGCATTTTAATTACAAGGGCATCGCATGATGGACTATACCACCAAGATTGCTAAAAGAAAAGATCACTTTATTTAAATAATTTTGTCCATGATCTGTAATATTTTCTAGACACAACAAAATACGTTGTTGTTGTGTATATTGAGCCAGAACTGACCTGTAGCAGACACTCCAGGGGGTTTTGAGCATTAGTTAATTACACAAGAGGAGATGTGGGATGAGTAATATTTTAACAGATAAAAAAATCTGCATTCTAGATGTTTTGTAACTAGAATACATACTCAAATAATGGGGAAAAATACAGTAGAAAAATAATCCAATTTTCTTAATATGTACAGTAATTATTTATTGAGGGGTGAGTAGGTAACAACATGCATCTATAAATGCTTTCTTATATCAAATTGCAGTAAGTCAGAGTATATAAAAAATAAACTATAAGGAACACTCTAGATGGAAAAGTATGCTGCTTAAATATGGTTCTTATTTAAAGAAAGTACGTTTTCTTTAAAAATTTTTATCCTATTAAATGTCAACTGTTATTATTGTGTGCCATGGAGTTGGAACCTATCCATAGCTGATCTTCCAACAAGTTATCAGAGGCAGTAAATCTCTTGGAAGGAGATTGCCCATTCTTCTCCCATGTAGCAACTGGTAGATTCAGACCATGTGCTTTTGGAATTGAAGTACAGCTTCTTACCACTAGGCCACCAGAGCTCCCTAAGGGATGATTATTTCCAAACCAAACACACTGGCTTACATATATCTCAATATTCAGCCTATATGCTAAGATATTTAGGAAGTAAAAATATTAATTAATTATTTATTAAATTATTTTACTTTCTTGGTCCAAAACAAACAAATCTTTACATATTCTTTGAATATTCTTCCAGAATTAATTGTAGTGTTTCTTATCTGGGTGCATAAGTTTATGAACAGTTAACAACTAAAGAATCAAGTAAGTGAAGGTATAGATAATTCAAAAACTCTTAACCTAGGATCAGTAACCTTAATCTCCCATCTCAGAATGAAAATGGTTAGATAAATCTGAACAACTTTGTGTGTGTGTGTGTGTGTGTGTGTGTGTGTGTGTGTGTGTGTGTATCATCAAATCAGATCTGATTGGTACAGGAGGAGATTTTCCCTCCTTCTCCAGCAGAACTTCTGGTGGATTAGACCTGCATAACTCTGGGATTGCAGTGCAGCTTCTTGCCCCTAAGCCACCAGAGCTCTCCTGAGTAACTTTTAAAATCTCTATGCCTATGTTATACTAGAATATTAAAGTTGAAAGAGATTTCCCATTTTATTTTGTTAAATATCAACTTAATGCCCAACTATTGACAAAAGAAAAAGGGTTTGAAATTGAAATATCTTCAATAACAAAGCAAGTAATATAAACATGTAAAAATATTTCATGACTTTGTGTAATAAAAATTAAACTAAGAACAATAACTAATGGAAGTATCAGCTAATAAATCCTGCATGTTTTGTGTGATATCATTCAATATTTAATTCTAAAACACATTTTTAGTCAAATCTTTGTGATTGATGGTTTTCCAAACTCTGTGCTGTGTACAAAGTAATAAAGACCTTAAATCATTTTATCATAAGAGTTAAAAATATTGTTTCAATGAGCAAATGACCCAAAGAAAGCAAGCTGTCTATAATTAAAAATGCCCTTAAGTATTTTCATGAAATAAAGCATCAAAAAAAAAAGAAATTAAAGCATCACACTAAAGTAGTCACATAGCAACAACTAAGTAATTTCTTAGAGTATTTTTACATGTAAATGTCTAGTTTTCTATACTATGGTTACCTTGAGTGTGTTCTCTGTTCTTGCAGCATTAGCAACCTTAGGAACTGTTCAAATGAAAAAATGGAGACTCTTCTCAGGTCACTAGAATTTACTAAATTTACACTCTGCATTTATCAAAACCTCTAGGTGACTCGCAAGGACTTTAACATTAAGATGCTCTGCCTGCACTTGCAATTTTAAAAGAAAAATAAACTTAACCTATGGAGAAAAAGAATTTATTGGCATTTATATAAGGGATTAAGATAGGAGGTATTGTAGAATTTGTGAAATCTTTTTACTTTGAGATTTTGAAATTATTTCCTGAACCTTATCGTTCTGGTGGGAACTAAGTACATTCTTTTGCAAATAAGAGGAATGGACTACCTGACCTATTGGTTCTGGTCTAGTCTTGCATTCTCAGGATCACCTGGGCTGGTTTGGAACTCTTGTGTTGTTTTAAATAGCTGCTTTCACATAATGGGTTTCAATTTCTTCCTTTCCTTGAGGGAGTGAGAAAGGGTGGAAAGTTCAGCTTTCATTTAAACACACAATTTAAGCTGAACACTCCACAGGACTATTGGTTTTAAAGAGGAATATTTCCCAAGCATTGTAGATAAAATTGAATATTCTTAGTAAATATGAATTCAAATCATTGATGAAATGAGTGCTTTTTTTATCCATTAGTCAGTTAGAAATATAAAATTGTCCTCTTAGCATACTTTCTCAGTTCTGCATCTTTTAGGATGACTTTCTGTGCATGTAATTTCTATATCCTCTTCAAAGAAGTATTTTTTAGACTATTTTGAAATGTATGCTTCCTGTACAAAATATAAAGATAATATTTATTCTCGCTCAAGATCTCTTTGAAAAATGAACACCATTGTCTTCTTTTGAACATACTGAGGACATGTTTTGTTCTAAGTAAATAATCAGTCCAAGAGATTATATATAGTGGAGATGTTTTAAATTATTATTATTTTAGAAAACCTAGTGTCCTAAAAAAACCAAAAACAAAACAAAACCAAAAAAAAACCACCAAACCTAGAGACCTCTGGTGGCCTAGTGGAAAGAAGCTTCACTGCAATCCCAAAGGCACATGGTTGGAATCCACCAGCTCCTCCTGGGCTATTAACTGCATCTGCAAATCTGCATGAAAGTCAGCTATGGGTCAGTTCTGACTTGATGTTACATAACAACAGTAGAGCTATAGGGAGCTTAGTGAGGATTTAATGGTAAGGAATTGCAATGCCAACAGAAAGGTATGTGGTTTGAATCTACCAGTTGCTCCGCAGGAGAAAGATGAATAATCTCCTCCCTTGTGCTTTACTGCCTCTGACAGCAAATCAGAGTCAGCTAAGAATTGCTTCCAGCTTGAAGGCACATAAAAACAGAGAAGCTCTGGTGGCTGAGTGGTAAGTAAATCAGTTCAAATCCACCAGTGCTTCAGGAAACAAAGATAAACAAGCTCTTTCTTCTCACGTGATTACTATATTTGAAAACCCAATGGAGGGTCACCCATGAGTTGGTTCTGACTTCACAGTAGATAACAACAATGGAGCAATAGAGAGCTCTGAATGCATGGTCATAGAGAGTTGTGTTACTAATCTAAAGGTGGTGCCTTTCTGATGGATTGAGTCAACCAGTAGCTCCAAAACTCAAAAATAGGTAATGTTCTTATTTGGTATTTACAGTCTCAGAAATCCACTATCTGTAAACTATTAATCAGTTCCAACTTAATGAAAAAGTGAAGAAAGGAGAGAGAGAAAAAGGGAGAAGAGACAGAGAGAGAGAGTGTCTGTGGCCATACTGTATTTTTTCTAATTGCTCTGGATTTTTCAAACTGGAAACAAAAGCCCAAACAAACTTGGATTCACAATCAAGAGCTTAAACAAAACCAAACCAGTTTTTGTACTTTTCAGAGTGAGACATTTCACTCAGCATAATGTTCTCCAAGGTCACCCATACTGTGTAATATTGAGTTGTTGTTGTTGTTATGTGCCATTGAGTTGCCTGTGACTAATAACAACCCTATCTGTGTACAACAGCTCTGAACCATGCCCTTTCCTGAGCCAACTTTATTGTCTCTGACACACCTACCCCCATTACCCCAGTCACTAAGTCAATCCATGTCATCGGAGGTCTTCCTTTCTTGTGCTGTCGCTCCGCTCTCCCAAGCATGACGTCCCTCTTTAAGAACTTGCACCATGTCAGATGGAGCTTCAGAATCCTTGCCTCCAAGGAACAGCCTGGTTTCACCCTCTCTTGGACGAACGCGTTTATTCTCCAAGCAGCCCTATGTATATTCAATACTGTTCTCCAGTGCCCAGCTCAAAGGCCTCAATTCTACTCCTATCGTCACTAGTCATTGTCCATCTTTCTGATGCATAGCAAGTAATTGTGAATACCATGGCCTGGATCAGGCACACCTTAGCCCCCAGATTCCATTGCTCTTCAGTATTCTGGAGATGTTCCTGACAGCAGAATTCACCAGTGCAATTTGTCTTTGATTTTCTGGCTGATGGTACCAAGTGTGTTGATTGTGGAGCTAAGCAAACTGAAGCTTTTAACAATCTCAATCTCTTCACTGTCTATCATGATTCTGTCTATCAAGTCTATCAATCAGCCCAGTGATAAAAATTTTTGTTTTCTTGATGTTGAGCTTCAATCCATATTGAAGGCTGCAGTCCTTGACCTTCTGCAGCAAATGGCTTAGGTCTTCCTTAGTTTCGGCAAGCAAGGTTCTGTCATCTGCATAACACAGGTTGTTGATGAGTCTTCTTCTAATCATGATGCCACATTTCTTTTCATAAAGCCCAGCTTCCTGAGTAATCTGTTCTGCATATATATTGAAAAAGTATGAAAATACTATACCTACCTCACGTATACCCTTTTCTATTTTGAACCATGGAGTGATTCCTTGTAATATTTTATGAGTTTATTATTGTTCAGTGCTGTATATTATTCCATTATGTGAATATATCACAGGTTTTCTATGCATTCATTTGTTGATGTGCACTTCAATCCCTTTGCTTCAATACCTTTGCTATTGTGAATTATGGAGCAATAGCATCATGGTTATAAAGCAGGACTGACATGGGGGGAGGGATTGGGATTATAATAGGAAAAGAGCTGATACATAATGCATACTGTTTAGAACAGATAAAAGAGAGAACTGTTTAGAAGGAATATGTGATAAGGTACTATACATAAGACAGCGGGTCCAGAAAAAAAAGTACACTCCAACGAGAACTGGGGGAGGTGGAAGGGAAAAGAAGGAGAAAGGAAATTGTGCAACAATGATTTTTTTTAATTGTGAACTGATGAAAGGAAAGGAGAGATGGAGGGATAAAAATGCATAACAATGAATGAATGAATGAATGAATGAATGAATGAAAATCCAACTTTTCTGTAAACTTTTATTAAAATCACAATTAAAATACAAACTATTTTTTTAAAAAGCTAGAAATTGATATGTTATTGTTATTGTTGTTGTTATGTGCCATCAAGTTGCCTGTAACACCATATGTACAACAGCCCTAAACCCTGCTCTGTCCTGTGCCAGTCTCACTGTCTCCAATACACCCACTTCTATTACTTCAGTCACTGAATCAATCCACCTCATAGAGGATCTTCCTCTCCTGCTCTGTCCCTCCACCCTCCCAAGCATGGCGTCCCTCTCCGAGGACTGGTCCCTCCTTGCAACATGTCCAAAGAATATCAGATAAAGCTTTAGAGTCCTTGCCTCCAAGGGCAGCCCGGTTTGATCTACTCCAGGATGAACCTGCTCATTTTCTTAGCAGTCCATGGTACATTTAATACTCTTTTCCAACACCACAACTCAAAGGCATCAATTCTCCTTTTATTCTCCTTAGTCATTATCCAGCTCTTTGATGCTTAGCCAGTAATTGCAAAGACCATGGCCTGTATCAAGCATACCTTTGTGTCCACAGTGACACCATTGCTCTTCAGTGAGAGGTCTCTAACAACAGACTTTCCCATCACAACATGTCTTTTGATTTCCTGGCTGCTGGTGCCAAGAGTGTTGACCGTGGAGCAAAGCAAACCAAAGCTGTGAACAATCTCAATCACTTCACCATCCATTATGATCCTGCCAATTGTCCCAGTGGTGAGACTCTGTCTTCTTGATAATGAGCCTTAATTCATATTGAAGACTGTAGTCCTTGACCTTCTTGAGCAAGCACTTCAGGTCCTCTTCAGTTTCAGCAAGCAGGGTTGTGTCATCTGCTTAATGCAGATTGTTAATGAATCTTCCACCAATCCTGATGCCACACTTCTCGTAGAGCACAGCCTCCCAGGTAATCTGTTATGCATATAGGTAGAAAAAGTATGGAGATAGGACACATCTCTGTCGTACACCCTTCCCAATTTTGAACCATGTTCTGAGGCTCCATCTAACATACTTTGGACATGTTGTGAGGAGGGACCGGTCCTTGGAGAAGGACATCATGCTTGGGAGGGTGGAGGGACAGTGCAGGAGGGGAAGGCCCTTTATGAGATGGATTGATTCAGTGACTGGGATAATCGGGATGGGAGTGTCAGAGACAGTGCAATTAGCGCAGGACAGAGCAGAGTTTAGGGCTGTTGTACATAGGGTCACTATGAGTCGCAAACGACTCAACGGCACATAACAACAACAACATATTCTGAAAAATCATGTTCTTATGTGATGTCGAGTTGCCTGTAACTCAATGGTGACAATATGTACGACAGTTCTGAAGGTTGTCCTGGCCTGAGACAGTCACTGACTCCAACACACTTACCCACATTGCCCTCGTTACTCTATCAATCCAATTCGTTCAAGGTCTGTCTCTCCACTCTTCTGAGCATGATGTCCTTCTCTAAGGATTGATTTCTTCTGTATACATGCCCCAAGTATGTGAGAAGGAGCTTCAAAATCCTAGCTTCAAACAAGAAACTTGCTTAGACTCTTCTCCAGCACTACAACTCAAAGATATCAATTCTTCTTCTGTCATCCTTTGTCATTATCCATCTCTCTGATGCATAGCAAGTAATTGAGAAGACCATGGCCTGGATTGGGCTCACCTTAGTCTCTGGACTGATATTGTTGCTTCTCAATACTTTGGAGAGGTCCCTGACAGCAGATTTATCTAATGCAATTTGTCTTTTGATTTCCTGATGCTGGTGCCAAGAGTGCTGATTGTGGAGCTTAGCAAGCTGCAATTGTTAACAATCTCAATTTCTTCTCCATCCATCATGATGCTGCCAATTGGCCCAGTGGTGAGAATATTTGTCTCCTTGGTGTTCAGAGCTTCAATCTATATTGAATCTATAGTCCTTGACCTTCTGTAGCAAACAATTCATGGCCTCCTCACTTTCAGCAAGAAAGATTGTGCCTTCTGCATAACATAGGTTTTTGATGAGTCATCCTCAAATGCTGATGCACATTCCTCCTCATAAAGTCCAGCTTCCTGAATGATTTGTTCTGCCTATAGATTGGCACACTTCCTTCCTTATTTTGAACCATGCAATGTTTCCTTGTTCTGTTCCGAAGATTGCTCCTTGGTTCAAGTATAAGTTTCACATAAGCACAATTGAGAGTTCTGGGATTCCCATTCTCTTCAAGGTTAACCACAATTTGTTGTGATCCACATAGTCAAACATCTTTGTATAATCATTGAAACACAGATAGCTATCCCACTGGTACTCTTTGCTTTCTGCCAAGATCCATTTGCCATTGGCAATAATGTCTCTAATGATATGACCTCTTCTAAACCCAGCTTTTATTTCTGGTAGTTCTCTGTGACTGTACTGTTTTAGTAGCTTCTGGATGATCTTCAGCAGGATTTTGTTTGCTTGTGATATAACTGATATTTTATGATAATTTCAACACTCTTGTCAGGTCACCTTTTTTTGAATGGAAATAAATATTTATGCTTTGAAAACTAATGAATGAAGATCAGATGAACTGTGGGAGGATATCAAGAATACCATTCACAAAGAATGAAAAAGATCATTACAAATACAGAAGAAGAAAAGTCTAAAATGGATGTCAGAAGAGACTGAATATTGCACTAGAGCTCTCAGAAGCCAAAGCAAAGACAAGAAATTAAGACGTTAAGGAGCTGAATAGAAGATTTCAAAGGGCAGCATGGGAAGACAAATAAAAGTATTATAATGAAATGTGCAAAGAACAGGAGTCTGAAAATCAAAAGGGCCAAACTCACTCATCATTTCTTAAGCGGAAAGAACTAAACAACAAATTCAAGCCTTGAGTTGCAATATTTAAGGATGCTGTGGGTGGAATATTGAAGATCCAGGAAGCATTAAAAGAAGATGGAAGGAGTATACAGAGTCACTGTACTAAAAAGAATAGATTGACAGAAGAAGCTGAAGAGGCAATAGTGATGAAGGAGGAAATTCAGGTTGCTATGAAGGACTTGGTAACAAATAAGACCTCAGGAATTGATGGAATACCAGTTGAAATATTTCAACAAACAGATGCTGTCCTTGGCTCATCAGGTTGTGCCAAGAAATCTGGAGGTAAAGTACCAGGCCAACTGAGTGGAAGAGATCCATATTTATTCCTAATAAAAAAAATAAAAAAATTTAAAAAAAATCCTCCAAAAGTATTTGGCATATTTCAAACTAAAACTATTTCATATAATTGTTCTATTCCTCTGAGGTTCATTTATGACACTTACCTAAGATAATAAGATTGGTAAAATCCAGAAAACAAACAGATTCATCCTGGAGAGGGTTAAACTGGGCGGCAAGGATACTGAGGCTCCATCTAACATACTTTGGACATGTTGTAAAGAGGGACAGGTCCTTGGAAAGGGATATCATGCTTGGGAGGGTGGAGGGAGAGTGCGGGAGGGGAAGGCCCTCTATGACATGGATTTCAGTGACTCGGGTAATCGGAATGGGTGTGTCAGAGGTAGTGCGATTGGCACAGAACAGAGCAGAGTTTAGGGCTGTTGTACATAGGGTCTGTCTCTATAAGTGGCAAATGACTCCACGGCACATAAGAACAAAAACAAATTCTAGCAGTGTCCTAATTTGGACTCTTAAGTGTTAATGAAAAAATTTTTAGCAATAATGTTAAAATGTGTGTCTAATAATTTCTTTTTCAAATCTGAGATTTTCTAAAAATACTGTATTAAGTTTGAGGTAAAAATGGAAAAAAATAGTGAAAGACACATAAGGGGTAAATGAAATAAATACACTTACGTAAAATCAAATTATCTTGTCTATTAATGATTAATCTCCAGGATTTCTTTTTGGTTCATTTTCATCATAGACATGCTGTGACACAGTGGCTATTATATGTTATGAATATTTTAAGATAATTTTATTTGTTCTCTTCAACTCTAGAAAAATGCTTCTTTTCCCTTAAAATCTCATCCCACACCCTTCAGAATTCCCTCACAATACTGCTTATTTCTGTAAAACAAATGTCTCCCTGAAGTATTACTTTCAGAAGAGATCATATCAGCTCTCATAAACTGAGCCATATCGGGGTTGTGTACAAATGAGATCTCCAAGGAAAATCTAGATACTGCAAGATAATAGTTTAAGGAACTCAGTAAATAACATTTAGAGGTGATTCTATAACAGTAAAAACACTGTCTCACCTTAGTAAAATGTTAAATTCAACATCACAGTCTTTATTTTAGATAAAATTAAACATAAACCCTGTCTGGTACAAATAGTTGTGTCCATTTTCATTTGTGTAAGTGGCAAAAGCCTGAGGAACTAACCAGAATTTAAAATAACTGAATTCTATTATTTTGGTTTGCACTAAATTTCTAGAGGCATAATAGGGGCTCCTTTTTCCTTGTAAATTTTCTCACTTTGTGTTCATTAATCCACTCTCTCTCTCTCTCAATTGCCAAGTGAAAGAACTAGAATATATAAAAAAATCTAATCTACACAGAATACTGTTTATACTACTCAACTATACAAATGCATCAATTAACTAAATGCTATATCAAGAAAAAGTTTTTTTGTTTTAGTTGAGATTTTACAGGTACACATAAATCATGTATCAGGACTCTTTCCATATCTGCCACTGATCCCTCTTCATCTGAATTTCATAAACCTCCCTGCTTTCTCATCTTTGTTTTAATAAGTGTTGCGGGGTTTGGCCGTGGACTGTTGTTTGCTCTAAAGAGCATTTTTAAAAAATAGTTGTTATTGTTTATTTTATAGTTTATTATTGGTTGAAAGGTAGCCTCTGGAAGTGGTTTCAGCTCCACTGAAGGGTAACTGGGTAATAAACTCGAACGTTCATCTGATCTCTAAGAGACCAGTAAGCATAAGGTTTTTTAAAAAAATAAATTTTGGATTTGTTCTGCATTTTACTTAGTGAGATTATCTCTTCTTTCCATGGTTACAGGAAATCAGTGAGCCATTAGTGCGTAGGTCTAATTGATAACTTGAGTCTTTTGTTTCCCTCAATATCCGTTCTATTGGGTAAAAAAAAAGACAATTTTATCAGGCAATTTGCAAGCTTTAAAGATCTCAAATGCTACTTATTAAAGTAAGATATTGCCTTTAAGTTCCATGTTTTTATAATTAATCTTGATAAGCCAAGAAAAATAGGTCTATCGTAGGTTAAAACCAAGTTTCTCCATAAAGGCTAGAATTTTGAAGTGCCATCTAAAATACTTTAGGCATGAGCCCATGCGGGACTGATCCTTGGAGAAGGACATAATGCTCAAAAGGGTAGAGGGACAATACAAGAGTGGAAGACTCTGGATGAAATGAATTAATCCAGTAACTAGGACAATGGGAGTAGGTGTGTCAGTGGGACTTGCTCAGGACAGAGCAGGCTTCAGAGTTGTGGTATTTAGGGTAACTATGAGTTGCAGGTGACGTGGTGTCACATAACAACAATAATAACTCCTTAAAACTATGGTCTTCAATGTTCAAACCATGTAGCTCAGTCCCCTAATGTATTTGGTTATCTCTAAGAAGTTTTCATAGCTATGTTTCCTATGTGCTTGACTATGTATAAAAATATTCGTGCAAGGAATGAAATTAATACTGTTATGCTTCTTCTTTGTGCCATCAAGTAGACTGCAACTCTGACACACCTGACCCTATTACTCCAGTCACTGTGTCAATCCATTTTATATAGCGTACTCCTATCCTGCATTGTCCCTCTGCCCTTTCAAGTATAATGGCCTTCTCATAGGCCTAGTCCTTCCTGGCAACATGCCCAGACTACATGGACAGACCTTAAAAATCCTTGCCTCCAGAGAATAACCTGGTTTACCCTTTCCAGAATAGACTTGCTTGTTTTCTTGGCAGCCCAAGGTATGTTCAATACTCTTCTCTAGCATTACAATTAGAAGCCACCAATTCCTCTTCTGTCATCCGGTATTCATTGTCCAGCTCTCTGAACATAGCAAGGAATTGTAAAGTTCATGGCCTGGATCAGGTGCACTTTAATCTCTAGACTGACTTCTTTGCTCTTAATGACTCTGAAGAGGTCCCTAACAGTTGTTATGAGTCACCTGTGACTCATAGAAACCCTGTGTACAACAGACCTAAACCCTGATTTATCTTGTGCCAATCCTATTGTCTCATATACACCTAATCCCCCACCCCCATTACCCCAGTCACTTAATCAGTCTGTCTCTTTGAGGGTCTTCCTCTCTTGTGCTGTTCCTCCACCCTCCCAAGCATAACGTCCCTCTCCAAGGACTGATCCCACATTGCAACATGTCCAAAGTATGTCAGATGAAGATTCAGAATCCTTGCCTCCAAGGGGCAGCCTGACTTCACCCTCTCCAGGACAAACTTGTTTATTCTCTTAGCAGTCCATGATATATTCAATACTCTTCTCCAGTACAACCGCTCAAAGGCATCAATTCACCTATTATCGTCCCTAGCCATTGTCCAGCTTTCTAATGAATAGCAAATTGCAAATACCATGGCCTGTATCAGACACACTTCAGTCTTCAGACTGACATTGCTCTTCAGTACTTTGGAGAGGTCTCTGATAACAGACTTTCTGAATGCAATTTGTCTTTTCATTTACTGCTGGTACCAGTAGTGTTGATTGTAGTGATGCTTTCAATTGTCTCAGTCTTGAAAATCTTTGTTTTCTTGATGTTGAGCTTCAATCCATATTGAATGCTGCAGTCTTTAATCTTCTGCTGCAGACACTTCAGGTTCTCCCCAGTTTTGACAATCAAGGTTGTGTCATTTCTATAACGCAGGTTGTTGATGGGTGTTTCTCCAGTCCTGATACCATATTCTGCCTCTAATGTCCAGCCTCCTGAATGATCTATTCCACAAGTAGATTGAAAAGTTATGGAGACAGGACACATCCCTGACTCACCTCTTCCTAATTGTGAACCATATCGTGTATCCTTGCTCTGTTCTAATGGCTGCTTCCTGGTCCAAATATAGGTTTCATACAAGCACAATCAAGTGTTCTTCGATTCCCACTCTTTTCAAAGTTAGCCATTTTTTGTGATCCATACTCTCAAATATCATTATAGATAGAGAAAAGACTGAAGTTGTTTCATTTTACTTGAATGCACAGTCAACACTTTTGCAAGAGTGAAGAAATATGGAAGCTTTTTCCATAGGGAAAATCCACTGTTAAAGACTTCTTTAAATTGCTAAAAAAGCAAGAAGGCACCTGTTCCAAGTCATAGTATTTTTCAATTTTTTCTTGTGCATCTGAAAGATTGACAATGAAAAATAATAAAAAAAGTATTGGTGTCTTTAAATTATAGTGTTGGTGAAGAGTATTGATATTCAATGCTCATGGACTGCCAAAATGACAAATAACCATATTCTGAAGTATGTGCAACCTGGGTGTTCATTAGAGGCAATAATGCAGAAAATTTGTTTCACTTACTTCAGGCATATTTTCAAGAGGAACCAGTCTTGGAGAAATGGATTGTTTGGGGAAAGGTAGACAATCAGAAAAATTGATATGTTCACACAGTAACTGCCATGATGGGCCAGAGCAGGATGGATATCATGAGGATGGTGCAGGATATGTGAAGGTTCAGATTTGCTAGGAGTCATAGTGGGATTGATGGCACATAACAGTAACATCATACACATGCAAAACTGAGTAAGGAATAAAGATAGAACAAGAATTGAAGATTTTGAATTGTAGTGTTGACAAAGAGTATTGGATGTACCATGGACTGCCAAAATAACAGATAGGCTTTTGGGGGTGTATATCTATCTATCTATCTATCTATCTATCTATTTATTTATCTATCTATCTATCTAATCTATCTATCCACACATTTTTTATACAGCTTTACTTACAAATTCTGTATACATTGTTTTTCACACTGATCTTTTCCATTTCCCTAACCTACCCCTCAATCCACCCATAAAATTATGCCCCTCTATGATTATGTCCCCCACCCATCCTCACCTCTGTGCTCCCCCCCATACACCTTTTACTAACAATCTAGTTGTACAATAATGGTCTTATACAATATTTGTCCTTATGGGACTGAGTTAGTTCACTTAGTGTAATGCTCTCCAGTCCCTCCAAAGGTTGGTAGTGATTTGCAAAATTTGTTTTAGAATAAGTGCAACTAGAGTTTTCCTTGGAGGTAAGGATAGTGAAACTTTGTCTCACATACTATGAGTATGTTGCTAGAAGTATTCAGTCTGTGGAAAAAGACATTATGCTGGAAAAGGTAGAGGAACAAGATGAAGACCTTCAAAGAGAGGGGAATTGACACAGTGAGTATAATATAATGGCTTAAATCATGACAGAAATTGAGAAGCAGGTGCAAGGTAGGTTACAGTTCAGATTTGTTGTTCATAAGATAGCTTGTTCATAGTTAAATTGAAGATACATGACATTAATAACAGGCATAGCAGAATAAAATGTTGCTTCATTCTGCAACCTTCTTATGATTATTACCTGCATACCTGAGTCCATTGTTGTGACTATTGTGCAAATTCATCTCACCAAAGGTTTCCCTGACTCTGATAAATTCCCTCTCTAAAGCGAACCCAGTGATTCCTTCTAGTGATTGACTTCTTCTTATGAGATATCCAAAGCATATGAGGCAAACACTGCGTTATTGTACACCAGGTAAAGGTATAGATATCATCAAAGAGGTGTTTTGGATTTATGTCTAAAATTATCTGGAGAAGCATTGAGATTATCAATAAATCTGACTTCTCTGTTCTCCCAAACTAGAAGACAAAAAAAAAAAAACCCCAAGTCGTAACGTACAAAAATTGAGGAGGAGGGGGAGGTCACATTCAATTATAAGAGGCAAGAGGTGGAGGGAAAAATGAAAAAAAAAATAACCACCCCAGGGTTTTGAAGTTAGAAAGGGACTTCCTACTGTCAGGATGTACCCTGTTATCATGGAAGGGCTTTCTGAAGAATAATGAATAAAAGATTAAAAAATCTCTTTTCAAAGATTTAGCTCACACTGGCTCCCCAGGGAGGGAAGAAAGGGACTTGGATTTTATGATGGCGACTTTGAACATCTCGCACTTACCTAGCATCCTCCTGGGCCTAGGACAAAATCAAGTCCATTAAATACTTAAGTTTTAAAGTGTCTCTAAGTTTAGCTCTTTAAATAAATGATTTTAGCAGTGACTTGACAAAGTTCAATAAGTAGATCTTAGGGTAAGCAAGGAAACAAAGTACATAAACGGATTCTTGTTATGATTCACAACTGAAAGTGCCTAAGTACCTTTCAAACAAATGCATTTGCACTCTGACTTTTTAAAACAACTTGTTTAGAAAAAGACATTAAGATTATTATAAGTCAAGAAGAAAGAGAATGGCTCATGAGGGCTATAAATCTAGGAGAAAAAGACCCAAAACAAAATATTCCTGTGAAGGACTAGAGAATACCCACTATCTTATTAATAAACTGCTTCCTACCTTTCATTTCAAAGATAAAGGCATCAGCACAAAAGACTAAGTATGTATAGAAAGAGATCAATTTACTCATCACTTCAATCAATTCATTTCCAAAAGGAAAATATTTTAAGTGTTGTGCCAGAAACAGCACGAACTAAGAGAATTTGTAACATCATTCTGAATTCACACACACACACACACACATACACGCACACCCCAAACAACCAACTTGTGGCTTGTGTTTTATTTTAAAATTCTCTATCAGTAGATTAAAAATCCCTGTGGGCATAGTGCATAACATCCTGGCCAGCTGGCAGAAAGATCAGCACTTTGAATCCACCAGCCACACCACAGCGGATTTACGGCCTCAGAAACCCAATGAAGAGTGGCTGGAAGTCAGACTCAACCTAGTGGCAGTAGGTAGGTTGAATTACTATGCAAGAGAAGCATATTTAAGCAATAAAACTATTGACTCTCTTATTTCTAAGTCAGTAGAGGGGCTAACACAAGTATATTACTTTTAGCATGGAGGTTACATCATTCAGAAACATATTTCCGTTTGTTGCTTCTTAGTGACTAGGGAGGATAGAAGGAGAATTGATGCCTTTGAGCTGTGGTATTGGAGAAGAGTATTAAATATACCATGGATTGCTATGAAAATGAACAGGTTCATCCTGGAGAGGGTTAAACCAGACTGCTCCTTGTAGGCAAAGATTCTGAAGCTTCGCCGGACATACTTTGAACATGTTGCAAGGAGGGAACAGTCCTTGGAGAAGGACATAATGCTTGGGAGTGTGGAGAGACGGCACAGGAGAGGAAGACCCTCTATGAGGTGAATTGATTCAATAGCTAGGGTAATGGGGTAGGTGTGTCAGAGACAGTGAGATTGGCACAGGACAGAGCAGGGTTTAGGGCTGTTGTACATAGGGTCACAGGTGACTCGATGGTACATAACAGCAGCAACAACAACAACAACTGAAGAATAATTTTTAAAAATCCATCCACAGTAATTTACTTGACAACCATTTAACAATTGTTTAGTTCAGATTTTCTGTACTCTGATTCAGCAAAGCATAAACTCAGAATGTTCTTTCTTATTTTGTTCATCTGTTATCTGTATGCTTGAATGTACAGCTAAATAAATTTGCATGTACACTATGAGTTCCAGGAATAAAGTTTCTTTTGCATGATTAGGACATCTTGCAGTTAAGCATTCTGGTTGTGCTACAGGGCTTTATAATGTGTATTAGGTTACTGTGTCATACACTTCTTTCTTTAGCACTCAACTAACAATGGGTTAACTTCACTGGGAAATACATTTTTTGTAATTGATAAAGTCTTGCATTGATGAATTAGTGGGAAAAGAGTAGTATGTTGTGGAAAGTACAATTTAAAAGTCATAACACACACTAAGATCTCACACTTGTCTACTCATTTTGACCACCAGCCATTTTGTAGTGACTCCGAAGCTCTAACAGCTCAAAAACTGTTATTGTTGAGTGCTGTGGAGTTGGGCCTCAACTCAAAGAGATCACGAGCTCAGCCAAACCAATGCTGCTTGGTTCTGTTCCATCCCATTGCTGTGAGCTGTTGTGAATCAAATTGTCATTATCTGTTGCAGTTTTCTTGGCTGATTTCAGAAATAAACTGCCAGGCATTCACATTCTGTTTAGTCTGTAAGCTGCTCAGAAGCCTGTTCAGAGCAACATGCAAAAACCACTGAGGAAAAGTACATACATAAGATGCATAGGTCCAAAATCAAACCTGGTTTTCCCAAAGGGCAGTCAAGATTCTCATTGGTGCTCTTGGTTTTATACAGCAGCTGTCTCTACCACCTTTGTGATACATGCCATAGGAGATAAATCACCTACAGAATACTTAGATCATAGCAGCCACTCTAGTAGAATGGTTGAGCAGAGATAAGTTAAAGATACTATATAAGACCCCAAATAAGGACAATACTTCTGAGAAACAAAAATGAGGTTGTAGGCATAGTGTTCCCTAATTTCAAAACCTACTACACACAGTGATAACCAAAACAACATGGTGCCAGTAAATGGCAGGTACATTGACCAATGGAACAAAAATGAGAACCCAGAAATAGACCCAGATATCTATGGTCAACTGATATTCAACAAGGAAATCGAAGCTATCAAATGAGGAAATGAAAACCTCTTCTACAAATGGTGCTTTCAAAACTGGACTTACACCTGCAGAAAGCTGAAACAGGATACACATCTCACACCATATTCAAAATCAACACAAGGCAGATCAGAGACCTGGGAGTAAAGCTCAAAACCATAATGTTCATAAAAGACAAACATGGATCAAGCTTAGAAGCACTAGTCACAGGTATAAAGAGATTGCCAAATACAACCAGAAATACACAATCTAAAGAGGATGAAATTGATACATGAGGCCTGCTAAAGATTAACTCTCTGTGCACATCAAAACCTTTTGCCAACAGGGTGAAAAGAAAACCTACAGACTAAAAACAAACATTTGGTAATACCATCTCAGACAAGAGTCTTATAACACAAGTTTACAGAATACTCCTGGGTCTCCACAAGAAAAAGACTGATAATTCAATTACAAAATGAACAAAAGAGATGGAAAGAATTTTCATCCAGGAAGATATTTGAATGGCAAACAGACACATGAAGAAATTCTCCAAGTCACTGGCAATACGAAAGATGCAAATTAAAACCACAATGAGGTACCATCTCACTTCAGTAAGAGTGGTAAACTATAAAAGGACAGCAAGTAATAAATGTTATAGAGGATGTGGTGAGAAAGGAACTTTTATGCATTATTGGTAGGATTGTAAAATGGTGTAACCATTCAGGAAGGCAGTTTGGTGCTTCCTAAAAAAGCTGAACATAGAAATTCTGAATGACCCAGCTATTCCACAACTTGAAATAGACCCCGATAATATGAGAACTGAAGCACAGATATTTGTACACCAGTGTTAATAGTAGCATTATTCACAATCATAAGAACATGGAAACAGACCAAATGTCCAACCACGAATAAATGGATTGAGAAATTATGGTACATTCATTCACACAATGGAATACTATGCAGCATGCAGGAGCACTAACTTTGTAAATTATTACCTAACTTGGGAGGGACTGGAAAGCATTATGCTGAGTGAACTAACTCATTTCCACAAAAATAAATACTGTATAAAACCGTTATTGTCGAATGAGTATAATGATCCAGGAGGGGTGGGAGAGGGTGCAAGCAGAGGGATGTGGATGTACAGGGAGAATGGGGGACTAATCATTGGATTGTACAGTTTGGTGGATGGGGAGTAAGGGAAATCAAAAGAATTTGTTCAAATTTGTATTCTAATTTTGTAAATAAACTTGTTGGGGGGGGGAAGATACTATTTAAAAGAATTTCAGAGTTATATAGTAACCTAACAGCTTTTTAATTGTATAAATAAGAAAATTAGAACCTGGAGGTTTCTGTCATTATTGATAAATGCTCTCTAATTAATTTGCTATGAACTCATATTTGAATTCAATAGTTTCTCTCCAGTAGAAGATGGTCAGTCTCCTCTAGTGGAATTTACTGCTTCTGAATACTCACGGGAAGGTCAGCTAAGGGTCAGTTCTGACTCGATGGTACTCAAAAAACTCCTTCATGTTTCCAAATAAGACTACCTATTCATAGGGTTTTCTAGTGTATAATCTTTAAGCAAGCCAATTTTCAGATATTTCTCTTGTGGTGCTGCTGTATAGATTTGAAACTCCAATTATTCAGTTAACAATAGCACCAGACTTCACAGGTTGCATAAACAAACAAAGGAAAGTGTATGTAACAATTGTAGATTGAGCAAATGATAGAGTTAAGAAATTTAAAAGTCATAAAGCTTCTATCAAAGAGGAATAGCTAAGGGTTTAATACCCAGCTGACCCTTGAACAACATAACAATCTCTAAAGCATAGTCTGTAGAACATTGCACTGCTAACCCAAAGGCTACATCTCTCTAATCCTTTGAATTTACCAGTGGTTCAGTAGGAGAAAAATGGACAATATTTTCCAATAAATTTATAGCTTTGAAAACTCAGTAGGGGATAAATTATTAATTAGATTAGATTTTTTATTAGATGTATTTTCAATTCAATTCCAAGATTTAACAATCAGAAAATGGTATTTTAAAAAATCCTGAATACTCCTCTTATCCCTGCTCTGCAATTATTTCATATCTTAAAATCAAAGATCCAGTATAATGTATCATTCACATCACTAAAACTACCAGTTTTTTTTTCCCTTTGGCTAATTAAATGTATCTCTGTGAGATACATTCTTACTTATAGATTTTTTAGTTTGTATAGCATTATTAGTTCAAGGTAGGGATTTCTAGTAACATAGTCTAATTATCACTTTATTATATTCATATTTTTCAAGATTTTTTGAATACATTATTAATATTAGTAACTTATGTTGTATTTATACTTTGCACTACACTGAGGAAATTTCCATCTATTCTAATTTTGCTGAGTGTCTTCATCAGGAAGAGGTGCTGGATTGTGTCAACTGCCTTTTCTGCATCAATTGCTAAAATCATATGGTTCTTGTTATTTACTTTTTTAATATGGTGAACTATGTTCTTATGTTGAACCGTCCTTGCCTACTTATTATGAATCCCACTTGGTCATGGTGAATATTTTTTTATATGCTATTGGATTCTATTAGATTGAATTCTTTTGGATTCTATTCTATTTTGTTAAAGGTTTTTGCATCTATATTCATGAGAGATATTGGTCCGTCATTTTCTTTCTTGGTTATATCAATCACAAATTTAGATACTTGGGAGTGAGCCTAACTAATGATACAGACAACCTATACAAAGAAAACTACAGAATATTTCTGCAAGACACAGTAAAATACCTAAAGAAATAGAAACATTTATATTGTTCATGTATAGGAAGACTCAATATTGTGAAAATGACAATCTTACCAAAAGTAATTTACATGTTCAATGCATTCTCAATACAGATACCAAATTCATTTTTCAAGATCAAAAGGAAAATTGTTAAGTTTATTTAGAGAGACAAGAGACTGCCGAATAAGCTTCTGAGATACAAAAATGAAATTGGAGGTATAACACTCCCTGACCTAAAAACCTACTACTGAGAGGTAGTAACCAAAACAGCATGGTACTGGTACAATGATGGGCAAATAAACCAATGAAACAAAATTGAGAATACAGAAAAAGACCCAGCTATCCATGGTCAACTGATATTCAGCAAGGAAATAAATTAGTAACTGATTAGCACCTTTGTCTAGACCAGCTGTGGTACATTTTAAGTGGTTGACAATTCAATGGCACTTAACAATTAACTATTACTATTATTTTATTACATAATAGTTTCATGTATGTTACATAACAGATATAAAAGTGTTTTAGTAACTTAAATAATGTTGATATTTAGAATCATAAAATGGTATTTTTAACTACACTGTTATTTTCTTTCTCAACTCCTTGGTTGTTCTACTATTATTTCCCCCTCTCCATGTACATAACTTTTATCAAGAAGTACAGTGTTTATATGTGACTACATGGGAGCAGGAAGTTTCTGAAATAGACTTTCCATGTGAATAATAACATCTAACTTCACAAAATGTGCTCTCATCTAATATCTTGACCCTCATGGAACCTCATGGAAGCCCCATGTGATAAGCAGATGCAAAAGAGTTGATGCAACATGAGAGCAGCAATGGCCCAGTCAGACTTCTAATCACTTCCTAAAGGTGTATTGTCCTCATCAAAATTATCCACAGTAGCAAATAGAAAACTGCTTAATCAGACACACCACTCCCATGCTCCTGCACCAACTCCTCCTATCATTAGGTTTGATATTCATTGTTGACTTACAGACTTTACCCACAGCTGTGGTATAGAAAGTGGGATTTATTAGGGAAATAATTTTGGCAGTGGATGTTTTAGTCCAGTAGTCCCAAGTAAAATTCCTCAATTTGTCCAAGATTCAGTTTCAGTTCATCATGTAGTTTTATTTCTCATCATCTAGCAACAAAAGCAAAATATTTAACTGTGGCCTTTATCTCAGGGCTCTTCTGGTTGCACTTTGCCACATTTCTCCACAGCAATGCCACAGTCTCTCCACCACTATCACCACCATTTTGCCACCAAGATCTCACTATTACCAGGCTCTTGCTCTGGTCTCACACTCACCAGGGTCTTACTCCAGCTTCCCTCAAGTCTTGTTGCCCAGTGTGGGAAGCACTCTGTCTGTTTTCCTAGACCCATAGCTGTTGATGATTTGCAAGACCATGTGCCAGCAGTAAAGTTAGTTGGAGGCCAGAGGGTGCTAACGTAATGGTTAGAAAAGACAACTTTTAAGCTAACATTGCAGCAGGGCTAATGCTAGTTTTCAGATGAAAATTGGAAATTTTAAAGAGTTTATCAACTGTAGAAAGAGAAGATGAAGAATGAAAAGATTAGCAAATTCTCTAGCATCTCTGAGGGACAAAAATAGGTAGATTCTTCCCATATGGATTTATTATGTGTCATCAAGTTACCTGTGACTCATAGCAATCCTATGTACAACAGCTTTGAATCCTGTTCTCTCTCTTAAGCCAATCTCGCTGACTCTGACACATGCATCCCTATTATCCTAGTTACTGTGATAGTCCATCTCATCCAGAGTTTTAATCTCCTGTGCTGGCCCTCCACCCTTCCAAGCAGGATGTTTTTCTCCAAGGACATCCCTCCTGGCCACGTTCCTGAAGTTTTTAAGAAGTAGCTTCAAAATTCTTGTCTCCAAGGAGAAACTTGATTTCATCCTCTCCAAAACAGACCTGATTATCCTCTTGGTGGTCCATGATCTGTTAAATACTCTTCTTCAGCACCACACCTTAAAAACATCAATTATTCTTCTGTCATGTTTAGTCATTGTCTAGCTCTCTGATGCACAGCAAATTATTAAGGAGACTATGACTTGTATCAGGCTCACCTTAGTCCTTAGACTGACATCATTACTCTTTAGCACTTTGAAGAGATCCCTGACAGCAAGCTTCCCCAGTGCATTCCTGAGTACTGGTGCCAAGTGTCTTGATTGTGGAACTGAGCAAGCGGAAATTGTTAACAATCTCAATCTCTTCTCCATCTAACATGGTGCTTTCAACAGGCCTAGTGGTTAAGAATCTTTATCTTCTTAATGTTGAGCTTTAATCTATGTTGAAGACTACAGTGCTTGACCTTCTGCAACAAACACTTCAGATCCTCCTCAGTTTCAGCAAACAAGGTGTGTCATCTGCATATTGCAGGTTGTTGATGAGTCTTCCTCCAATCCTGATGCCACATTCATTTTCATAAAGCCTAACTTCCCAAATGATCTGTTCCATATACAGATTGAAAAAGCATAGAGAAAGGACACATCCTTGATACATTCCAGATGGAGGGCCATGTAAATCAGAATCAGTTTGACATAAATAGGTTTGTTGTTTTGGTTTAATACCTGAGTAACAGACCTTGCAAGAGTGAGGATAAGAGAGAGCTATGGTTCAACTGAAGTTGATTCTTATAACTCGGAGCAAAATGAAGATGAGGAAATAGGCTTTCAACTCAAATTTTGTTTATATGTCCCTTATGAGTAGAAAAGTTAGTACTGAATTACGTAGCCTCTTCAACTTCCCTTCAATTCCAGGATTACAGAGCATAATCTACTTATCATAAAATAACACTAAACATCTTGGTCCACCATTTTAATTTCTCAACTAGACTACACACTTAATTCTACCAGTTCTCCCATAATAGGATTAGCCCAGTTCACATAGCCATGCAATTATCAGATTAAATCAATTTGTATATCTTAATCTTTATTGTCATTGCTAATTTTCATAAATATTTGTATGCAAAGTCAAATCTTTAGTGGTGGTCATGAAAAGGAAATTGTTAAAAAATGAGTGAGCATGTGCCTTTTAACCTTTTTGTTGTTGTTGTTAAGTTGTTAAGTGTCGTAGAGTTACAGACAACAAATAGCGACTCTATGAATGAAAATCTTGAATGCAAACCTTTCATCTTTTCTCCAAGTTCATAGAGTTTCCAGAGGCAAGGTTGTTTTTTGTTTTGGTTTTTTTTTTTTTTGGAAGTGGATGCCACTCCTGCTTCCAAGTCAGTTTTATTCACAAAAATCTTGGGCCTAAAAACCTTTTAAAAGAAGAGACCAAATAGAGAAAATTTTATTTGTAAATATGCAACAATTTTAGAAATATTATAATAGATTATCCACTCAGATATGAAGATCTTTGCCTCTATTTGGAAATAAAAGGTCATTTATCTTTAGATATATCAACTTTACACCCATTTTCTTGAGACCCAATATCTGAGAGATGCTTAATGTTTAATAAAAAAACAATGGTAATAATAGCTCTTCAATCACAGTTCCAAGAAATAACTTTTCCTTCACTTTCAAGTCTATATTTTATATTCGTTATTAAAATAATTAGGGAGCAGGGTGGCATATCTTTCTGCTTGTGTCCAAATAAATAGGAACAGAACAAAATATATTTTTGATATTGCTATTGTTGTTATTGTTAAGTGCCGTCAAGTCATAGGCAACTTATAGCAACCCTATGAATGAAAGCCTTGGACACCTGTATAACTTTCATCCTTTCTCCAGGTTCATAGGGTTTCCAGAGGCAAACTATTCTGGAAGTGGATTCCACTCCTGATTCCAAGATTGTTTTAATCGTGGAGCTCCACCAAATATTGTCCTCCATGAGTAACCAGTGTCACGGTGTTTAGCTTCACAACAACCATGAGTTATCTCTGTACGGCAAGTGGACATACCAGGGCTAGACAACCTAGAAGAATGTTTCACCAAAATCAATTAAAGGCTGGCCTGAAGTCCACAGAGTAGAATCACCCACCTTTGGCTTGTGAGCATGACTTTCTGTCCACTAGACCAACTGCTCTCTCTTTATGCTGTTGTTGTTGTTGTTAAGTGCTGTCTAGTTGTAGGCAACTCATAACAACCCTATGAAGAAAAGTCCTGGACACCTGTATAACTTTTGTCCTTTCTTCAGGTTCATAGGGTTTCCAGGGGCAAGTTAATAAATATCACATTCTAAGAAGGCTTGCTGCATTATAAATCACATAACTTATTTTTACATAATAATTCATAATCTTGGACCAACTTGCCATGTTTATTTATGTGTATTTCATGTGTCTCTCATCTGATGTTGAGGATAGACTCAAGGTCATATTTTGGCTCTTCTGGACTTGTTTTAGTTTTCTTTTTCAGCTTCAATTTGAACTTGCATAGGAGTAATGATGGTCCATTCCACCGTCAACATCTGCCTTGGTATTGACTGCTGATTATAGAGCTTCTTCAAGAATTCCTTTTGGAGATATAGTCAACCTGATTATTTTGGCGTCAATCAGGTGAGGACTATGTGTAAAGTTGTCTTTTGTCTTTTTTAAAGGTTGTTATTGTTAAGTGTCATCAAGTAATAGATGACTCATAGCTACCCTATGATCAAAACACCGTGTTTGGTGAATTTCAGACTGAAAAAGTTGATAGAAATCCCCAATTGCCTCCTCTTTGATTATAGTTGTTGGTGAATATATTTGAATAATAGTAGTTTTAGTAGATCTTCCTGGTATGTGTACAGACATATCTATCACTCACAATGTTGTATTTTGATTCTGGAAATGTCTTTTTCCCCTAATTTTTGTTTTAAATTGGTTTGCATACATTATTAATACACATTGTTCCACACTTTTCTTCATTATGATTCATATAATCACAATGGAATAAAAGAAAGTGTGAAGCCCAATGTATATGAATAATGCATGAAAACGAACATAAAATAAAAATTAAAAACAACACAAAACCAAGCCTGTGAATACAAAACCATGATTCCTCAGTTTTTCTTTCCTGGTGTAGTAGATTATATGATTGTCTGATTCAAACTGATCCATGCAAGTCCATCTCAGTTCTCTAATGCCTAGAATATTGATTTTCATCAGTATTCCATTTTCATGTATTCCATTTTATTGTTGACAATTTCAGTTTTCTTGTATTCATATTTCAGATATTGCTGTTCTTGTTATGTTCTGTCTAGTCACCTGAGACTCATAGAAACCTTATGCACAATCGCTCTGAACCTTGCCCTATCCTAAGACAGTCTCACTGTCTCCAACACACCTACATACATTAACCCATTACTGTGTTAATTCATCTCATCCAGGGTCTTCCTTTTGTAAACTGTTCCTACACCCTTCCAACCATAATGTCCCTCTCTGAAGACTGGTCCCTCCTGGAAACATGCCCAAGTATGTGAGATAGAACTTCAAAAGTCTTGCCTCCAAGAAGCAATTGGCTTCATTCTATCTGGAGAGACCTGTTTGTTCTCTTTACGGTCCATGGTATATTAAATGATCTTCTCCATCACCACAACCCAAAGGCCTTGACTCTTCTTCTATCATCCATACTCATTATCCAGCTCTCTGATATTTAGCAACTACTTGTGAAGACTGGGTTGGATGCACCTTAGTCTCTAAACTGACATCATTGTTCCTTAGCAATCTGGAGAGGTATCTAACAGCATATTTTCCTAAAGCAATTAGTCTTTTGATTTCCTGACTGCTGGACAAGTTAGGTCCCTGATACACTCCTTTCCTGATTATGAAACATGCAATGCTTTCTTGGAATGTTCTGATGACTGCTTCATGATCCAAGTATAGATTTCACATGAGTATAGTTAATTGTTCTGGGATTCCCATTTTTCTCAAGGTTAGCCATAATTTATTGTGATCCACCCCGTCAAATGCCTTTGTATAAATAAATAAATGTATAAATAAAGCACAGGTAGACATTCTTCTGGTCCTCTATGCTTTAAGCCAATATCTATCTGACATTAGCTATGACATCCCAGGTGCCATGGCCTCTTCTATACCCAGCTTGCACTTCTGGCAGTTTTCTGTCAATGTGCTGTTTCAATCGTTTTTGATAACCTTCAGCAGGATCTTGCATATATGTAACTTTTTTTATTTTAATGATATTATTTTATCATTTCCAAACTCTGCTGGAGAACCATTTCTGGAATATGAATAAATCTCTTCCAGTCAGTTGGCCAGGTGGTTACCCTCCAGATCTCTTGACACAGCCTGGTGAATATTAGACATCTCAATTATTAATGGTTATTTGCAACTGTTTCTTCTCTTTTTTTTTAAGTTGTCTCCCCTCTGAGTTCTACCTTTGATACCATAGCTACCCACATCCCTCATTGTTCATAGGGGTTTCAAAGCCCTGCTATTTGAGAAGTAGATGGCCAATTCTTATTCCTATACTGTTTTAATCTCGGAACTCTGCTGTTATATGTCCATCATGCATGAAACATCAGGCATTTTAAATACTGGTAGTGTAGCTTCTAGTATCAACACAACCTACAACAACAACAACAAAAAACCACAAAACAACCTACAAGTTATACCAGTGCCTAAACTGACAGGTAAGTGCTGTACTAAAAAGCGCAGATAAGTACATACAGATAAGCAAATGCATACCTAAGGAAAACATGAAAAATTTTTCTCTTATACTTTGGGCATGTTTTTGTTGTTGTTGTTTTTTGTCATTGAGTTGGAGCTGACCCATAGCTGACCTTCTAGCAGGTTTTCAGAGGAAGTTAATCATATGGAAGGAGATTCCTTATCTTTTACCCCAGAGCATCTGGTCGCCTTGAACCTGGTGCTTTTGGGATTGCAGTGCAGCTTTCTGCCAATAGATGCAAGAACTCCATCAGAAAGGGATATATACCTGGAAAAGTGGAGGAGTCAGTGAGAGAGGAGAAATATATATATATTTATGTATTTACATATTTATATATTTATTTATTGTTGTTAGGTGCCATCAAGTTAAGTACAATTCACAGTGACTCTATGAACGAAAGATCTGAACCCAATCCTGTCCTGTGCCATCTTCACACTTCCTGATACACAAGAGCTCACTGCGGCAGTTACCTTGTCAATCTACCTGATTGAGGGTCGTCTTCTCCTTTTCCAACCCTCCACCCTTCCCAATATCATTTTCCTCTCCAAGGAATAGCACCTCCTAGCAATAAGTATGTGAGTAAAAACCTCATTAATCTTGCCTCCAAATAGCACTCTGGTTGCACCCTCTCCAAGACATATTTATTCATTTTCTTGGCCGTCCATGAAATGTTCAGTGCTCTTTTTCAACACCACAGCTCAAAGACACCAATTCTTTCTTGGTCATCCTTATTCATTGTCCAGGTCTCAGGTGCATAGCTAGTAATTGGAAAGACTATGGCCTTAATCAGACACACCTTAGTCCTCAAACTGACATCACTACTCCTCAATAATTTGGGAAGGTCCCGAACTGCAGATTTTCCCATTGCAATGCATCTCCTTATTTCCTGACTGCTCATACCAAGGGTGTTGATTGTGAATCTAAGAAAGACAAAGCTGTTGACAGTTTTAATCTTCTTTCCATTCATCAAGACACTCTCTATTAATCCAGTGGTAAGAATCTTAGTTTTCTTGATATTGAGATACAATCCACACTGAAGAATGCATTCCTTAATCTTCTGCAACATGGGCTTCAAATTCTCTTTACTTTTTTTAAAATTTTGTTGAGGTTTTTTTATTTCTTCCTGTATTATTTTTTTATTTAAATTTATTATTAATTTCAGTAAAAATTTACAGAGACTTTGGATTTCCATTCATTCATTGTTGCACTTTTCTCCCCTCCAAACACCCACCCACACACACACACACACACACACACACACACACACAGTACACTACCTTCTTGAAAAAGTAAAAGACAAATTCTTTCATTGTTTTAGAAACCCTCCCCCAGGTCCACTCCACCATGTAGCCTTCACTCTAGACTCCTGTCATGACAAAAATGCATAATCACATATCCCTTTTAAACTGTTTTCTCCCTCTTCTGTTTCAGTGCAGTATGCATTATTGAACCCATCTTTCTCAATCTCTCCCCAACCCCAAGGTCAGTCCTGTTTTACAACAGTGGCACCATGAAGTATTTGTCCTTTTGTGACTGACATACTTCACTCAGCATAATGTCCTCCAGAGTCACCTATTTTGAATAATATTGCATGAGTTCCCTGTTTTTCAATGCAGCATAGTATTCCATTGTGTGAATATACCACAGCTTCTCTATCCATTTGTTTCTTGATGGCACTTAGGTTGTTTCCAACTCCTTGCTATTGTGAACAAAGCCTTGATAATTATGGGTGTGTATATATCTGCTTGGATGTCAGTTATGGTCTCTTTGGGGCGTATTCCCAGTAGTGGAATTACTGGGTCAAATAGTACAAATTCTCCTTACTTTCAGCAAGCAATTGTGTGTGTGTGTGTGTGTGTGTGTGTGTGTGTGTGTAAACTGTACTCTATGAAGAGGAATGTGGCAGCAAGATTGAAGAAAGACTCACCAATAACCTGTGTTATGCAGATAATACAATCTTGCTTGCTGAAAGTGAGGATGACTTGACATGTTTGTTGCAGAAGATCAAGGACTGTAGTCCTTGGATGGATTTAATGATAACATATATTAACATATTTATATTCATATATATATATATATATTAACATATATATAATGCACACTTTGGGCTAGATTAACCAATTCTGCTTAGCTAACTACACCCTCCACACATGTGCACATATGCATTCTTGGGAACACACACAAAACAAGCAATAAAACAATGACAGAAAAATAAAAATGAATTAAGGAAAAGTGGTATTTCAATGAATTACTCACAATTTTATAAGGCTTTGTTAGACACACATTCCATAGAAGTCAAGATATGTTATTCTAGCCAAAACTTAACGATAGTTGAATTAAATTTTCTATAACATAAAACAATCCAATGGGAACTATTGAATAGAAATTTCTATCGAAATCTGCAAGTGAAGAGTGATAGCTCTTATAACAAGGAAATTAAATATACGGGGTGAAGTAAGAATCAAATTGTAATGTCCAATGGAAACACAAGAATCCAGATATTATTTCTATTCTGAAATCATGATGATAGAAATTATTTTTCTTAAGCACTTTACTTACAGTTAAAAATTGATGAAACTAATAATACTAGATATTGAGAAATGAGGATCTTTATAACTTTTAGGATATACACACATACACACACACAATTTTCTTTTATAATTGAAATACTTAATGATGAACTCTAATATTTCAATTATTTACTTCCTAAATAACATCATATGTTTACTTAGGGTAGAAAAGCAACTTAAAAGTGGCTAGATTTTGTTTTGCTGCTACTATTATTTTATGAGCCCTCTGAATCAAGAGTATATCAAAAGAACACTCAAGAGAATTGGGGGAAAATCCACTTGGAAGATTATTACTGAGCACTATAGATTTGATATTGCTTCGACTAATGATGGTTTCATGAAAAGCATTGCAACATTCTGAGCCTTTGGACACTCACAAATCCCATCCCACAGCACTCCATGAATGGAAATAAAGTCCATGTTTGAAGATTTAAACAGAGCTGCTCATTAGAAAATTCTGTTTTTCTCTATTACAATTTTTCTCAGCCCAGTATTTATTTTTCTTGCCTCTGACTTACGTACTTCAATACACTCTAAGGGACTGAGAAAAAAAATCCAACTTAGTTTTGTAATCTCTCACCAGACAGGGAACAACTATGGTGTGTCTTGCACATTTCCCATTACTGTAGTTGGGGAATTAATAATAAATAAAGGTCCAAGTAAATCTATATTTTATTTTCTCTGCTGTTTGTGCAAATCCAAAGGCATGTGATTTGAATGCATTAGCTTCTCTTTGGTAAAAAGATAGTCAGTCTCCTCCCATGTGATTGATTGACATATTCTGAAAACTCACTGAAGGGTCAATTATAAATAGGTTCAAATTAAGCCACAATAGATTTTATTATGTTTTGTTCTTTTTTTCTTGACTTGAAAACTGTAGGAGTGACAATAAAGACTCCAATTGTGAATTGGTAGTAATTATTTCAGATACTGACCTAACACTTTACCTTTAGTGTATTCAAATTCCATTTTTTAGAAAGATCAGAAATTTACCCAAGGAAAACCAAAGACGCTATCATTAGGTTGTTGTGGTTGTTGCATGCCATAGAGTCATAACCCACCCATAGCTGACACTCAAGAGGGTTTTAAGAGGCAATAATAAATCATACATACATTCCCATCTTCCTTCCATGAAACAACTGGTTGATTCGAACCATGTTTCTTTGCAGTTGCAGCATAACTTCTCACCACTAGGCAACCAACGCTTCTTATTATTATGTTCTTTGTTACTGAGTGCCATGGAGTGAGAAGCAACACATAGCTGACCCTCTGGTGGGATTTCAGAGGCAATATGTTATACAGGAGGAGACTACTCATCCTTCTTCTGCAAAGCAGCTTGTGGATTCAAGATGTGCCTTTGGGATTGACGTATGGCTTGTTATCATAGTCAATTTGTACACCACATTTTCCCAACTCTTCTATTGGGGAATTGGTTGCATCTGTATTTTCTTTCTTTTGTCAAAGAAGATCTGCACGTCTGAATATTCCTCCACTTTTCTAAGTTAGTTATCATTTATATAGATTTTGTTTGGTCTAAAATCTTTATGTAAAAGCTTTTGACTGTGTGGGTCAGAACAAATTTTGGCTATCCTTGAGGAAAATGGGAATCCCAGAACACTTGATTGTGCTTATGCAAAACCCATGGTCGGTCCAAGAAGCAGTCCTCAGAACAGAGCAGGAGAAAATTGCGTGGTTCGAAATCAGTAAAGAAGTGCATCATGGATGCATCCTGTCTCCATACCTTCCAATCTATATGTGGAACAGGTCATTCAGGAAGCAGGGAGGAGTGTTAACATCAAAATTGAAAGATGACTCATCAACAACCTACGTTATGCAGATGACACATCCTTCCTTGCTGAAACTGAAGACCTGAAGAACTTGCTGCAGAAGGTCAAGGACTATAGTCTTCAACTAACACTTAACATCAAGAAGACAAAGATCCTCACCACTGGGCCAGTTGCCAGGACCATAATAGATGGAGAAGAGATTGAGATTGTTAACAATTTCAGCTTACTTGGATCCACAATCAACATTCTTAACACCAGCATTCAGCTAAGTCAAAAGACAAATTGCGTTGGAAAAATCTCCTGCCAGAGAATTATCAAAAGTGCTGAAAATCAATTTAGAGACTAAGGTGTGCCTAATACAGGCAATGGTCTTCCCAATTACTTGTCATTCTTCAGAGAGGTGGGTAATGACTAAGGATGACAGAAGAAGACAGATGTCTTTGAGTTGTGGTGCTAGAGAAGAGTTTTGAACATACCGTGGAACACCAAGAAAACAAACAAGTCTGTCTTAGAGAGGGTGAAGCCAAGTTTCTCCTTGGCAGCTAGCATTTTGGGCACATGGCCAGGAGAGATCGATCCTTGAAGAAGGACATCATGCTCGGAAGAGTGGAGGGATAGTGAAGGAAAGGAAGACCCAGGATGAGATAGAATGATACAGTAACTGTACAATGGAGATTGGTGTATAAGAATTAGTAAGAATGGCTCAGGGCAGCTTTCAGAATTGCTGTACATATAGTTGCTATGGGTCACAGGTCACTCAACAGCATATAACAACAAAACCTTTATTAGTATCTTTGCAACTGGTATGTCAATTCTAGTTTATAACAACCCAATGTCAGAGAGTAGAATTGCCTCAAATGATTTTCTCAGCTTTAATTTTTCAGGGAACTATATTGTAAGGTCATCCTCTTGAAGCTGAAAAGTTATAAGAACTGTCTGTCTTTCAGTGAGCAAAGAATTAACAGTTGTTCAATCAGGGTTTCTATTAATAAAGGCAGAATTTTGTAATCTTTGGTTTTCCTGTCCTCCAAGTTCACACTTGAAAAATAGCATTGTAATCATCAGTGAAATTTCAATCTCACTCTTTCAGTTGGTTTGATTCATAACAACCCTCCATTAAATTTCTAAGACGTTAAATCTACAGGCATCTAACCTAAGAAGCTGTTGGAGATAGGTACTCTGTAGTTTAGCAGTGCACATTACTATGGATTATGTCACTAGAACTCTCCCTAATTATCAATTGTTGTGTAACTAGAACCAGAACAGATCCATAGCTGATCTTCCATTGAATTCCCAAAGGCTAAAATCATGTAGGAGGAGATCACTCATCTCCTGTGGATTTAAAGAGTATAATTTTGCTTTGTTAGCACAATTCTTTAAACTAAGCTATCAGAGCTCACCAATTAGGCAGGAGAGCAACATTTTCCACCTTAATAAACTTTGAATATCTACTACAAATTAACCAAAATTTAGAAGTGATGGTTCTTCCTCTGACTTGTGTTGTAATAGTTCTCTAATTCTATTTAAGTATTCTTAGTCAAAATACCACGTGCATGTCTTCCACACTAGCAACATTTCCAAGCAGAAAATAGAGGTGAAACTGAAAAGGAGTCTTTGCATAGACAAAATTTACAATAATATTGTGGCTATGTGAATTTTTTGATTAGTCAAGTATAATAATGGTTACCTAAGGTGTACAGTGTTTGGTGGAGCTCCCTGATTAAAACAAGCTTGGAAGCAGGAGTGACATCCACTTCCAAAATAACTTGCCTCTGGAAACTCTATGAACTTGGACAAACGATGAAAGTTACACAAGTGTTCAGGTCTTTCATTCATAGGGTCACTATATGAGCCCTTAACAACAACAACAACAATGTGAATTTTCACTATTTATTCATTTCGCTTCTGTTTTCAGGCCTACTACAACAGGTGTTCAAGTAGAAAACTAAATATAACTTTTGTCTTTATGTAATCTCAGTCTATAGTGATAACACTTTTGGAACACTTCGATTTGTACATTTTCTGATAGGGAGCTCTAGTGGCCAAGAGGAAGGAATTGTGCTACCTACCCAAAGGCAAGCAGTTTGAATCTTCTAGCTGTTCTTCAGAAGAAAAATGCACAATCTCCTCCCATGCAATTTACTACCACTGAAAACCTGCTAAAGGATAAGCAATGACTCAGTTCTGAGTAGTACAAGAGCAAATTTAATGTAGGTTTTTCCTCATTAGAAAGTAGCTACAGCGGAATAGGCACCTTGCCTGTCTTATTTACAATTATTCCCAGTATGATCCCTGCTTTTAAAACGTCTATAATATTATCCAGAAGAGACTGCTGTTGCTAACTATTGTTAAATTTTATCTGACTCATGATGAGTCCTGATGTATGTGTAGTACAATTGCTTGGAAGATCGTCAAACCTAATATCTAAGGCATCTCTGGGAATATTTGAACTACCTACCTTTTACCTAATAATCAAAGCGCTCTGTCAACCAGGGATTGTTTAATACTATCTGTCGGTTAGGGATTATTATTGTTGCATACAGTCTAGACAATAAGCCTCATCCAAGCTATGGTCTTCTCAGTTACTTGCCATGCATCTGACAGGTAGACAATGACTAAGGAAGACAGAAGAACTGATGCCTTTTTGTTGCAGTGGTGGATAAGAGTATTGAATATCCATGGGCTGCCAAGGGAACAGATCTGCACTGGAGAAGGTGAAACATGGTTGCTTCTTGGAGGAAGAATTGTGAAACTCTGTCTCACATAGTTTAGACATGTTGTCAGTAAAGAGCAGTCCTTAGAGAAAAACTTCATACTTAGAAGGGTGGAGGGTCAGCGCAGGAGAGAAAGATCCAGAATGAGATGGATTGACAGAGTGGCTGTGGGAATAGGAGCAGGTGAGTCAGAAACAGCGAGGCTGGCTCAAGGTAGGACAGGGTTCAGAGCGACACCTATCTATATTGCACAATAATTTTGTAATAGTGTGTTGTGTCAAATTGCTTGTGATTTATAATGACCCTAAGCACAATAGCTCTCAACTCTGCCCTATCCAGAACCAATTTCACGGGCTCCGACACATCTATCCACATTACCCCACTCACTGTGTCAATCTATCTCATCCAGGGTCTTCCTCTCCTATGCTATCCCTCCACCATTCTGAGCATGAAGTCCTTCTCCAAGGACTGTTTCCTCCTAGAAACATGCACATTATGTGAAATGGGACTTAAAAATCTCAGGACAGTCCTCTTTGTTCTCTTGGCAGTCTATGGTATGTTCAATACTCTACTATAGCACCACAACTCAAACACATCAATTAATTTTCTGTCATCATGCTCAGAAGGGTGGATGGACGGCTGAGAAGAGGAAGACCCTGGATGAGATGGATTGATAGAGTGACTGGGACAATAGGGAGATTGATGTGTCGGAATTAGTGAGACTAGCTCAGGACAGGGAACTGTTCAGAGCTGTTGTACATAATAGGGTTGTTATACATCACAAGCAACTCAATGGCACATAACAACAATATGACAGGTTTGGAAGCAGAAGTGGCATCCACTTCCTAAACTACGTGTCTTCAGAAACTCTATGAACTTTGACAAATGTTTATAGTTTTAGAGGGGCTTTAGGCCTTGTGTTCATAGATTTGCTATGAGTCATGCTCGACTTGAAGGCAATCAACAACATTAACAATAACAACAACAACAGTCATTGTCCAGCTCTCTGATGCATAGCAAGCAATTGCAAATCATGGCTTGGATCAGGTGTACCTTACTTAGTCTCTAAACTGACATTGTTGATCTTCTGAACTCTGGACAGCAGATTTTACAAGTATAACTCGTCTTTTAATTTCCTGACTGCTATATATTTGTTGCACTGGTTGGAAATTAGAGTTTTATGGTAAATACATATTCATTATAAAATGTGTACAGTAAAAAGAGAGTATATCTATTAATATTTAACTACAAAAACATTCATGTGTAAATGGGAAGAGATAGTAGTAAATAATTGAAAACATGTGAGTAAAAAAATTCATCATCCCCACATAGATGTCTGCTTAGATATATTCAATACAGTGATGGGAAAAGGCATAGGATAAAGACCACAGACAGACATTACTGTCTAAAAAAGTTTAAAAAATGTGAACTCAGAATTTTCTGCTCTATAAAAATTGTGAAGTCCAGTTAGACAATTTCATATTTTTATGAGTACAATTCAGTCTCATTTTATTTTTACAGTTATCATTTACATATCTTAGATCTATCTCAAAGTTGTTAGTTGCAACTTCTGAATTAATCTTAATTTTCCTCAAAAAAAAGTGTACTCACTTCATTTCAGAGTTATTTTCACAGTATTTTTACTTCTCAAAAGCCAAGTAGGCACTAACTTAAATAATTCTGAGATCTCAGCAATGATTCTTAAAAGTTTCACCTAATTTTCATGTTGTCATGAAGCAGTGTCTTAATTTGAGAATAGTTTTCCATCTGGAAGTCTTAAAATGAGAAATAGTTTAATTTTCTAATCCAGCACTTCCTGGATCATTTATGTTTCCTTTAAATTTTGATTAAAAAGAAAATATATCTGGTTTTGGTTTTGTTTTGTTGCTTGGGTTTTTTTTCCTCACCTCCTGTCACATTTTTGTATAAACAGACAGAAGAAAGCCAGGGATACTTTTTCATTTTAAAATTTCATATGAAATCCATTAGATGTATTTTTCTCCATATTTTTACAAACATTAATTTTAAATTATCTGTTCTTTTGTATTAAGAACCTTCATTATCTCTCAATAATATTTCTCCCTTTTCCCTAATTACTCATTGATAGCATTTCTAAACCACTTTAGATTTACAACATTCTCCCTTAGACATTTATTTTAGACATTCACTAATAGTTTAATTAATGATCTTCTAAGTTCTGCCCTCTGCCCAATTCTAATCCTCCTAAATTTCTCTTTCATTCCATTCAAGTCAGAACCAACATATAACTGATATTTCGTTTTGTTTCTGAAATTTTAAATTGCACAGAAGGAAACTTCTCATATTTCTCCTGAGTAACTACTGGTGGATTGAAATTATCAGAAAGGATTGACTTTGGATTATTGTGTAACTCCCTACCTACTACACTTTAGAGATCCATTATCTAAAATTAGTGTCATATTTTTAAGGAGCATCATACTCACATGCACTACTATTCAATTATTAACGATTACTCTTGATGTTGCTGCTGCTTGCTGCAGACCGAGGGTAAAATATTTTTATAAATATTAATAATCAGACAGAACACCAAGAACATAGGAGAAGAACAGAGGTAAAGCAGGAGGTGAACAGTTCTCGAACAACTGAAGCAAACTTTCACCGATTCCAGCTTCCCTGTCTTTATCGAAAATTGCCAGGGAGTAAATCACAAGGAGAATGCAATGCATGTAAAGCTAAGCTTTTCCTATTGAAAACCTTCTGCTTGACTCAGGAGGGAGGGGTTAACAAATACAGTGTAAGAATTCTGTAAAAACTTAAGGATTGCCTTAGTGCTTCAGGATTAATTCCAGCTGATACCAGCCTCCCTCATAATCTGAAGTATCATCCTGTTTATTACAAATATTTAGTATGAAATTTGGCTCCCCATAGCTTCTGAGGTCTAGAAGCCCCATAGTTCCTCTAGAAGCCAAGCAGTATCAAGAGGTTTGCTTATTCGTTGCTTACAGACTCCCAGTTATGGTACCAACAATGGGGTTTGTTAGAGAAGTGAGTGGGAGAGGCAAAGAATGTCACTCAATGCAAGTCCAGGCTTTAGCCCAACAATCGCAAGGCACAATTCCTAAGTAAGTCCAGGCTCAAGCTTTAATTCAGCAGTCAAATCCAAGTCATTCAACAAGGTTTGCCTCAGAGTACATATAAAATCATCTAGCAAGGTTTGCCTCAGAATAGTTATAAATCAGTGTCTCCTTCAAACATCTGTTAAGAACAGCCAAATCTTTAACCATGGCCAGCAAAAAGCAGAAAGCTTCAGGTCACACTGCCACAGTTTGACCAGAGAAATGTCACAATCTCTCCACCACCAGAATCTTACTCTCACTAGGGTCTTGCTGCCACAGACTTTGCTTGCCTCAAGTCTTGCTCAGGTCTTGCCACCCAGTATGGGAACCACTCTTTCTCTTATCCTAGTGCCACAACTGTTGATTATTTGCAAGACTATATATCTGCAGTTAAAGTAGCTAGAGATCAGAAGCAGCTAACTATAATGGGCAGGGAGAAGCAAGCCAACTTTTAAACTTATACCATTGTCAGCTATGAGTTGGTTCTAACTTAATGGTACACAATAACAATAGCACCCAGAAACTTTTACCAGTGATCAATATAAACGACTTGTCACAGTTTCACCATTATACATTCATCAAATTATGTATCTACACTCCCTCTAGCATCTTAACAGCAAGAAAACAAAGATTCTCATCATTGGACCAATTGGCAGTGTCATGATGGATGGAGAGGAGACTGAAACTGTCAAAAGCTTCATCTTGCTTGGATCCACAATTCACAACCTTGGTACAAGCAGTCAGGAAATAAGGAGATACAGTGCACTGGGAAAATATGCAGTTAGGGGCCTTTCCAAATTATAGAGGACAAGTGATATCAGTCTGAGGACTAAGGTGTGTCTGACTCAGGCCATAGTCTTTCCAATCACTTGCTATGCATCTGAGACCTGGACAATGAATAAGGATGACAGAACAAGAATTGATGCTTTTGAGCTGTGGTGTTGGAGAAGAGCACTGCACATCCCATGGACAGCCAAGAGAATGAACAGATATGTCTTGAAGATGGTACAGCCGCAGTACCCTTTGGAAGCAAGAATGACGAGGCTTCACCTCATATACTTTGGATATATTGCTAGGAGTTTCTATTCCTTGGAGAGAATCATGGTTTTGGGAAGAGTGAATAGTTGACAAAGGAGAGGAAGATCCTCAACCAGGTGGATTGACACACAATGACTGCTGCAATGGATTCTTGTGTGTCAGGAAATGTGAGGAAGGTGTAGGACAGGACTGGATTCAAATCTTTTGTTCATAGGGTTTCTATGAATAGTACTCAACTCAGTGACACCTAGCAATAACAACAACTCTCTCTAGAACCAGAGAGGGAAATACATGATAGATGATAGATAGATAGATAGATAGATAGATAGATAGATAGATAGATAGATGATAGACAAATGATAGATCAACTTAAAATGTGTTGAAATACATTATAATTTTCTGTGTAATTATTATAAATATGCATCCTACCAAGAATTCAGCAGCATAAAAGACAAATGTCACTAGTCTATAAAAAACATAATTACTTGTTAAGTGTGTTCTCACCAGGAGATCGTAGGAAGACATAATTATCTGTGATTAGGAGTTAAACTGACTCCAAAAAACCAGCCCATTAGTCTGTTTCTTTTTATTATTTTTAATAATTTTAATGAACATTTACAGAGAATTTGGATTTCCATTCATTCATTGCTGCACTTCTCTACCCGCACAGCCCTCTTCCCCTGCCCCCACTTCGCTCCTCTCCTTCAAAAGTAAAAGAAAGACTCCCTCCCTGGTACACAATCCCCCCCGACCCCTCCCACCGCCCCAAGTACATTCCACTATGCAACCTTAATTGTGGACTCTTGTAATAACCATAATACCCTATCATGCATCGCCTTTAAATTATTCCCCCCTCATCTGTTTCAGTGCAGTATACACAATTTATCCAGTTTTTCTCAGTCTTACCCCCACCCTGATATCAGTCCCATTTTACAGCAGTGGCACCATGAAATATTTGTCCTTTTGCAACTGAGATATTTCACTCAGCATAATTTCCTCCAGGCTCACCCATTTTGAATAATATTGAATGAGTTCCTTGTTTTTCAATGCAGCACATAGTATTCCATTGTGTGAATATACCACAGCTTCTCTATCCATTCATTTGTTGATGGGCACCTGGGTTGTTTCCAACTCCTTGCTATTGTGAAAAGAGCTGTGATAAACATGGGTGTGCATATATCTGCTTGGATGTCAGTTGTGGTCTCTTTGGGATATATTTCAGTAGTGGAATTGCTGGGTCAAATGGTATCTCTATTTGCAACTTTTTGAGAAAGCGCCATACCGCTTTCCACAGTGGTTGCACCATTTTCCATTCCCACCAACAGTGAGTAAGGGTTCCAGTTTCTCCACAACCTCGCCAGCATTTGTTGCTTGCTGTTCTGTTATATTTTGCTATTCTGACTGGGGTGAGATGATATCTCATAGTTGTCTTGATTTGCATCTCTCTTAGAGACTTTGAACATTTCTTCATGTGCTTGTTGGCCATCTGAATGTCTTCTTTAGTGAAGTGTCTATTCATATCCTGTGTCCATTTTTCTATTGGATTATTTACCTTTATCTTGTTGTGGTGCTCAAGTATTTTATAAATTCTAGATATAAGTCCCTTATCTAATATGTCATTACTAAACACTTTTTCCCAGTCTGTGGCTTCCCTTTTTACCCTGTTGGAGAAGTTTTTGTATGTGCATAAGGATTTGATTCTTAGAAGGTCCCATTCATCTATTTTATCTTCTCCTGGTTATAGATATTAGTCTGTTTCTAAGAAGTACTTTCAAACTATAATTGTGGATGTCTAAGATGGAATGTTGACTACTTATGAATTACAGAGGAAACTGGTATGGTCATTGTTACAGACTGAAATATGTCTTCTCAAAATTTGTGCTAAAGTCATGACCATTAGTACTTGTAGATGTGAGTTTATTTTGAAATAGGTTTTGGGGTTGGTTTGAGGGTTTTCTCACGTTTTGTTATTGCTTTATTAGTTAGGTCTTCACAATACAGGGTGGGTCCCAAAATTAAGATCTGTAAAATTATAGAAAGAGGAGAATAGGCACAGAGGCAAACATAGAGGAAAGGCAGATATCAAGAGCCAAAGTACTTCAAGAAATTCACGAGTTGATAGATGCTAGAAAAGACACATAAAACCTCCGTTACATCTACATGCTAAATTCAGAAGCCAACTTCCAGAAGTGTAAGCAAATAATTTTTATTCTTCAACGTTACTCATTTGTGGGTTTTTTTTTTCTTTCTTATGGCAACACTATATAACTGTAAGTCTCATATGCAAGGTTTTGAGTAAATATTATCTCTTCATGACTTTAAAAATTTGAACTACTCACTTTTCTAAACAGTTTCAAAATACAAAGATCACATATTTTCACAAAATAACTTGTGCCATCTATTGCTAAGTATAAGAGAATCTCTTCTTAACAATACTAAAAGTGTCTTGAAGGTTGCATAGTGGAGTGTACTTGTGTGTGTGTGGGGGGGGATAGTATACCAATCTTTCTTAAAAGAATTTTTCTTTTACTTTTCAAAGAGAGGAATGAAATAGTGGGGAGGAGTGGGCAGGGAGAAAAGTGCCACAATGAATAAATGAAACCTGTGTAAACATTCATTAAAATGAATAAAAAAATATAAAGCAAAATTTAAAATAAAAGTGTCTTGAAGGCATGGCTGGTCTTTCAATTTCACCTTGTACTATAATTTCTTTTACAAATATTTCTTAAGAGTCTTTAATATACTAGATATTGTGATTAACATTGAATATAGGAATGAACTTATTGGACTATTAAAGATATTACATTTGACTGATCTTCTAAACTGATCATTTACTAGTATAATTTTAGTTTTACTGTTTCCTATATATAAATTGCTATGGTAGAGAGTATCATAACAGAATAATCCTGGAAGGTGCTTTTTGTCGTTGTTGGTGTTGTTGTTTATATTATTTTATTCTGATTTATTTACAAAGTTTGAGTACATTGTTTTTACGAAAGATCCTTCCCATTTCCTTCACCCCATGCACCCGTCGAATTGTGCAAACTTTTAATTAACACCCTACCCACCCCTATTCTTACCCCTCTATTTCAACCATCTGCCCTGCCTTGGATCCTCATACTCATTCTACAATAATGGTTTTATACTGTATTTGTCCTTGTGTGACTGAGTCAGTTGATTCAGCATAATGTTCTCCAGTCCTTCCCAAGTTAGTAACTTACAAAATCATTGCTCCTGCATACTACATAGTATTTCGCGGTATGAATGTACCAAAACTTTTCAATCCATTAGTTTGTGGCTGGATATCTGGGTTGTTTCCATGATTTTGTGATGGTGAATAAGGTTGCTATGAGCATTGGTGTATAAGTCTCCATTTGAGTCTCAGTTCTCATTTTCTTGGGGTATATTACTGACTGGGAACAAACATTTGGTAATACCATCTCAGACAAGGGTCTCTAAATGAAAGTTTATAGAATACTCCAGGGTTCCACAAGAAAAATTCTGATAACCCAATTACAAAATGGCAAAAGACATGGAAAGAATTTTTCACAGAGGAAGATATTCAAATGGCCAACAGACACATGTAGAAATGCTCCAAATCACTGACAATAAGGGAAATGCAAATCAAAACCACAATGAGATACCATCTCATTCCATTAGAAGTGGTAAAGTTTAACAGGACAGCAAGTAATAAATGCTGGAGAGGATGTGGTGAGATAGGAACACTTTTACATTATTGGTGGGATTGTACAATGGCACAACCACTCTGGAAGGCAACCTGGAACATCCTCGAAAGCTGAACATAGAAATTCCATATGACCCAGCCATTCCACTGCTTGGAATACACCCCAAGCAAAGATTCTTGATAGGACTTCACTCTCTGACTCTAGTCAAAAATCAGATGGCAGAAAGAAGTATCAAGCCTACATGACTTAAATAAGATTTGGCTTCAGAGAAAAGTAATAGGAAGGTGCTTCTAAGACGATAACATTTGAGTGGAGACTTGATTGACAAGAAAAGTCTTAATACAGTCCCTTAAATATGAATAGAACTACTGAAACATTGTTTTTATTTATGAGTTTATTTTTATCATATGTATCTCTTTGATCCCCGTGACTGCTGGCAAAAAAGAAAAAAGTCTAGAATATTCGTACTAATCATCATTTAGGCTATGAGTTCTCAAAGATGACATTTTAACCATTCTGCAAAATTTTCACAGCAAAAATCTTTATGAGGAAAGGCACAATCTTTTTTGTTTCCAGAAATTTATTTGCAGCATTTTTAATGAAGTATTTGGAATATTCAAGTCTTCTGGGAGATACTCAACTCTCAAATAATTAGATGATTTAATTCACAATCCAGTTCTAATAAAACTTTCTTATAAAGCATATTTCTCCAGGCTTCACTCTTTGTTTTTATGAGACTTGGGTTGAATCTATCCCCAAGTTAAACTTTCAAAAGCCTGCTGAGAAGAACCCAGAGTTTGAGTCACAGTGTTCATACAGTTTAGAACTAGCACTGTCAGCAACTGGGTAATTAATCCTGAGAAAATGATGAAACTCTGCAACACCAGTTTAAGATTTTATAGGGTTTTTTCAAATGTGCCATAAAGCACAATTTTTTTAACTATAGAGATAATTTAAGAAAACATATATAAGTTGTATTTTTTCTTTTTTCTTCCTTACCTATATCGCCCATTTTGCCTTTGTAAAGGGCATTAGAAAAGTCTGATCCAAGAATAGCAGACTCCAAAGCATGTACTGTTTTATCTGGTTGAACTCTTTCTTTCTACTCAATTTTCTGTATGTGGTTCAAACACCCTTAAAATACATACTGGGTGTTTTGCTCTTTTTTTTCTTCTCTAAAATCTTTTCCTTGCTATCTTCATACCATTTAATTAATGCAAGATGGTCTCTGGGTGGTACAAAGAATCAAACAATATTCCATTCACAGACATTGTCAGCTAAAGGCTCTTCTCCAGGTAGAGTCACCTGAGAAGACAGGTCACATGATGTACTTCTGATTTGTCAAAGTCTTCAAAACCCTATATAGTAGGTCTAGTTTACACACATGATACACATGAGGTTATCATAACTCAGAAAGGACTTAACTAAAACTAGCCACAAGAAGTTCTTCTGTACGGACTTAACTGCAATCACCCACATAACGGCATGTTGCTAGTGTAGGTTGTAAAAGGATAGGCAATGTTGTTTCTCTGTGTTCAGACTCTAAACTCACACTCTGACATTAATTGTAGTCTTCTCATTTCTTCAGTAACTTGAAGGAAGAGAAACTAAGATGATTAATTTAAAATATCTTTTTACAGTGACTGGAACAAGAGAATTTTAGTAAATATGAGCAGTTTTGGTATATCATTTCATTGGTCAAAGTCATCATTCCTATGTTATTAAACCACACACACACACACACACACACACACACACAAGAGTGTATATTTGTTAAGAAAAATATTCTAAGTGGTGGTAGGTTAGGAGTCACTCTTACTACCTTTGGGTAACCCTGCGGCTGCCCAGGCCAATGATCATTCATCCTAGACCTTTTACTGTGACCATTATTGTTCTTCTGCACCTACAATGAGAGCAAGTTCTCAGTAGCCATGCTACTGGCCCCTGAGCACCAAGCTGGAGTAGCTCACATTGCCATTAATTCAGGTCTACAAGGTAAGGCTCAGTGCAGCACCTCTGCTCAGAAATGGAATAAGTAGCAGGGAGGATTTCTTCCATTCAACATATAATGACTGACTCATGAGCATATTGAAGAACTGAAACTAAAAGATGAATGGGGAGAAAAGTGTATACCTAGTGAGGGGTTTGTATTTATGAAAGATGATATTGGATGACAGAATGGACAATCTCCAAATGAAAAAATGAAACAAATGTTGAAGAAGGCTATAGAAGAAACAAAAGCAATAAAATCTAAGAAACAAGTAGAACCCAGTATCTGTGTTACAATGGATATGGAGAAGAAAGCCTTAGATCAGCTTAGAAATGCAGTGATAATTTGTTATCCCACTAGGATGTCCACTTAAAATCGCGTCTGAATAGTTTTGAGAACAAAGATTTGCCAGGAACTCAAGCAAAAACTGCGTGTCTTTAAAGAATCAGAAGCATCTGCAGAAGAATTAAACAAGATCCCCACCTCACTCCATATACAAAAACCAACTCAAGGTGGATCATGGACCTAGGACTAAAACCAAGGACTATAAACTTCATTCAAGAAAAGCTTGGAAGAACTTTAGTAGTCCTAATCCACAACATAAAGAGTCTTCCAAGTATTCTGAAAAATTTACAACCAGGAGAAGATAAAATAGATGAATGGGACCTTCTAAGAATCAAATCCCTATGCACATCCGAAAACTTCTCCAACAGGGTAAAATGGGCACAGGATATGAACAGACACTTCACCAAGGAAGACATTCAGATGGCCAATAAGCACATGAAGAAATGTTCAAAATCCCTAGCTCTGAGAGAGATGCAAACCAAGACAACTATGAGATATCATCTCACCCCAGTAAGACTAGCAAAATTTAACAGAACAGCAAGCAACAAATGCTGGTGAGGTTGTGGAGAGACTGGAACCCTTATTCACTGTTGGTGGGAGTGTAAAATGGTGCAACCACTGTGGAAAGCGATGTGGCGCTTTCTCAAAAAGTTGCAAATAGAGATACCATTTGACCCAGCAATTCCACTACTGTGAATATGCCCTAAAGAGACCATAAATGGCACCCAAGTAGATATATGCATACCCATGTTTATCACAGCTCTGTTCACAATAGCAAGCAGTTGGAAACATTCCAAATGCTCATCAACAAACAAGTGGGTAGAGAAGCTGTGGTATATTCACACAATGGAATATTATGCCGCATTGAAAAACAAGGAACTCATGCAATATTATTCAAAATGGGTGACCCTGGAGGACATTATGCTGAGTGAGGTATCTCAGTCATAGAGGGACAAATGCTATATATATGGTGCCACTGTTGTAGAATGAGGCTGACATCGGGATGGGGGTAAGACTGAGAAAAACTGGATGAAATATGTTTACGGCATTGAAGTCTTTGGGGGAGAGAATATTTTATATTTTAGGGCATAATGTTTATTGTAAGAGTACAGAATGAGGGTTGCAGAGTGGATTAAATTTGGGGGTTGGGGGATGTGTGTGGGGGATTGCGTACCAATGAGGGAGTTTTTCTTTTGTGTTTGAAGGAGAGGAGGGGGGGCAGGGAGAGGGGTGCAACAATGAATGAATGGAATTCCAAAATCTCTGTAGATGTTCATTGAAATGAAAAATAAAGAAATTTAAAAAAAAGAATCAGAAGCACAGCTGTGTTGGGCAACAGAGGAACAAAGAAGTTTTCAGACTGGGGGAAAATGAAAAACAAAACAAAACAAAAAACACCAAACCCAAAACAAAAACCCCAACAACAAAAGAAGCCCTACAAAAACCCTAAATAAAATTATTGTCAAGATTCAGCAACAGAGATAAGGAGCCTGAGAATCAATTAATCGCAGTGAGAAGTAGAAATAGCTGATGCTGTGTAATCTCTAGAGGCAAGAGGAACTCAACAAATTAGAAGAAAATGACAATGACTTCTGTTTAAATTCTCCATGGGCAGATAACACTGGTGTGAAAAAGGAATTTTCATGGGTCAGAACCCAAAATGTGTGGACTAAGATTATATCTACCTGCTAATGAAACTTTCAGAAATATTAACTCCTTTTTCTTTTATGCAAAATGACTAGGAGAATAAGAAAAAGAAAATGTGTAATGTGCTATAAAAATGCTAAAAAATTCCATAATTTTGAAAAAAGTTATTTAAAGATATGTTGTTGTTCTTTTGTTGTTGTTGTTGTGTGCCCTCAAGTTGGAACCAACCCATAGGTGACTCTGCAATGGGTTTTCAGGAGCAATAAATTGCACAGAAGCAGACTGCTCATCCTTCTCCCATGGAGAAGCTGCTGGAATTGAATCAAGTGCCTTACATTAAGCACAGGTTTTTCACCACTATATATAATTTCAGAAGAAAATCTCTCTACTGAATTTCTAAATAAAAGAATAAAGGGAATATGTTTTTAATGAGATGGTGATCAGATTGGTAGAACAGTGGACAATATTGCATAATGTCTGTTAATGTAAGGTTTAATGACATATAAGTGATTACCTTCAACAATGAAATTATGCACTTAAACCTAAATGGCCTTATTTATGATTATGAGAAAATAGCATTTTCTTTTTTGTTTGAGAACTCAGTATTTGTAAATTGCCTATTGCTAAGCTTCACTAAATTTTAGCCCCTGTCTCTTTGCCTCATCTAAACTATGTAAGAACCAGTAGAGTATAGAGAAGCAAAATTCCAACATAAAAGTGTAAGTTCTGCATTCTAGATAAGAATCTGCATTTTCTAAGTTACTATTATGTATCAAAATCCTGAAAATTACCCAATGTTATAGAATTGCCAGGGCTACAGTTGAGAGACCAGAAATACTTGGTGAAATAATTGAACTAGAATTGTGTATTAAAATGGAATATTTGGGAAAAAAATACAAAAAACAACTCAGAAACATGAAACAGAACAGCATTGCCATTGAGTGAGTAGGGAGCTTTGATGGCTTAGTGGTAAGTTCAAATGTATCAGCTGCTTCATGGTTGAAAGAAGGGCAATTTCCAATGTGATTTAGAGCTTTTTAAAATCCCTGGATGGTCAACTATGAGTTAATTCAGACTTGACAACACATAACAACAACAATATATAGGTGGTATAAATGACTAATATTCCTTTTATTATTGTTATGTACCATCAAGCCCAGTATCCTTCTCTAACCTGAGCCAACCTTATTGTCACTGACACACCTACCCCCATTACCCCAGTCACTGATTCAATCTATCTCATCCAGTGTCTTACTCTTTTGTGCTATCCCTCCACCCTTCCAAGCATGATATCCCTCTACCAGGATTGGTCCCTCCTTGCAACATGCCAAAATTATGTCAGATGAAGCCTCAGAATCCTTGCCTCCAAGGAGCAGCCTGGTTTCATCATCTCTGGGATAAACCTATTTGTTTTCCTAGCAGTCAATAGTATATTCAATACTCTTCTCCAGCACCAAAGCTCAAAGGCATCAATTCTTTTTCAGTCATCTCTAGACATTGTTCAGCTTTCTGATACATAGTAATTGCAAGGACTATGGTCTGGATCAGGGGCACCTTACTCACCAGACTAACATCATTGCTCTTCAGCACCCTGGAGAGGTCCCTGACAGCAGACGTTCCCAATGCAATCTGTCTTTTGATCTCCTGGCTGCTGGTACCAAGAGTGTTGATTGTGGAGCCAAGCAAACTGAAGCTGTTGACAATCTCAATCTCTTCGCCATCTATCATGATGCTGCCAATACTCTTGAATGCTAATTAAAAAAAATGGAGTTTTGATCTACACTAGATTGTTTCAGAAATAATATCTTATTCTGAAGGCTCATAGCCTTGAAAACCCTATGAACCAAAAATTCTGTTCTAACACATGGAATATCATGAGTCAGAACTAACACAACAACAATAACAAAAACTAACTGGTTATTCATTAACAAAACAATATTATCCTAGATGACTATGTTTTTGGCACCTACAATTCTGATGTAAATTAATAGTTTCTTTCAGCAAAGGATTTCAACTTCAGCAAATTCCTTTTAAAATGACATTGCCTAAAGTTGTTGTTGTTGTTGTTGATTATCATTGAGTCAAAATAGACCCATAGCTGACCCTCTGGCAGGTTTTCAGAGGCAGTTAATCAAACAGGAGATTGTCCGTCCTTCTCCTGCAGAACAGCTGGTTTATTCAAACCATGTGCCTTTTGGATTGCAGCTCCGCTCAGCTTCTTGCCACTAGGTGCACTAGTGCAGTGCTCTCCATTGCCTAAAGAGTGCAGGCAATTCTGAAAGTATCATGAAGATAAACTATTATTGATACTTGCAGTGTAATAATGATGTATTAATATAGAATTAAAATCTCCAAACTTTCACCCTTATTTTTTGTCATATATATGTATTTCCATTTAAATTTACTTTAATGAGAATTTAAAGATACCTGCAAGGCATTTAACTGAATGAAAAGATGATTATTTCCTAAGAATTATGAATAAGTTCACCCAATGTACAAATATTTAAGAATGAAAAGCTTTACTTTTAAACTCTGAATGAATTTTAAAATAAAACAAAATATTTCAAGGCCACTCTCAGATTCCTTCCTATATATGACTAATGAACAAAGGAAATTTGCTTACTCTATGAAGATTTTGGGGATTCTCTTCAGCATATTAGGAATTTTCCACTTGATTAAAATTTTCTCTTAGAAATCTCTTTCAGCTGCTTACAAATCTTCTATTTGTATTTCAGTGTGTGTTTGGTGCATGACAAGTGAGAGCTTTTGTTCATTGATTTTATACTGTTGTTCTACCAGCAGAGCTAACCTTAGATGCTCAATAACAATGCATTTGAAAAATATGTTTACAGATGGATGACTGTTGTTGAAAGGGTTTATCTCAAATCCTTCTCCAAAATGTTTTCAATTCTTGCTGGAAGACACTGTTGCAATGGGAAATTATCCTTAAATGTAAAATATTAAGGTAGTGATTGAGGAACACCTTATTAAACTGAAATAAACTCTCAAATTAATCTACACTTGTTTGATTAAATTAGATAAGGGGGGGAAAGCAAAAGGCAAATTTAGGCTATTTTGTTTTATCAGAAATGCGTCGCTAATCAGTGAGGGGTTTAGATGTATTGAGAACAGTGTGAGTGAAGCAAAATTTTTGATATGTACGGTAAATTCGGAGAGAGTAGCTTATGGTACAAAAGATAGAAGTAAAAAGTCATCTATGCCACATTATGTCTAGATTACTCCATGACTGATTGAATGATAAGCTAAACTGCAGAGAGCCGTGAAATCAAAGTTAGGAAGCTTTGCTATCACTCCTACTTTTACGGTACTGGCCTAAGAAGGCCAAGGCATGACAGAAAAAAGAATTTTTAAGAAATAACTTACTTTTCATATGTTTTTATTTTATCTTTCCCTTTTTGGAAAACAAAAATGTATCACTAGTCATCAAGTTCTGCTTCACAAGATGCCTTGAAATTTACTTTTCAAACCATGCATCTATCAAGTAATAAAGATTGCTTTAGTTAGATTGAGAAAACTCTGTAGGAATTTATCAGAAAGAGAGAGATCTGCTAGGTGGTAGCAGTGGTTGAAAATTAAACAGGCAAAAAGACAGTGAGATAAAAAGATAATGTGTTGTTGATGTTGTTAATCTCAGAATACTTCCAAGTGTCTTTCTTACTTATTTTCACCAGTTTTGGGGGGAAAATATAAGAGAGAAAGCATATACACATTAAAATTTATTTCATTCATTCCACTCTTACAATATTTATATGATCTCAAGATGTGATTAGGTATTTCTGTCATGACAGGAGTCTAGAGCGATGGCTACATGGTGGAGTGGACCTGGGGGAGGGTTTGTAAAATAATGAAAGA
>NW_006399760.1:3034469-3044158 GCF_000299155.1 Elephantulus edwardii | reverse complement strand
TTCCCAGCTCCACCCTCCACCAGGATAACCCTTCACATCTGCCAAGTCCTAGAGTATTGAATATACCATGGACTGCTAGGAGAACAAGCAGGTTCATTCCAGAGATGTTAAAACCATAGTGCTCCTTGGAAGCAAGAATTCTGAAGCTTCATCTGACATACTTTGGGCATGTTGTAAGAAGTGATCAGTGATTAGAGAGGGACCTCATGCTTGGGAGGGTGGAGGGACTGCACAAGAAAGGAAGACCCTTGAATAGATGGATTAATTCAGTGACTGGGGTAATGGGAATAGGCCTGTCAGAGACAATAAGGTTGGCATAGGATAGGGCAGGGTTTACAGCTGTTTTATACAGGGTCCCTATGATTTTCAAGTGATTTTCTGCCACATAACAACAACAACAATAACATCAACAACTCATCATTTAATTTATTGACTGTATTACTAAGAATGTTGATTATGGACCTATGTAAAATGAAATCATCAATAACTTCAATTCCTTCTCCATCAGGATGTGCCATTAAGTGCTGTTGAGTAGAGCACAACTCATAGTGACCCAATAAAGAAAGGATCTGAACCGTGTTCTATAACTATCGTCATTTCTCTTATTATTGAAAGGTTCAGGTTTATCCCAACTGTTTCTATCACTGTGCACCCTATTATATTGTAACATCTGAGATTTAAGGAGCTCTGGCAATGTAATCTGTAAGGAGTTATGTGGCTAACCCAAAGGTGGTGCTCCTCTGGTGGTTCAAATCCCACCATTTGGGAGAAAGAAGGGATATCTACTGAGCAATATACATCCTGGGAAGTCAGCTATGAATCATTTCTGACTTAGCAGCAATGAATTTGAGGACTATTTTTTGATTGTTTTCTTTTGCTTTAGTTCACAGCCCTACATCTCTTCAAAATGTTTTCTGGTCCTTATTGAATTCAGAAATGAGAAGGAGAGTGAGTTTTTTAGTCTTATCTTTGGACTTGCTGTTTTAACATGCAACTTGAAAAGGTTTTTCCATTTTCACTACAATAGAATGTGAAAACTCATTTCAAGATGAATCATATTATGGAAGCTGATTTGAATAAACTAGTGCACACGTAATAAAGTCATTGGCCAATTTCTCAACATATACTTTACGGAAATTATAATGTAAGGATGCATGAAGCAATAAGAAGAGAAATTATGACAGCACTAAGAACACATTACTATGCAGAGCTTATGCAAAGATGCCTCTTCTGGGGTAGAAAGCAGCTCTTTCTGGTTACAGCCTTATTTAAACATTGCTGTTGCTGGCAGAGAACTAACACCATTTTCCTCATGCCTGATAAACAATCCAACAAAAAATGTACTTTGAACTAATTAGAACCCAGTGGGGAGGAGAGCAGAGCAGAAACTGCGATGTCAGTTTGAATTTTTCCTGAGCAAATGGTGAAGTATTAGAACAAGTTTTTTTAAAACAAGTTCTTTCTCTCCATATCATGCTTGGAAAAGTGGAGGGTTAGGGAAGGAAAGGAAGCTCCTGAATGAGATGGATTAACATAGTTACTATAATGATGGACTCTCTTGTGGCAGAAATACCATCCCAATGGCATAGGATAAGACAAGTTTCAGGTGATTTCATAGTTGTCACTGAGTCATACTCAACTTGATGGTACCTAATAACAACCACCAGCACCACCCACAGGTCAGGGATAGCAGCCCCCGCTCTCTGAGAGTGATCACTCCCGCCACCAATTAGAGCAAGAACAGAAAAGTGGAGTGAAAAACTATGGGAACAGAAAGATGACTTAGAAAATCATCTAAAGGAGAAAAAACAGTCAAACTAAAAATACTCACCTAAGAGAGGAACTCTAGGTCATTGCAGATGAAAGATAAACAACATTTAAAGAAAACAATACTGAAGTTCAAAAAATAAATAAAAATAAAAACAAATGCAAACCCATTTTGTAAGCAATGTGCTCATAAATAACCCATTTGCAACATTATTGAGCTTGAAAATCTGCTAGCTAACTTGATTCAATCTCATTAGCAGGTCAAAATTGGTTAATAGTGAACAGATACCTTCATGCCATTGAATAGCTAATTTTTGCTTAGAAGCCAACAAAATCTAATGATAACTATTCCCTTCATTGCCTCACAGTGAATCTTTCTGATTTTTTATAATTTTATCTTCACCAAATTTGATTGCAACATAAATGTTTAATTCCAATATTTATGTGACATATCACACACACACACACACACACACACACACACACACACACACAATCATTCCTTTAAAGTCAGAACTGACTCATAGTTGGCCCTCATGTGGGTTTTCAAAGACTGTAATTCACCATGGAGAATCTTGTCTATCTTTACCCTATATAGCAGCTGGTTGATTTGAACAGCCTGGCTTTTGGTTGGCAATGCAACTACCTATCCACTAGTCCACTAGATCTCCATAAAAACCAATATAAAATTAAAAAGAGGTCTATTAACAGCTATGACAAATCATCTCACTTTAGAAGCAATAGCAAAGTTCAACAGGACAGCAAATAAATTATAGTAATGTTATGGAGAAATTGGAACCCTTGTTCAATGCAAATGGGAATGTAAAATAATACAGCCCCTATGGAAAATGGTCTAACGCTTTCTCAAAATGTTGGAAATTGACATACCATTTGAGCCAGCAATTTTACTACTGGGAATATTCCGTAAAGAAACTCAAGCCACTACTCAAACTGATGTATACACAACCATGTCTACTGCCACCTTATTCACAATAGCAAAGAAAAAGAAACAACCAAAGTGCCCATAAACAATTGAATGGATAGAAAATCTACCTTTACACAATGGAATATTACGCAGCATTAAAAACAAAGAACTTTTAAAACGTTACACAACATGAGAGAGTCTGAAGGACATGATACTGAGTGAAATATCTCAGTCATAAAAGGACAAACACTGAATAAGGCTGCTGTTATAAAATAAGACAGACATTGGGGGTAGGGGAGAGAATGGGGAGAAACTAGATAGATAACATGTTAGAACAGATGAGGGAAGAGCGGACCAACAGTAATATATGATTAGGCAAACATTGTATGTGTGGCAGCAATCTGGAACAGGGAGTGCATTGGGATGTGGGCTGAGAAAAGGGGTGGTGAGCAGAAAATGTGCTAAAATGAAAAGAAAATTATACTTTTTAAAAAGCGTTGAAACACAAAAAAGAAAAAAGACTGATAACTATTTACAAAATGGGCAAAGAATATGGAGAGATTTTTCACAGAGGAAGACATTCAGATGGCCAATAGACACATGAAGAAATGCTCAATATCATCGACAATAAGAAATTTACAAATCAGAATCACAATGAAATGTCATCTCACCCCAGCAATCCAGCAATAGTGGCAAAGTTTAACAGGACATCAAGCAATAAATGTTGGCGTGGATGTAGAGAGGTCGGAACTCTTGCATACTATTGGTTGAATTGTAGAAAGGTGCAGGCACTCTGGAAGGCAGTTTGGTGTTTCCTCAGCATAGAAATTCTATATGACCCTGCTATTTCACTTCTGGATATATACTCCCAGAAAAATAGAACTGAGACACAAATAGAGATTTGTACACCAATGTTCTAGCAGTGTTATTCACAATAGCAAGAAAATAGAAACAAGCCAAATGTGCATAAGCAAACAAATGGATTGAGAAATTGTAGTACATTCACATGATGAAATACTATGTAGTACTCTATCACAATAGCTTTGAAAAATACTATACAATGAGGGAGAGGCTAGAGAGCATTTTGCTGAGTGACTGAGTGAACTAACTCAGTATCATAAGGACAAACTCTGCATCAGGTCATTATTTTAAAATTGAAGGACAACTAATAAGATGTGTCTAAAAATTCAAAGGGAGAATGAGAGTGGACAGGTGGACAGGTGGATTCTAGGTTGAGTGGATGGGAAACATGGAGATTCATTGGGAACTTGAAAAGACAGAGTAATCATAGGCATAGATTGATGGTGGTTAATTTGATAAAACAATGTATGCAAATGATCCTTTGAAACACAATATGAATGAAGGAATTTATGAATATATATGAGTATAACATAGTGTACATAAATTTTGTATATAAAATAATATACTTTTTTAAAAAACAAAGAAGCCTATTTGACTTGAGGCTTGGAGTGACTCCTGTGATGGATGGTACCTACATCTTATCCTTTCTTCTCCAATAACCTGCCTGCTAAAATCCACTACAATAGTAGGCAATCTCCCAGATCAGGCGCCATCAACATAATTAGAAGCATAACAATTTGAGATAATAGTGGGAGCAATCCTGAAATCCTGAAAGAAGTAGAGTTGTTTTATTCACTTTTTCATATGAACAAGTAATTATGGTCTAAGATAAATACTTAAAAGCTGATTTAAACATGTGCCCATTCATACATTGAGGTAATTTATATAATGAATTACAAGAAAAAAGTAAAAATATCCGTATAAAGTATTGAAGCTACCTACACTGGGTTTCAGTCATATTTTAATCAATTCACCTTTCAAATGCTTATACACTGCGTAGTATCTTCAAGATGCTCTGTTATTTTCTGTTACTTCTACAATATTTTGTAGCAACATAAAACAGTACCGACATCAGGAATGGGGAAAACTAAGAAAAGGGGATAAATAATGTATACTACACTGAAACAGATGAGGGAAAGAACTGTTTGAAAGGAATATATGATTAGGCAGTATATTCATGAGAAGAGTCCAGAATAAGAGCTGTATGGTGGTGTGAACTGGGGCGGTGGGTTGTATTGTATAATAATTAAATATTTTTTAACCTTTCAAAGAGAAAAACCAAACTGGGGGGGAGGGGTGGGCTGGGAGGAAAATGCAACAATGAAAGAATGGAAATCAAATGCCTATATAAGCTTTCATTACAATTTCAATTAAAAAAAAACAACAAAACATGACTCTAGGAAAATCAGTAACACTTATTGAATAGTTTTGTGTATAAACTGGTGATACAATCCTTGTCATTTCTAAGAGAGTGTGTTACTTCACATGTCAGCTAAAATAATGAAATCCATCACTTAGTATTTTAAGGAGATAAAAGGTATGACTGACGGAAGGAAAGCTTGCACAGAAAAGTATGATGGCATCAGAACCCCTTTTCCCTAGATTGTGACTGATGCCCTGTATCTCCATCTTCATTTAGAACATTTCAACATGCCCCTATGGCAAACTTTTCTGCTTCAAGTTGCCTCAAATGCTCTATATTAATCCCATTTTCTGGCATTTGACCATTTGCTAAAACCATATTAATTTTTGAAACTGCCAATCCATAATTATATTCATGTCTGAGTGATACAGCCATTAAAAAGTCAGTTATAAACTAAATGCCTGGCAGTTTGAATCCACCCAGTGGCTACATTGCAAAAGCAACTGTAATAAGCTGTAATAAACATTACAGCATAGAAAATCCTGTCAGACAGTTCCATTCTGTTCTAAAGGCTTGTGATGAGTAAAATATCAACTCCACAACCTCTAACAATAAAGACATAAAAGTTAACCTAGCTACTAACCCAAATCATGCAGAATATTGCTTACTTAGAAAAGTCTTAGAAGAAAAGCCAGGGGATCTAATTTCAAAAAAGTTAACCATTGAACACTCCACTGCAAAAACTGGTGTGTGCTTGGGGCAGCAGAGTCTAACCTCAGATAATTCCACTGGGGAAAGAATTCTCATCAATAACATGAACAAGTCTTATGAGGTCAGACATGCCCACACATTCCATCCTAAAGTATCCCATCCTAAAGGTGCCAATTATCATATGCAAATTACCAACACACTATTCAGTACCCTTGATGAGAAGAAAGTGCTTCATATTTCCCATAGTCCAATCCAGCCTTGGAACAATAAGGTGCACCTGATTGAGGCCATAACCTTTTCCATCACTTGTTATGCAGCTGAGAGCTATTTATAGGAATGACAGGAGACCATTTGATGCCTTTGAACTGTGGTGTTGGAAAAGAGTACTGAATATCTCGTGGACTGAAATTAAAACACAAACAAACCAACAACAAAAAACAAACAAACAAATAAACCCCAACCAAAACAAATATATCTTGGATAAAGTGCAGCCAGAGTGCTCCTTGGAGGCAAAGCTTCATCTCACATAATTTGGTCATGTTACGAAGAGGCTATTTCTTGGAGAGGGCCATCATACCTGGAAAGGTGGAGGATCAGCAAAAGAGAGCAAGACGCTCAGCCAGATAGATTGAAAGAGTGACTCAAACCATAGGCTCGTGTGTGTCAGGGATGATGGGGATACACAGGAGAGGACAGTGTTCAGCTGTTGTTCATAGAGTAGCTATGAGTTGTACTCATCTTGACGGCCCCTAACAACAACAACAACAGTTCAGAATTTACACTTTCAATTGCTTCACATGCTTGTGAAAGTTGGGCAATGAATAAGAGTAACTAAAGAATTGATGCTTTTGAATTGTGGGGTTGATGATAGTGGATGTACCAAGGACTCCTGAAATAACAAACGAATGTTTCTTTGAGGAAGTCTCAGATACTTTAGGCGTGTTGTCAGGACAAACTAAGTATTGGAAGGGGACTGACCTTCATACTTGAAAAGTGGAAAGCCACGTTGTTGAGTGTGATGGGTTTGTAAGGATACATCTAACCATATTTAAAAGAAATTTGTCTTTCTAGACAAAATTGAAAACGTTTACAATGTTGCCTTTATCACTAGAGGACAAAAATTTCAAGTAACTCTTTGAATTGTGAGATGATCTGGGAGCCCCTTGGTGACAACGATTCCATTTACCACTTATACTCTCTGCATAATATATAGGTCAGGCCTCAGAGTTAGGTTGCTATTTTCCTGAGAGACAATCCTGGAGATTACACTTACTTTTACTACTCCAGGAGGCTAATGAGTATGTCTAGAAAGAAATAATGTTGAGGTAGCAGTGGATCTTAACTAGATAGATAAAAATTTAAATAAGTTATGCATAAATAAATAAGTCACAACCTGTTTATCGTGCTATTATTGCCTGAATACAATTTCCATTATAGGTAATAATTTGTTACTGTCTTAAAAACTAAGCCTTCAGCTATTTCCTGGTAAGTGCATATTATGCAGCCCAGCAGTAATGATCAATTAATCAAATAAATATCTTTGAGAACATAGAAACAGTATATGCAATGGAAGAGAGAAAGAACTATTGATTGCTCTTGGAGAGAATACTCTTACAAAGCTTGTTAATGGTTCATTAATCTGCTTAGAAATTCAGACTGCAAATTAGAATTTGGGTAGAGGAATACATGACGACATAAAAGAGCAGTTTTTAGTTTTAAAGGTGGGTATGTAATTCATGCACAGTGATATTTTTAGAGGCTTCACTGTCTATATCTTTGATCTCTATTTGAGCCTTGAGTAAGCTGTTACAAAAGGGTGTTCAATGATAGCCTGCAACTAATTATTGTAAATTGCAGATTCTTAGAATTAGGATAATATTTTCGTGTTCATCCTTGTTTCTGTAAAAATAGTGCAGTGGATACAGGGAAGGCACCATCTGATCTCCACTAACTCCTCAAGGTGAAAGAAGTTTATCAACGGCAGCAATAGTTCTGACTTCCTAAGAACAATTGATATTATCAAAGTAATAGGCCATAGTTAATGTTTGAAACCCTTAGGATACAATTCTTCAGTTGATGCAAGTTCTCAGATGTTCTTTCATGTAGGCCTCTGTCTGACCCTTAGCCCTGCAGTCCTGGGTTCTACCTTGTGCTCAGGCCAATGTTACAAAGCTCTTTTGGTTTTATCAATTACATTCTTTCTCAATTGATCCTCAGCAACTCCATGAGGTGGCAGACCCAGCTCATATCTATCTTACACTAGTCTATGGTTCTTTGCCACCTTTGCTGCTGATGTCACTGCTGCCATCCCTATCATTAGTACCACTGCTGGTGTGATAGACATCTCCTGTGTTGCTGTGTCTAGGTCTTGATCCGTCTCAAACAGACTAGAAAGGGACACTGTACTCTATATTCTTTCTTGATGGTAGTGAGAATTCTGTGTTACAGACCCCTGAATCTACTACATTTAAGCCTAGTGGAATAATAGAACTGATATGTACTTATTTTAGTGATCTACACATCTTATTTGCATATTCCCATTGAAAAAGTGCTATTTACCCCGTTGTTTGTTGTTATATACTGCTGAGGCACCTGTGACCCATGTACAACAGCTCTGAAGCCTGCCCTGTCCTCTTCTGAGCCTTCTCACTGACTTCAAAACACTTACCCCCATTGCCCAAGTTACTGTATCAATCCATCTTATCTGAGGTCTTCCTGTTCTGTGCTGTCCCTGCACCTTTTTGAGCATGATGTCTTTTCCCAAGAATTGGTCCCTCTTGGTAATATGCCCAAAGTATGTGAGCCAGAGCTTTAAAATCCTAGCCTTCAAGGAGAAATTTGGTTTCATCCTGTCCAAGACAGACCTATTTGTATATTCAAGACACTTCTCCAGCACCACATCTCAAAAGCATTTATTTTTCTTCTGTTATTGTTAGTCATTGTCCAGCTCTCTGATGCATAGCAATTAATTGTGAAGACTATGACCTGGATCAAGCACACCTTTGTCTCTATACTGACATTGTTGCTTTTCAGTACTTTGGAAAGGTTCTTGATAGCAGATTTACCTAATGAAATTCATATTTTGATTTCCTGACTGATAGTGCCAAGAGTGTTTATTGTGGAGCTGAGCAAGCTATGACTCTTTACAGTTTCAGTCTCTTCTCCATTTATCATGGTGCTGTCAGTTGGCCCAGTGGTGAGAATCTTTGTCTTCTTAATGGTGAGATTCGATCCATATTGAAGGCTACAGTTCTTAACCATTTGCAGCAAGCATTTCATGTCCTACTCAGTTTCATCAAGCAAAGTTGTGTCATCTGCATAACATAGGTTTGTTGAGTCTTGCTCCAATCCTGATTCCTCCTCATAAAGCCCAGCCTGTCGAATGATCTGTTCTGCATATAGATTGAAAAGGTTTGGAGACAGGACAAATCGCTGACGCACTCCATTCTTGATTTTAGTAAGCTATTCAATCCCTTTGGTGGGCCACAGACTCCTAATATTTAGAGTCATGTCTAATCATGGGGGAAAGCCACATTGAATAATCTACAACAATATAGATTCTGCAGTAAAATTGGTAAATTAAGCATAAAAAACAGCATGTGTTCAAATTTTGAATTAAAAATTAACTATAACCTTAATAAGAATGATATTGTTGTTGTTATTTCCTTCAAGTCGAACACTACTCATAGCAATCCTATGAACAAAAGGCCTGAAGCCCCTGTGCAGCTATCGACATTTATCAAAGTTTATAGAGTTTCTGGAGCCATGTTATTTAGGAAGTGGATGCCATGCATATCATAAAATAAGAAAGATGAGGAGGTGACACAAAGCAGTTTGATAGCCTCAGTCTTGTGAGAGAATAAGTTGAGAATAGGTTAGCCTACTTGACTATTATTTCATATATATCCATACCTTTTCAACATATATCCAGAACAGATTATCCGGGAGGCTGGGCTCTAAGAGGAGAAATGTGGGGTCAAGATTGGTGGATGATTTATCAACAATCTGCGTTATGGAGATCACACAACCCTGCTGGCTGAAACTGAAGAGGACCTGAAGCAC
>NW_006399760.1:3033371-3034369 GCF_000299155.1 Elephantulus edwardii | reverse complement strand
CAATTAAAACAGACATTGGGGGGGGAAAGAAGAACGAACTGGGGAGGAGGGTGGAGAAAACAGTGCAACAATGAATTAATGAAAACCCAAAATCTATGTAAATGTTCATTAAAACTAATAAAATTTAATAATAAAAAAAAGAACTGATGTTAAAGTTATGAAAACACTTGCTCACAGTTACATAGGTGGAGATGTGAACTTCAATGCAAGGACTATTAGAATGCAAAGGCTTTGTACCTGGCATTATAATGAACTCTTCCCTTATCGGAAATTTTGTTTGCAGGTTTTAAAGTCAGATTTATAAGGAAGACATTAGCTTTTTTCTAATATGGGCATTGTTACTGTTGTTATGTGCTATTAAGTAGAATATGACCCATTACAACCATTTGAACAGTGAATCTGAAACCTGCCCTATCCTGCCAGCCTCACCATTACCAACATATTTGAGTCCATCGCTACATTCACTGCAACAATTCATCTTGTCCCGAGCCTTCCTCTTTTAAGCTGACCCTTCACCTTTCCAGCATGATGTCCTTCTCCAAGAAATGGTCCCTTCTAACATCATACTCAAAATATATGAGATTAAGTTTCACTGTGATTTCATTTTCTCCAAGACAGATCTGTTGGTTCTCTTGGCAATGAATGGAAAATTCAGTACTCTTCTCCACCACCACAACTCAAAAGCATCAATTCTTTGGTAATCCCCAGGCATTGCTCAATTTTCAAATATGTAGGAAACAATTGAGAACATGGCTTGTACCAAGGACAACTTAATAGTCAAACTGACATTGTTCCTCTTTAGTACTCTGGAGAGATTGCTGGCAGCAGAATTTCCAAATTTTGTTAACAGCTTCACTTTGCTTGGCTCCATAATCAACATTCTTGGTACCAGCAGCCAGGAAATCGAAAGATGAATTGCATTGGGAAACTCTGCTGTCAGGAAACTCTCCAGAGTGCTGAAGAGCAATAATGTCAGTCTGGTTAGCAAGGTGCCCCCA
>NW_006399760.1:3029818-3033078 GCF_000299155.1 Elephantulus edwardii | reverse complement strand
TAAAAGACATTAAAATAGTTTGAATCTTGACACGTTGAGGAGTGACATATGGGGAAGTGACCAGGTAGAATTTGCACCCTGTGTGCATTACCTCACATGCAGTCATTTAATTTCCTTTAGCCCAGAGCACATAGAGGAGACTGCTTTCACAGGTCTTTACTTTTCTGAACTAAAGCAAGTCTTCCCTTGAGTCAGAAGTTCAGAGAGAAACCCAGGCAAGTTAGCTACCCCACCCTCTTCTTGAGCAGTGACTTCAGATCAAGAACCTGCTATTGCTTCAGGCACAAAAACTCTACCACAGCAATGTCATGTAAAAAGTAGGCTCCCTCAAACCCTACATAAACCTAAAGCAAGATGTCACCACAGTATCAATGGTTTTTTTTGAAGCCAGAATGTCTGATGGAACTTTCTGACACAGAATTTAAAAGAACAATGATTGAATGCTTTCAATGGGTGAAAGACTAACTTGAAGAATTACAGGACACCACAAGCAAAAACCAGGAGGAGCTTTAAAAACAATCCAAAATAATGTAGATAAAACAAAGGAGGCATTAGGCTCTGGAAAACAAGAAATCACAATCAAAAATATGAGGACCAATGTTTCAGATGCTGTCAATATGAAGGAGTGACGCATAAACAGAGTTGAAGAGATAGAACACAAAACCAGTGAAAAAGAAGACAGAATTGTCACCATTGATCTTCTAGGGGGAAAAAGCAGAATCAAAAAAGAAGAAAACCTAAGAATAATGTGGGACACCATATAGAGAAATATCATGTGCATAATCAGAATCCCAGAACAGGAAGAAATAAGTAAAGGCATCGAAAAAGTTGTGGAAGAATAACTAGAAGAAGATATTTCAGGCATAATCAAGTATGAGAGAATATATATTCAATAGTTGAGCAAACCCCATATAGAATAGACCCAAAAGAAAAACATCAAGATATATCATAGTCAAATTTTCCAAAAACAAAGATAAGGAGAGAATTCTGAAAGCATAAAGGGAGAAACAAAGAATAACCTATAAGGGGGCATGAATGAGATTAAGTGCCAATTTCTCAGCAGAAAGCATGTAAGCAAGAAGAAAATGGAATGACATATATCGAACACTCAAAGAACACAACTGTCAAATGAGAATATTGTATCCAGCAACATTATCCATCAAATATAAAGGGGAGATCAAGAGCCTCAGAAAAACAGAACCTAAAGAAGATTGTAAAAATAAGATCAGTGTTGCAGGAAACACTGAAAGACGTCCTCCTTACAGAGATGTCACAGAAAACAGGCTAGACCAAAGTAACTAGCAACAACGCCAAGAACAACTCAACAAAATAATAACAATACATTATTGCCTCTCAATAATCACAGTGAATGTGAATTGTTTGAATGCACCTCTGATGAGAGAAAGAGTATCAAATTGGCTAAAAAAACCCAAAATCTATCAATATGTTGTCTACAGGAGACACACCTGAAAAGTGAAGATAAAGACTAAAAATAAAAGGATGGGGGAAATATAACAAGCAAATGACAACCAGAAAAAGCAGGAGTAGTGATATTAATCTCTGACAAAATAGATTTCAAAGTAAAAACCTCCACAAAGGATGAGGAAGATCACTACATATTGATTAAAGGGTCAATAGCACAAAAGAATATAATAATAATAAATATCTATGCACCAAATAATAGAGCCGCAAAATATATAAAACAAACATTAACAAAACTGAGAAAGGAAATAGACAACACCACTATAGTGGGTGGAGACTTCAATACACCACTCTCATGAAAAGATAAAACTACCAGGAAGAAACTCAACAAAGATCCTGAAGAATTAAAGCACACAGAAAATCAACTCTATCTCCTAGATATTTATAGGCTAATGCACTGGGGGGGAAAAGTACAGTATACATTCTTCTCTAATGTAGATGAAATGTTCTTGAAAATAGAATATGTTTTAGGCCACGAGCATCAATAAACTAAAAAAAAAAAAAAACTCCAACACTTAGAAGTAATACAAAGCATCTTTTCAGACCACAATGCTACAAAATGAGAAATTAATAACAAAAAAGATAAAGGAGAAAAAACATAGATTTGGAAGCTGAACAACATCTTGCTTGAACATGAGTGGGTGTTAGAAGAAACAAAAAATGAAACTAAAAAGTCTTTTGAAACAAATGACAATAAAAACACAATGCAACAAAACCTCTGAGAAACAACCAAAACAGTAATCAGAGGTCACTTTATAACAAGAAGCAAACACATCAAAAGGCAAGAAAAAATGACAATTGACTCTCTAACCTAACGTCTCTAACAAATTGAAAAGAACAGGAAAAAACCCAACAGCTTCTAAAAAAATATGAAGTAATAGAAATTAGGGAAAAAAAGAAATTAAATAGAAACAGAAAAACAACTGAAACCATCAATAAAACCATAAGTTGGTTTTTAAAAGGTCAATAAAATCTACAAACCACTATCAAAACTAAAAAAAGACACAAATAATCTGAAAGAAAGATGAAATGGCAGCATCACAATAGAACCAAATAAAATAAAAAGGCTAACAATGCAATATTATGAAACCTATACTCAAACAAATATAAAAACCTAGAGAAAATTAATAAGTACTTAGATATTCACAACCTACCTAAACTGACACAAATCAAAATTAAACACATGAACAGATCCATTACAAAAGAAGACAGTGAAATGTAGTAAAACAACATAGGGAGGAGGGAGGGAAAGTACTGGACTAGGTGGTTTTACAAGTGAATTTTATCAAACATTCAGAGAAAAACTGTAACCAATTCTATGTAAATAATTTCAGAAAATAGAGAAGGATGAAATTCTTCCAGACTCATTTTATGAAGCATATATATCCTTGATACCAGAGCCAGGTAAAGACACTACCAAAATAGAAAATATAAGCCAATATCTCTCATGAACATAGACGTAAAAATCCTGAATAAAATCCTGACCAATAGAATTCAGTGATAACATATAAAAATAATTCACCATGGCCAAGTGGAATTCATAACAGCTATGCAAGGATGGTTCAACATAAGAAATATAATCAGTGTAATTCATCACATTATAAAGCGAACAATAATAACCACATGATCCTATCAGTTAATGCAGAAAAGGCCTTTGATAAAATGTGACACCCTTCCCTGATTAAAACACTCAACAATATAGGAATAGAGGGGAATTTCCTCAACATAATAAAAAATACATACACAAATCTGAGAGCCAACATTGTTCTCAATAGAGA
>NW_006399760.1:3026909-3028455 GCF_000299155.1 Elephantulus edwardii | reverse complement strand
GACTCCATGGCACATAACAACAACATTGAGATAAGAGATACAATGTGAGTGCTAACAGATACATAGTATTTGAAAAGCAAATTTTGTAACTGAATTAAGTAATATATATGCATAAGTTTTCCTATCTCCTAGAAAACATATTTTCACATATTTTTTCTATTCAAATTACAAAACAAAATTGTATAAAATGTAAACTAAAAACCAAAACCATTTTTAATTGTGATTTCCTTATTACTACCTTTTTAAAAGTGATTTGCTTACAAAGTTCATATACATTGTGCTTCATGTTATTTGTCCTTCATTTCCTTCCCCATCCCCCTCAATTCACCAAACTGTGAAACCCTGTGGTTTTCCCCTACCAATTCACCACTCCACTTCCACCTTTTTCACCTTTGAATTCCCATACATGATTTATTAGTTTTCCTTCAATTTTTACAATAATGATCTTATGAAGTATTTGTCCTAAGTCACTTTTAATTTACCCTTTAGTAAGAATAATATGGAAAAAAATAAAAGTTAAGAAATTTCTCTTTGTTATTTTGAAGATAAAATTAGGAAGAAAAAATTTATTTTAATAGCACATAACAATGATGTCAATTCATTTTTCCATTCTATAATTCTTTTCAATTTCTATCATTTCAATTATAGAAAATGCACAGGACAGAATTAAATGAATTACAGAATTCAGTTGTTTTGTCTTAAAAAAAGTTTATAGAGGAAATAAATAGTACTTCCATAGTTTATTTGTTTATTGGTCTATTTGGGGTGTTATTTTTTTGTGTGGTTTTTTTTTTTTTTTGAGGGAAGGGGGAAGAAACAAAACTGACTTTTCAAATAACACAGGTTAAATTGAAATTTTGTTTTTTAGAATCCACATTACATATTTGACTCTTTGGCCAAATCTGTTACTGGAATTTGTAGAAAGAGATTTCTGACATTGAGATGTAAAATACTAATTTTAATTTTCTCAAAGTAATGTTTTTCTCATGCTGATTTAGGTAGTGTATGTTTAAGATACAGTGAAATAAACATTGACATTGTCTAAGGTGGGGGGAAAAAGTAAAATATCTGAATTATCTCTCCCTATTTTGGATGTTTCATTAGGTAGACAGTCTGGAGAACATGCAAAAAGAAATAACGATTTGGCTATGGCTTAGTAACATCTCATATTTAAGTAATTTCATTTTGTAAAGTTAATTAGGTGGCCTATTCTTCTCGGCCCTTTTTCTAAAAATAAGAGTTTAAAATAAAGCCCAAGTAACTGGACAACTTGAGGAAAGTAAAACAAATTGAAGTGGTCTCCAGTGAGTATTTAGAGAACTAGAGAAGATGTAACAAACCACTCAGAAAATTACTATACACTCCAGGAAGAAATTCCTCTGTCTTTCAAATTATCTGGATACAAAGGAAAGGAAGATAAATCTAAACCAACTAGTTTTATGCCCTTTACCTCTGTCTAGCCATTTAAAAAACAACTGTGTGTAAAAGATTTATCTTCATGGTGTGCAAAGATCTTCACTACTGTGTTGTTGTTGTTGTTGTTGTT
>NW_006399760.1:3010676-3019794 GCF_000299155.1 Elephantulus edwardii | reverse complement strand
TTCAACGAGATGGAAAAGGTAATCTCCAATGTCATATGGAATGGAAAGAGACCCCAAATAAGCAAAGCACTCCTTAACAATAGAAACAAGGTAGAAGGCATCTCACTCTCTGATTTCAAATTCTACTATACTGCTGTGGTGGTCAAGGCAGTGTGGTACTAGTACACTGACAGACACGTAGATCAACGGAATAGAATTAAGAACCCAGAAATCAGCCCATCTACCTATGGACAGCTGATTTTTGACAAGGAGATGAAATCAGTTAAGTAGGAAACAACAGCCTTTTTTAGCAAACGGTGTTGGCAAAATTGGAAATCTAGCTACAGAAAACTCAAGAAAGACCCACACCTTGTACCATACATAAAGCCCAACTCAACATGCATCAACAGCAAAGGACAAAAACCAAGGACTATAAAATTCATTAAAGAAAAGCTTGGAAGAACTCTAGAAGTCCTAACCTGCAAAGTAAATAGTCTTCCAAGCATCTTGAAAAACCTACATCCAGGAGAGAATAAAATAGATGAATGGGACCCTCTAAGAATGAAATCCTTATGCACATCCAAGAACTCCAAAAGGGTAAAAAGGAAAGCCACAGAGCCAAAGGTGAGTGACTCTAATTTAAGGTCCTCAGACCCAACTTTAATTGGTTTTGGTGAAATATTCTTCTGAGTCGTATAGCCCTGGTGTGTCTACTTGCTGTACAGAGAGGTAGCTCGTGGCTGTTGTGAAGCTGAAGACTGTGACACTAATGTGTCAAATGTGAGAATAGTTACCCATGGTGGACAGTGTTTGGTGGAGCTCCCCAATTAAAACAAGCATAGAAGCAGGAACGGCATCCACTTCTGAAATAGCTTGCCTCTGGAAACCCTATGAACCTGGAGAAAACACGAAAGTTATACAAGTGTCCAGGTATTTTGTTCATAGGGTTGCTATGAGTCGCCTACAACATTTCTAATGAGCGACTTATATCTAAAATTTATAGAATACATGAGCATCACAACAAGATAAAGGTAAACAACTCAATTGCAAAATGGGCAGAGGATACAAAAAGACTCTTCACCAAAGAAGACATTTAGATGCCGAACAAACACATGAAGAAATTTTCAAGATTTCTAGTTCTAAGAGAGGTGCAGATCAAAACAACTCTGAGATATCATCTCACCCCAGTAACAAGAGCAAAACTAAATAGAGCAGTAAACAACAAATGCTGGCGAGGTTGTGGAGAAACGGAAACCCTTTTTCATGGTGCAACCACTATGGAAGGTAGTATGGCTCTTTCTAAAAAAGTTAGAAAATAGAAACACCATTTGACCCAGCAATTCCACTTGTAATACACCCTAAGAAAACCAGAATTTCTAACCAAGCAGATATATGCACAGTCCTGTTAATTGCTGCTTTGTTCACAATTGCGAAGAGTTGGAAACAACCCAAGTGCCTATCAAAAGACAAATGGGTAGAGAAGCTGTGGTGTATTTACACAATGAAATACTATGCAACATTGAAAAACAAAGAACTCTTGAAATATTATATAAAATTAGTGTCACTGAAGGACATTATGCTGAGTTAAAAATCTCAGTCACAAAAGGGCAAATAATGCATAATGCCACTGGTATAAAATAGATCTGATATTGTGGTTGAGGGGAAATGAAAAATAGAGGGGTAAGTAATGTACACTGCGTTGAAACAGATGAGGGAAAGAACTGTTTTAAGGGATATATGACTAAGTGTTATTTTCATGACAAGAGACCAGAATAAGAGCTGCATAATAAAGTGTACTGAGGTGGGGAGGATTGTATAACAATGAAAAAAAAATGTTTTCAAAGAGAAAAGTGAACTTGTGGGGCAGGATGGGCAGGGAGAAAAATGTACAATAATGAATAAATGGAAATCCAAGTTCTGTCCAAACTTTCACTAAAATATCAATTAAAAAAAAGAATTTTAATCCTGGGATTTTCTAACAACTTGATGACCATGTTTGAATAACTGACTCATTGTCTTTAAGTTAGAATTGGCTCATGGTTGACCCTCCATTAGATTCCCAAAGCTGTAAATATCAAGGAAGAAGATTGCTCCTCTCTCTCTTTGGAGCTGTAGCTAGACTTCAAGGAGTTACGGCTGAGCACGAACCACCAGAGGGGCATGGTCTTTGGCTTAGCAGTGCAGCTTCCTACAACTAAGCCTTCCGAGCTCCCTACTGTTTCTGTGTAAGGTCCCATCAGAATCAACCCATAGCTGAAGCTCAGTGTGCTTTTTCAAAGGCAGTAAATCACACCGGAGTTGATAACATATCTTTCTACTGAGTACATCTATTTATTTGCACATATAGTTTGAATAGCAGGGGCAGGAAAAGAGGTACATTTTTCAATCTCAAAACTCTACCTGAGCGGGTTCCCACAGAGTAAAGAGAGAATAATTCTATTTGGCCTTGAAGACCTCACTGCAGAAATTGTGAAGTCTGCTACCAATTACGACATGGCTACCTGACAATAGGAACAAGTATAACACCAACCAACTCATTTCACTTGGACTGACAGGAAACTGCCAAGTAAAAACATCTTTCTTCTTCTCCCATCTTGGGTTATATCTAAGTCTGAGCCTAGAGGTGAAAGATTCACATAGCCTATTACTGATGATTTCATTCATCTTGCTTCCCTGAACTGAACTCATTCTAAACTACTGAGTTTGAAATAACCTCACTATCATTTCAAAAAGAAACTCAAAATGGTCATTTTTTTAAAAGAAAAAGAATAAAAATAAATCATGCTTGGAATTTTTAATATGCCAGATTTTTATAGAATTTTACTTAAGTAACTATATCCAATAGCAAAGACATATTCTGTATGTCAGTGTATTAAAAAACTCAATACAAAAGATAGAGATTTAAACCATAAATTTAAATTAGGTGTATCCTAGTGAAATCTTCCTGTTAAAATGAAATAAAGGGCAAAAAATGTTCTTTATATCACTTTGTTTTTATGAAAGACCTAACTAGGTACCTCCTTTAACTAACAAAAGACAATCCAAAGAGGATTTTCATTTTGTGAAAAAACAAAAAGAACAAAAAGACAAAATTAAAATTAGTGTTCACTCTCTATTTTATAGTGATACTTTATAAACAGCTTGTGCCAAGAGCTGAGAGAGTTGTTCCACCAAGTTCCTTCCAGCACTGCACTCAGCATCTTGTTTTTTTAAATTTGTATTTTATGTTGGTTTGCTTACAAAGCCTGTATGCATTGTGTTTCATTCTTCATTCATGTTGTGTTTCACACAATCATTCACATTCATTATATTTTATAAAATTAATCACTATTAGAAAATGTTCACCATTAACTTGTCTTTTCAGCTCTCCATCAGATCTTTCCCATTCTCTTTATCCTCTCCCTCCACCCACCAAATAATACAATACTGAGATTTCTCCCCTACTCATGCTCATCCCTCTACTCCTGCCTCTTTCCCCCTTGGATTCCCATAGATGTTTACTAATTACTTTTCTATTTTTATAATAGTGGTCTTAACTAGTTATTTGTCCTAATGAGATAATGTTTTGCAGTCTCTCCCATGTTATGTAGTATTTTTTGAAATTATTGCTCCTGAGTGCTGCATAGTATTCCATTGTGTGAATGTACCACAATTTCTCAATGCAATTGGTTATGATTGTACATTTGGGCTGTTTCCATGTTCTTGTGATGGTTTATAATGCTGCCATGAACATTGGTGTATAAATCTCCATTTGTGTCTCAGTCAAGGAATTCATTTCTTTGATATATTCCTAATAGTGGAAGAGGTGGGTCATATGGAGTTTCTATGTTCAGCTTTTTGAGGAAATTCCAAATTGCTTTCCAGGGTGGTCAACAGACACGTAAAGAAATGGTCAAAATCACTAAGAGAGATGCTAATCAAAACTACAGTGATACACTATCTCCCCTCAGTAGAGTGGCAAAGTTTAGCAGGGCAGCAAGTAGTAAATGTTGAAGAAGAAATGAAGAGCTGGGAATTCTCATACACTGTTGGTGGATTGTAAAATTGTACATAGCTTTCAGTTCTGATTGTGAGCACTATTTGTTAGGTGTTATTTTAGGTTTCTGATGTTTCTTAATATTTGTTAGGTTTGAGGTCTGTTGTTGTTGTTAGGTGTCATTGAGTTGAGTATAACTCATAGTCACCCTACTAACAACAGATCTGAACCCTGTCCTATCCTGTGGCATCCTCACAATTTCCGACACTCTAAGCCTATTGGTGCAGTCACTGTGTCAACTCACCCAGTTGAGGGGCTTCCTATCCTTATTGTCTCTCCACTTTCCCAAGCATGATTTCCCTATTCAAGAAGTAACTTCTACTAGCAACATGACCAAAGTATGTGAGATGAAGGTTCATCATCTTTGCCTCCAAGGATCACTCTGGCTGTACCTTCCCTAAGACATCTATTTGCTCTTTTGTCATTCCATTGGACACTCAGCAATCTTCTCCAGCACTATTTTCAAAGACATCAACTCTTTTTCTGCATTCTTGGTCATTGTCCACCTCTCAGATGCATAGCAAATGATTGAAAAGATCATGGCCTTACTACAGTGTACCTTAGTCCTCAAGCTGACATCATTGCTAGTCTACAATTTGAAGAGGTCCCTGACTATAGACTTTTACAGTGCAATGCATGTCCCAGTCTCCTGACTGCTAGTGCCAATTATATTGAGATCCAAGTAAAATGTCACTAACAGTCTCAAACTTTTCTCCATCTGTCATAATGTTACCTATTAGTTTAGTGGCAAGGATTTTTGTTTTCATGACATTGAGGTGCAATCTATCTTGAAGTCTGTCGTCTTTAATCTTCTGCAGCAAGTCCTTCAAGTCCCACTTACTTTCAGGAGGCAAGGTTGTATCATCTGCTTAATGAAGGCTGTTTATGAATCTCCAATCTTGACGTCACAATCCCCTTTATTAAATCTACCTTCTCAAATTATCTGCTCAGCATGCAAATTAAACAGTTGTGAAGAAAAGATACAATCCTTAAAACAACAACATATATAAATGTCACGTGCATCTTAACTTAATGTCTTTTTTGGCTTCTGAAAGATTTCTTCAAAACATTCTACTTGTAGATAAAGGGGAACCTTATATATACAGTGCTAAGAACTCAGACTAAATAGACTGAAATCGTAACTTCATCACTTGCCACTTAGAAAAAGTGACCCTAAATCTACTTGTCTTGTGGTGATTCCACATATCAGAATATAGCTGAGCTTAGCAGCATTCACAAAGATGGTTTTTCAGAAATGTGTCACCATGACCAGCACCAAGTAAACTCAAAAGTTCCAACTAACATTGAAACGCTTTAACTGTTTACTCATGTAGAAATTCCAACTACTGGGGTAACCTTTAGACAAGTAGCTTTAACCTTCCATGCCTCAGTTTCTTCCTTTTTAAAACTGGTGGTAGAGACATATCCAAAGTATTAAAATTGCATAAGAATGACATATAAAAAAACTTAGACCACTGTTTGTATATGACTACGCATATAATAAAAATTAGGTACTGTTGTTGTTATATGCCCTTCAGTAGACTATGATGCAGAGTGACCCTATGAACAATGAACCTGAATTCTGCCCTATCTTGCACCATCCTCATCATCTCTCATATACGTGAGCACACTGATATAGTCACTGTTTCATTCTGCCTTGTTGAGGGGCTTTGTCTCCTTTGCTGATGCTCCATCTTCCCAAGAATCCTAACCTTTTCCAAGTACAGCCCTCCTAACATGCCCATGAGATGGCTTCACCATCCTTGTTTTCAAGGACTATGTTTGCATTTAAAATATAAAGTATTAGGTATAAAAAGGAAATATTCATGAACTATAAAAAGTCAAAATATACCAAGGCCCTGGTAGCATAGAGGCGTGAAATTGTGCTGCAATCCTGAAGGCCTGTAGTTCAAATTCATCTGATGCTTTGCTGGAGAAAGAGGGACCATTTCATCCAATGCCAGTGGGATCTGCTTTGATGGTACACAAGAAGAAAAAGAAAAATAGGAAAAGGGGAAAAAAAGTCACGATATGTTATTAGAGTTTATGCACTTGTGTGGGGTTTTCCCGCAATGTCTTAACTGTAAATTGCCAGCTATTATACTTACCATTAATTGAAAGTGGAATTCTCTTCCTTTGTGTTTCTAGTAAGAATAAATTGAGAATATGGCCAATTTATGTATGAAGGACAGCAAAGATCCATTTTTTCATTAACTTAGACATTCTCAGTTACAGTACAGTCATTTATTCTAATCACTAGTTTATTCTCTTTTTAGCATTCTGAATTTTAAATCTCTTTCTTTCTTTATAGCACTGACCTTTTCTTCTCTCTCAGACTTCTAAATATTTGATAGATAATCAAAATAGTGATATAGGGATTGAAAATAGTTCATGTTTTCTCTTGTGCTCCATAAAATGCCTTAAATAAATAAACACTTGATGATCTATATTTCTAACTTCTTCCTCTTCAACTTCTTGCTTTTCTATCTAGTTCTCTTTTATTTTGCTTTTTCTTTTATATTGGTTTGCTTTAAAAGTTTATATACCCTTTGTTTCACACTATCCTTAATTCCCTATGTTCATGATTCATTGACCATTCATTATGTTTCATATAATCATTACTATTCATTAGGTTTTACAGAATTAATCACCATTGATCTATGCCCATTATTACCTTGTCTTTTCAAGTCCTTGCCTTATGTACTTTTTAATCTGAGGCTGAGAAGAATTGTTTCAAATTTTGTGAAGGTCTTCCTTTCTTTCTCTGACCCTCCTCTTTCCCAGAATTATATGTTTTTCTAAGAACAGATCCTGCTGACAACATGCTTAAAGTATATGTGACAAAGTTTCACCATCTGTACCTCAAGGAGGGTCTCTGAAACATGTCAACTATTATTGCATCATTTCCTAGAATCTTATTTTTTTGTCAGTGCCTTCAGTGCTACATGAACTTCTCATTCATTACCATTATTTTTTGATCAAATATAAATTATAGAAATGACTCAGTGTCTATCAATTATTTAATAGTGTCTCTGTGTATTCTTTTCATTCCTGCATCATTCAAGACTTTTCCCAATGAATCCTTCAATATTGCAACTTGATACTTAAATTTATTCTTCAGTAATCTTGATCAGGTAATGCCCATTGTCCCATAATTCCATATGTTTCCTTAACAATCAGGCCTTCAAGGCAAGATATTTCGTCCCAGGCCTGCATCAGGCCTCCAGGCCCTCAGGCCAAATAAACAACACCAGTATACCAGATCTAAAGGAGTCCTACTCTCCCGTTGGAAATGATCCCATTGTGACAAGAGTGTGGTGCAAAAGAAAGAACAGAGACACATAAGTTCTGCAGCAGAAGCTCAGGGGCAAGGGTATTTCACCAGTACTGCCTCAGGCAAAAATCTTTCTCTGAAGCTGATACGTGGGATTTGGACTTACATCCTCATAAACACAAAACAGATATCAGTATGAGAGATCAGTTGCAGTTGCGATGTGTGGTGCAATACATTACAGAAGTGACTTGTGGCCTAAACCATCATATCAAGGGCTAACTGGAGGACGGAGGTGTTGGACCAGGGAGTTCAAGGCATGCTAATTTAACAGAGAAAGGGAAGAGGTAAGATATGCATGCTTGATTGGTGGAACAGTAATGCATTTTTTATTTCTGAAAGGAAAGTGTCCTTCATCTTCTCCTATTCGGTAAAATGTTTGTCTGTCAGATATTGTTTTAAAACCAAGCATCCAAACTAAGAAAGTAGGAAGAAGGCTTGTCCATCCCCTTCCAAAATATATCAGGCCTTCAAAAACTCCATGTACAGTAGAGCACACCTAGAGTAGACTAATAGATATGGCAACTGAGGCTGAACCCTCAAATTCAGAAACATAAAAGGAGAAGGAAGAGTTGTAAACAGAAACTGATGATTTGAACATGGGATGTGAGAAGCATGGATGTAGGAAAACTGGACATTGATAAAAAAGAAATGGAACACATAAATATTAACATTTAGGTATTAGTGAAATGAGTTGGATTGACATGGGACATTTTGAATCAGACAGTCATAAGATCTACCACACTGGAAATAAAAAGGTGTGAAAAAAAGGAAGTTGTGAGTGACAGGATAATATCCATATGCATACAAGGGAAATCTGTGAATACCACTATCATTCAAATTTATGCACCAACAACCAGAGCTACAGTTGAGGAAATAGATTATTTCTACCAAGATGCATTAATAATAATGGGTGACTGGAATGTGAAAAATGAGAAGCAGGAAGTAGGATCAGTAGTCATAAAATGTGGACTTGGTGACAGAAATGAAGCTGGGAATAGAATGACAGAATTCTGCACAATTAATGATTAAGTCATTGAAAATAAATTATAAATTATAAATGTAGATTATGCATATGGATTTCACCTGATGGTATGCACAGTAATCAGACAGATTACATCTGTGGAAGTTATTTTTGGAAAAGTTCATCATCTGTAGGGAAAACTAGACCAGATGCAGATTGCAAAACAGACTATCAACTACTCATATGCAAGCTCAAATTAAAGATAAAGAAGGTCAAATCAAATCCACAAGAATAAAAATTTGATCTTGAGTCTATCCCACCTCAATATGAAAAACAATTCAGGAAAAAGTTTGAGGCCTTGATCACTAATGAACGAAGGCCAGAAGAGCTGTGGGAAGATATAAAGAATATCATCCATGAGGAATGCAAAAGGTCATTCATTACAAAGATGGAGAAAGAAGAAAAGACCAAAACAGCTTTCAGAAGAGACTCTGAAAATTGCACTAGAGTGTCAAGAAGCCAAACCAAAGGGAAGAGATTAAGAGTTAAGAAGCTAAACAGAAGATTTCAAAAAGTAGCTAGGAAAGACTAAGCAAAATATTATAATCAAATGTGCAAGGAGCTGGAATTGGAAAATCAAAAGGACAAACTCGCTTGACATTTCTTAACCTGAAGGAACTAAAGAACAAATTCAAGCCATGAGCTAATTTCAATGCTTAAGAATGCTACTGGCAAAATGCTGAGTGATCCAGGATGTATTGAAAGAAGATATAAGGATTATACAGTCACTGTACCAAAAAAAAAAAAA